>NW_020187445.1:1525877-1526646 GCF_900000015.1 Plasmopara halstedii | reverse complement strand
TCCTGGGTGGAGCTGAAATTGCAGCTCTCACAAGTGTTCTCGCCGCCTAATCAGGCATTCCGCGTACGATCGCGCTTCCTTGCCGCCCGACAGGGCAAAAAGAGTTGGTGGACTTTGTCCAAGAGATGCGCACTCTCATTGCCAGGATGGCAGCAGATCCCTCCCGGAGGCGGTCACAGTGACCGTCTTTAAGGAAGGCCTCCGCACTGGCGTGGCCAGAATGATAGTCTTCCGTGTGCATACGTCTTCATTTGAAGAATCGGTGAATGTGGCATTGAATGCCGAATTCAATTTCTAGTCGGTACGACTTGGTTGGAATGCACACTCCAACTGCTCGTCGAGGGGGTCTGTGCCCATGGATCTCCGCTATGCTGAGGATGAGAGAGCAGAGCTCTGAGCTGCCGGGCAGCATACACACATTCGACGGTGTTTTGTCTGTGGTGACACCCGTCATCTGCGTAACGGTTTCCCCCTGCGCAAAGTGCGTCAAGGTTCTTCAAACCATCGCCCTAACGCCTTCTAGTCTGGTTCGTCGCGCGGAAACGACACCACTCAGTAGGCGCGGGGCGACCTACTGGGGAAGAACTGAGTTCTGTTGGGCCTCAGGAAGGCATAGGTCAACAGGGCCCAGCCCCGAAGAGCTCCGGGCTCTTGAACGCGGAACGTGTATGCAAGCCAGGCGTGCTGGTCGTGGAGGCGACAGTAAAGGGCTTCGAAAAGCCATGGAAGATCCTCATCGTTTCCGAGGTGTCGCGCAAATATGCTCGAG
>NW_020187445.1:1525000-1525867 GCF_900000015.1 Plasmopara halstedii | reverse complement strand
GCAATCCGCTTACTCCAAGAGTAATTATTGCCTTAATCCAAGGCTAATTAACTCTTTCTTTTAAAATCGTAAACTGACTTTATTTCTTTTTATCTGCGGCTAAACCGCCTATTTTAAATGTATATATTTAGGCGGCTTTGCCGCACAAAAAATAAATAAGCATCAGTTTTGAATTTAAAACGAAGAGTCTATTAGCCCAGTAAGCATCAGTTTATAATTTAAACCGAAGAGTCTATTAGCCTAGTTAAGGTACTTACTACTCTTGGAGGTAGCGGAAAGCGATCCACTACACTCGTATTGGTTTTTGTAAAGAACGAAAGGTCAGTGACCGAAATTAAGCTTCTTCAAGCGCAAAGCTACGGCAGCCCCGCTGCACTTGGTAGCACTTGTAGGCAATATACACCTGAGTCGTTTAGATTGATCTTCTGTGAGGATAAAACAATTTCCCTCTTTGCCCCAGGGCATGCAGGACGGGCTTAACAAGCTGATGCCCTTGCTTGGCCCTGAGGGCGTGCAACACCTTGTACCGCAAGGTCCCGGGGCAATCGGTGCGCGTCTAGAGGCGTATAGAACTTACGAAAACGCGCTGCCAGATCACCTGCAGCAAAAGATGTCTGCCTCATTTGATTCTATGACGCCACCGTCGGTGTCGGATGATTTCCCCGCCCTAAGCCGCTCATAGTGACCGTTAAGGTCTTTGAGGGGGGTGATGGAGAAGATCTCCTGCTCTGGGTGAGAGGGGTCGAGATGGCCATCGCATACGCCATGCTCCAGACCGAGCAGCAGCGCGTAGCGCGAGCTATCTCAAACCTCGGTGGTCGAGCGCGAGAGTGGGCACTGACGTGCGGCACTTCGGTCCACGCTGCC
>NW_020187445.1:1524210-1524990 GCF_900000015.1 Plasmopara halstedii | reverse complement strand
CAGGCACCCGATACGCGATCGGTACGGCTTCGTCCGCATCTCGTTCCTGCCCGCATCCGTGTTCGGCGATTGAACCTTCGACAGCTTGAGGTCCGACTCGCACAGATTCTTTACAGCCTTGGCGTCCTGCTGGTTGAAGCGCTCCACCACGTCGTCAATGTTGCGAGGTTGCTTGATGGTCAGTAAATTTGCTGACCTCTGGTGGTCGATCTCCATCCCCAAGATGAACTTAGCTTCGCCGAGCTCCTTCATCTTAAAACGCCTTCTTGAGTCCTATCCTGACGTTATGGATTTCCATGCTCGTCTTCGCCGCGATGATCATGTCGTCGACGTAAAGACATACGTAACCAAAGTTGCCCTTGCTCTCCTTGACGTACACGCACTAGTCTGCCCCGCAGCTCTTGAAGCCAGGCTTCATAAAGACGCGATGGATCGTTTTGTTCCATGCGCTCGCCGCTTATTCAGTCCGTAGATCGCCTTGTCGAGTCTGCACATGTAGCCCCCGGCGTCTTCAATGCCATACGGCACCTCCATGTAACGCGTTCCTTGAGGTCGCTGTTGAGGAATGCCATGTCCGCATTTAACTGCTCCGTCACGTACTTCTCCTTCACCGTAACCACCAACACCACACAAATTGAGTTCATGTTGGCCACCGGTGAGTAGGTTTCGAAAAAGTCTACCCCGAACTTCTGATTGAAACCCTTCGCCACGAGCCGAGCCTTGTACCGAATCACTTGCTCATGCTCGTTCCGCTTCTTGGCGAACACCCATCTGCACCCG
>NW_020187445.1:1518730-1519847 GCF_900000015.1 Plasmopara halstedii | reverse complement strand
CCCTTCATGCAGCCACCGCATAAAGTCTTGACCTCTTGCTTGACAACTGGCATCCCGGGCATTGTGCGCTGCGTCTCGCATACGCGTCCTCATTGGGGTGCCCCATGCAGCATGCCACAGCTCCCACTGATTTACTGACCTCTTGTACTCGACAAATCGCGCCATTTCCTGGTGACAGTCCAACACGTAGGCCTTGCCGAGTCTCTTCTTCAAGGCAAACGCACTCGACTTGCCCCAGATAACACACGAATTCCGTTGGAACTCGATGCTCAACCCGCGTCTTGCTAACTTCCCCACCGACAGCAGTCGGCAATCGAGGCCAGTAATTTGGAATACCTCCATCATCCGGATGCGCTTGCCGTCGATGTCCTTCAAGCGCATCGACCCGGTTTTCGTCACGCACAGCTTCTTACCATTGCTGATGGTCACCTCAATGTTCGTGTTCACGACCACATACTCAAAGAGGTCGTCCCGGTATCGGCCAGCTCGGCGATCGATCCTTGCCAACAGCGAGTGCAGTGTCAGCCATGGCATTGGTGATCACTGAGTCTTCTGACTCATTCACCGGACTTAAATCGCTGGCCGCGAATACTGCACCATCATCACTGCCGTCGACCTTGTTCGGGCAGCCCCGCTTCATGTGTTCGACCTGGTCACAACTAAAGCACTTGCCCCGGAACCCGCCATTCGTTTTCGTGTTGTTGCCCTTGCGGTCGTTGTTCCTGCCGCGTTCAACAAACTTGCCCCTGCCACCATCCAAGGTGACCTTCAGCGCGCGCTCCGACGTTTCCTTCTTTTCCAGTCGCTCGTACTCTTTCAGCAACTTCTCCTTCGCCTCAATCAGCGTGATGTCCGTAGAGTTCTCGAGATAAACTCGAACACGCTGGGTAGGCTGCTCGGCAATATAACTAACTGACGGGCATCGTCCAGTGGTTCACCGAACGATTGGAGACCCACGATGAGCTCGTCGAATTTGTCGAGGTGCTTCGCCATCGTCGCCGCTTCCTTCATCTTGAACTTATGGAGTCGGCGAGTCATCATCACACGGTCGTGCATCGTGGTCCGGTTGTAGAACTCCCGCAGAGTTCATGGAAATACAAAAGGTATGACTCTACAT
>NW_020187445.1:1517398-1518720 GCF_900000015.1 Plasmopara halstedii | reverse complement strand
ATTCGCCGACCTCGGTACCAGTGTCCATGATCCATTCCGTTCATGCGCTCGCAGCTCTAACTTCATCGCCTTCACCCACTCCGCCGCATCGTCACCATCAATGGCCTGCTGATACCCTAGAGCAGCATATACCAGCACTGCCTCAGCGAGCAGTCCGTCTTCATCAATGCGCGGTCGCTTAGGCGATGGTGGCCAGAATTGGTCGCCGCTGTCAGAATCACTGTCAGTCCCACGGTTTTGGTCGTTGTTTGTCGATTCCACAATCGCCGACTCGTAATTCGCGGAGCCATCGTTCAGCAGTAGCCTCGGTGTCTCTGCTCGGCGAACACGCTCCGTCCTCGGGTGGAACACCATGCTGTCGCCGGTCGTCAACCTTGAAGGTCTTCTGTACGTCGTCAGCTCTCTACTCGTCGATGTCGGCACTGGTACAACACCTTGCATTTCTACGTCATCGCCGCCGAGTTCCTCCTCAGCAGGCGGCATTGGTTCGTCGACGGTAGGTTCCACCTGTGGCTACACGTCTTCATGCTGCACTTAATCGTCGACCTCCTTGGTCACATGGACGATTGTCAACTGGTTCGATACAGCCGTATCGTAGATACCGTTGACCTCCCGTTCATCCAGTCTCAGCGAACGTGACACCTTAAGCCTGTTTGACTTCAAGTCCTACACCCGGTACCTCTTGACGCTCTCAGCGTACCCCAAGAACATACCCTTGAAGATCTTTGCATCCAGCTTCGTACGTTTACCGTCTTCCACATGAGCATACCCGGTAGATCTGAAATACGCGCAAATGCTCCATGCGCGGCTTAATCTTGAAGCACAGCTAATACGGTGTCATGTTCGCGTGAACACTGTTCGTGGTCCCGTTGATCAGGTACACCGCTGTGTTCACCGCCTCGGCCCGCCACAACGAGCTCACACCCTTACAGTGCAGCATACTCCGATCCTTCTCCGTGATCGTCCGGTTCATTCGCTTGGCCACGCCGTTCTGTTGCGGGCTGTACGGCACAGTCTTCACCCCGCTGCGCTCACAAGTCCCATCTAGAGCCTTGCTCACAAACTTAGTGCCATTATCTGATCGAATTACCTTAATTCGCTGACCCCAATGGTTTTCGTACAGCGCCTTGTACGCCTTGAACTTGGTCACCACTTCACTCGTCTTTTTTAGGAAGTACACGACCACAAACCTCGAGTGGCCGTCCACGAAGGTGAGCACGTACTTTGCTCTATCCTTCGACTTCGTCTTCATGGGTCCCATCACGTCTGTGTGTACTAGCTCCAGTGCGGCTGATGACTTGGTCAGCGATCTTGACGGAAAT
>NW_020187445.1:1506270-1507517 GCF_900000015.1 Plasmopara halstedii | reverse complement strand
GGAAGCTTGCTCATCAACTGACGACAACCAGAAGTGGACTCAAGAAATGATTGGCAGACTTTAAGTCTTTCACTGCATTTAAAGCCAAGGGCTGAGATAATCATTACTATGGAGTTAGCGCTTCTATTTTATATGAAATAGGCCTAACTTAATAATCTGAATGATTTTTTTCTCAATACTTTATAAGCTGTTATTTTTTAATATTTGGAATATATAGAAAAATGTATAAACACGTATATGCTGAGGTTTAGGAAAAAGTTAAAATTCGACTACATGTTCATGACCCCAGTCTACTCTATCAGTTTAAGTAAAATACATTTTAATGCTTTGATGCACATGAAAATCCTTCTTTCGAATTTATTAAGTTGAGCTTTTAGCATAAGAATTAATCGATTATAACTACAGCAATTATGGTCCACATACTTTGCGTCTGGTAACAACAAATGGAAAGACTCGTTATCGCTTGCCATCTGTAAAGTTCGTCCTTGCTTTGGCATAAATGTCTCGGACGTCACTAACACTTGTGTCAGACTTATCACTATATTCCGATAGTTAATAAATACGATTATCATGTGCCATTACTTGACTCATCTATGTAAACAACAGCGTCTCTTCCCCAAGGTGTCCATTTAGCAAAGGAATCATACGGCAAATTTGGTGGAGCACAACGAGAGCTGGTGAATTTTGTTCACATACGGTAGCAAGTTTTATGAAAAAAATTGTTTGTTGTATGCCTAAGATGATTTCCTTTCGATCTCAGTTGAGGATCTGCACTTTGTCTGATGTTAGGGCCTTCTGTGAAAAACGTTAGAAATACCCGATAGGATCTATTGACAAAACAAACCCAGCACGACTTTACAGAATCGGCCTCCAGCTGTTGGCCCTTTTAAATGTGCAGCCTCGTGACAGCAAATATAGGTGAAGAAGCAAATATATAAGTACTGATTGGTAGAAAGTTTATTTTTATGAAGCAACGACTCTCAAATTGCACCATCAATACCTCGGGCACCACACAGCCTCCAGTGTGTATCGAGCCTCCAGCGTAAACCGATCTTTAGAGTCCGCGCTGACAATTGCACAGAGTCCGTTTGCTTCTACCGAAGCGGTACGCAAGCCTCTACAATCTGCTATTCCAAGGGTAGACATATTAAAACAAATCTATTTAGACAGATAGTAAATATATTTGGTCTGTTATTTTTATATTAAAACTAAATTTCAAATTATGAGCAGCCCTTGTGTATCTCCAA
>NW_020187445.1:1494970-1495202 GCF_900000015.1 Plasmopara halstedii | reverse complement strand
GGATGCGATATTTCAAATCCTCATCATGAGGAACCACAATTCGTGGTGTATCCGTTGAGTTGCTATAAAATAGCAAACCGTTATTCAACGAATATCGGTGCAATCGTGCACGCAATCGTTATGACAATTTCTTGTCCGAGTCTCCAGACTCCTTGCTTCCGAGAGCCCGTAACAGCGCTACACACATCCCATCACCCGCATACGCGGTGCGGGTCAAATCCGTCACAGAGGT
>NW_020187445.1:1493670-1493912 GCF_900000015.1 Plasmopara halstedii | reverse complement strand
GTGTCGAATGGGGAGACTTGCTCTCACGTACCATCCCTGCGTCGTGCTTCGCACGGAACAATGACGTCGTACTGCTCCTTGGGCAGGGTCCATCGGCGTGTTACGCAGAATGTGGTTCCCGGAACCAGGTCGATCTCATGACGCACACCTCGGTCCGGAGATAGGGCCGAAGGCGGGTCTTTGGAGACGACGTCTTGAAATTCCTTTGCCAATGGATAGTACGGATCCAAGGGATTCCGTGT
>NW_020187445.1:1493591-1493660 GCF_900000015.1 Plasmopara halstedii | reverse complement strand
CCCACAGGGCGTATGCACAGACATACTTTGACGACATTTTCGTTCATAGTCGTGCGGGGCACGGGGGAT
>NW_020187445.1:1493424-1493581 GCF_900000015.1 Plasmopara halstedii | reverse complement strand
CGATCCACTTCGTGCGTTCAGCACTCTCTTGGTGTCCTCCAAGACAGCTTCATCCAGGGTGCGACGACGAGTAACAGTGACCACTTCGGCCAAATCGCCTGCCTTCAAGGCACTGCCGAACTTTTCAAGGGACATCTCGTCCAGCTTAAGAAGAGCT
>NW_020187445.1:1481645-1482182 GCF_900000015.1 Plasmopara halstedii | reverse complement strand
GGCGAGACCAAGCAACTTACGCAAGTCTTTCTGGTTCTTTGGAACCGGCCAGTCTACAGTGGACTTGAACTTAGCGGGATCCGCTCGAAGGCCACGCTTCCCATTAAAGCACCTTAAAAGGGAATCTCGTCTGCGCCAAAGATGCACTTGTCTGCATTGGCGTACAGTTTGTTCGTGCACATGCACTTAGCACCGCTCTTAAATGAACGATGTGGTTCTCCTCATCTGTCCTCCCGTGCTCCGCACGACTGTGCACCAAAATGTCGTCAAAGTATGTCTGTGCATACGCCCTGTGGGGCCTGAACAACTGCGTCACAAGACGAATAAATGTTGCTGGTGCACTTACAGTCCTTGAGGCATCATCAGCCACTCCCAGAGCATACCCCTCGGAATGCACACCGCTGTTAACGGAATACCACTCGCTCTCATGAGCAATTGGTAATACCCATCAACCAGGTCGAGTTCAGTGTACTTCGTACATCCCACCATGTTGTTCTGAAGAACATTCTTTCTAGGAATCGGCATCTGTGCCGGAAT
>NW_020187445.1:1478402-1481635 GCF_900000015.1 Plasmopara halstedii | reverse complement strand
AGCCAGATGTTGTAGGTGTAGTTGTTTTTAGTAATGATAGAGAAATTCAAGAAGGTAACTTTGTAAAAAGAACTGGTTCTATTATCATTGTACCTGTTGGACCTGAAGTGTTAGGAAGAGTAGTAGATGCTTTAGGTCAACCTGTCGACGGAAAAGGTCAAATTTATAGAAAATTAGAAAGTAGAGTTGAAGTTAAAGCTCCTGCTTTTTATGTCTAGAGAAAGTGATAAAGAACCTGTACAAACTGGTCTCAAAGCTGTAGATAGTTTAATTCCTATCGGTAGAGGTCGAAGAGAGTTAATAATCGGTGATCGACAAACTGGTAAAACTTCGATTGCTATTGAATCGCCGAGGTCGCCGAGATGGTTCATATTGCAAAACGGCCCCCACAGACCACCAAACCAATGGTATCGGACGCGTGTTACAAAGGTTAAAAAGTGTAGTTAGTATTTATGGAACTTAGGAATTTGGCGGAAATGGACAGGCTAGTAATAGGCGCTATGCGTCAAGGGATAAACTCGCTGACACGTTTAGCACATGCGCGTATAGGTACGGTCTTCTAAAAAATCTCTTCTCTCCTTTTTCTTTCTCTTTTCCTTCTTTTACATGTTCGCCCATCAGACTACAGTGCCCTCTGAGCCATATATGTCTTTCTCCTCTAAGGTGGCTACCGAATGGGGTCATACAGTGATGAGTACGCGGAGCTCTCGTACAACCATATGTTGTGTTAGCGCTCCTTAAGTAGCGAATACAGGTGCGAATAAGTCTAAAAATTAAAGAAGTGGCACCTAATCTTAAAACATCTGGCTTCACAATGCTTTCAGCAACGGACAAATGTTTTATCCAACCCAAACTTTGTACATATCGCCTCATTGATGCTCGAAGATATAATCACGACATGTGATCTCTCATAGCCGAAGCGACGCAAAATTGTATCCGTCACTGCATTAAGCCAACTCGGCTTTGTATCCCAAGTTTTTGGCAGCGAAGACAACCATCTTGTTGTTATTTCCGGAAAGTGTGGTGACGACGCCACTATACGCAGCAACGCATGATCTTTAAATATACTTAGCAAATCATTTCCCCCCGAGCTTAAAAAAACATACATCGAATAAGTAGCTTTGTCAAAAGCTGCGTAATTCTTCTCTACTGCTTTATGCTAGCAAAATTCAAACGCGACGACGAGTTTATGCTCATTAACGTTTGCTTAGAATATTCCGTGAATCATAGCAAACGTCAAAGCAGTACCGACAACATGACATGACCGATTCTGATTCGGAAGGGTTTATTGGGGCACTTATAGAGTTTTCTGCTGAAGACTTTAAGGCCGCCTTTTCTGCCGCACATACAGCACCATTCGGCAGAACAAAAAGCGATATGGAATGCGGTTATGCCACAACAGTCCTTGTGCAAGAAGCTGGGAAGGCAAAGGCACTTCGGTGAGTCCATTAGAAACAGAAACAATATCCGATCTACTTTGGCCTTTACTGTTGAGAGATCTGCCTGTAGATTCTGCTTCCGAACAAATTAGCCGAGAGAACAATTGTGACGGTGCCAAAGACGAACTTGTCAATATAGGTGAACATCTTCTTCACAGCAAAGAAACTCGGGACATCCAGCAAGTGCATAATATGAGCTTCAATATCCAATTCCCACACTGTGCAAGACTGTGGACAATTTTTTCGTTAAAATCGCTTTGTGCATAGGCAGCAGCTGTTAGCTAAACAGTGTTGCTGGCTAAGGCGCTACCAGCTGGCCCGTGCGAAGCGTTTTCTGCAGCGAGAAGGGCGTCACAAGCACTTCAAAAAATTATTAAATCGTCGAAGCCGATTGCATTGTTCAGCAGCGCATTCGCTATAAAAAGTAAAGGTTGGACCGGGTATGTAGTTTTTAGCTGATTAAAGTCACGCGCTACCCGTCACTTGTTGTCAGTCTTTTCGTCACCAAACGCTGGCGCCGAGTAAGGATAACTACTGTATCTCATCGAACCCTTGTTGCTTCGAGCAAAAACTGCGTCTGTAATGTCAGACTATTCCCTTGTTATATCTGTTGTTTGTAGCGCAGTATCTGATTTTAGGAACCAACCTAGTTGTTATTTTACATTTCTCGATTCGAAGGCAATACGCGTGAGTCGCTAGCCACGTCGCGATAGTTATTCAACAAAGTTTCTCAGGAATCCAGAGGATCCTTAATGATGGCTGTCTCATCTTTCTCACTCTTATATCTACTATTGCTCTTAATGATGGCGGTTGATGAGTTCAGCTCCGTGATTACCGGCTGTACCATTTTCGAGACTTCATATCCTCACTACGCATGCAACCAAACGCTATAAGCAAATCCTTGAGCTTTTATGTGGGGTTCTGCTTGATGCAGTGATAGGAATATTGTACGCTCTGTAACACTCCACTCACTCAATTCGCAAGTGGAAAATCTTCTTACCGCAAACGTGTGTAAGATGACTTTTCACAGTGGGTAAGTCAGACGGCAGTGCTACATCACAAGCACCGTAATGCGATGACAATAATAGTAAATCCTTATAACTCCACATTGCGGTGGCTCTACTTGCATTCTGGACCTGTCCCACGGTTTTGGCACAGGAGATTGCGACACAATCTTGCTTTTGCTTGTCTGCACTGACTCAGGCACATAAAACACCTGCTTACATTAATGATAATAGCCCTACCAAATATACGCTTTAAAGACCACGATATACCATCACTCAAGTTGTATCAGCTTATACACACTCTGGAGATCAATATACGATCGCATTTTTCTGACATATTGTAAAACAGCTGCTCGTTGCCGCTATTTCGATTCGAGGTTGATCAATAGTATTGCTCGTCCAGTAAACACTACTATATATTGTACGAAATTTATCACAACTGCATGCCCGCACCAAACTGCGCTTGTACTTGTTGAAAGAAGTGGGCTCATGGCTTGCCAGAGCCTCACTAGCAGAGGATTAAGTACCACCTGACCTTTTGACGTCAAGCTGTTTCATTGATCATGGCATTCAACACGCCCTACCTAGGATGAGATCGCAGCTTAAATACGGGTATAGGGCGGACAACGTTTCACAATACCAAAGTCGTCACATCTCAATTAATGATGAAAACAGCTCTAACATCTCTATGAAATAGGGCGCATGGATATTGTATCCATATTCAAGGTCTTTTATACATCTCAGTACTTCTTTTACAGTCGTGCATTGTACATAATTTGCAGTGAGCTGT
>NW_020187445.1:1478276-1478392 GCF_900000015.1 Plasmopara halstedii | reverse complement strand
TTGAAACTCACAAGTAAGGATTGTCCAACAATGAGAGAGTTGCCTTGGACATTACTTCCCTCACTCATTCATTCACTCCTTCATTCACTCACTCCTTCACTCACTCGCAGACTCAA
>NW_020187445.1:1477205-1477500 GCF_900000015.1 Plasmopara halstedii | reverse complement strand
TTGGAAGACACCAAGAGAGTGCTGAACGCACGGAGTGGATCGTCGATCCTACGAAATCCCTTGGGTCCGTACTATCTTTTGGTAAAAGAATTTCAAGACGTCGTCTCCAAAGACCCGCCTACGGTCCTACCTCCGGATTGAGGTGTGCGTCATATGATCGACCTGGTTCCGGTAAGCAAATACTGCGTAACACGCCAATGACCCCTGTCCAAGGATCAGTGCGACGTCATTGACGTTTATTTTCGTGCGGAGCACGACGCAGGGATGGTGCGTGAGAGCAAGTCTCCCCGTTCGG
>NW_020187445.1:1472946-1474092 GCF_900000015.1 Plasmopara halstedii | reverse complement strand
GTCACCGACCTTTCGTTCTATACTTAGAACAAGTACGAGTTAGCAGATCGCAATCCGCCCACTCCAAGAGTAATAATTGCCTTGACCCAAGGCTATTAACTCTTCCGTTTGAGATTAAAAACTGATTTTTATTTATTTTTATCTGCGGCGAAGCCGCCTAATTTTAAATATTTTGATTTTCCTAAATAAATAGAGTAAAATCTAAATACGTGCATTACTACTGGCTACCTAGCCGCATACCGTATTCTTGTTTTAGTGCAGTCACACCATGTCCATCTCGTGTGACACACACACCTGTTACCAAAGTACGTGTAACCCCGTTACACTCTCCCCCATTAAGACTGAGAACATCTACAGTTCCAATCGATTATTGCCTCAACGAGGCTTGCGTGTCCGCTAGATACTGCAACTTAATTCGTTGGAATAAAACTCCTTCCATGCTCAATGAGCCCTGTGTCAACGACACTGAAGTCACCAAGTCTCGCTGGTTCTAACAGCGAACACGGCAGAGCCCAACTTGTCCCCCGCACGCGGTGCAATGTCGGACAATGCTTCCGCGGCAACGAAGAATGTACATCCTAGGCTTGATGAGCACGAGCGTCGCGCTTTGCGCGCGCAATCAATGACGAGTGTCCTCGTTGAGGATGTGGATGTGGTCGACAACGTGTCTGACACTCCTTTTCCCGATTGGGATGACGAGGAAGATGAGCTGCTCCAGCGGCGTGATACGAGCCCTGCTCGCGCCTTGCGGACCCATGTCCGCTCCCTGACTTCTCGTCACCCGAAGGACGTGGTTGAATCTTCAATAACCAAGACGGGGCTTAGAGGCGGCAGCTGGAAGCTGACCCTAAGGCGGCTCTGAAGCGCACCTATCCACGGTCGGCCATTCACCCTCGTGGCATATGGCTTCCACCCCGCGGATCCCGCTGTGGAAGCGAAAGACGCGGTAATTCAATCGTTTCGCGTCCACATCATCGGGCCTCCGGCCAGAACGAGGGATGAGCTTGCCAAACGGAAAGCTCTTCGAGCTCGTTTCTTGGTCCCACAAGAAATTCCGTAAGACATTTATTGCACTCGTCCAAGTGCCCAACGAGGTGGCTCTCGTGTACCCACAATGCGGACAATACCTGTAGTGCTCGCCCCTAG
>NW_020187445.1:1472255-1472936 GCF_900000015.1 Plasmopara halstedii | reverse complement strand
ACCGTGGACGAAGCTTCGTCCGGAAGATAGCAGAGGCTGCATGTGTAGGCAGGTTTTTTAAATTTAATATTACCAACTCCCCGACCTGAAAGCTTTCCACTTTGACTCTTCCTTATTCATCTGCATATTCTTTTTGTAAGTCTTAGCTTTCAGCCATCGCATCGTGAACGTGTCTCAGGACACTCAGTCTGGTAGACAAAAAGTCATCGACTTCCATACGGATGGTGAGAGGGCTGACATCAGCTAGCCGTTTGGCTATTTCTCCCCCACCAAGCCCTGAGCCATGGAATGGCGGCGTCAGCAGGACGCGAGGGTGAATCAGCCCGTTTCTTGCTCAACCGGTCGACGAATACCACGACACCCGTTTTGCCCGCCGAATCTTTTGGCCGACCGAACATAAAGTCCAAACCCATGGACTGCCAGCACCCACTGGGTACTGGTAAGCTGGCCAGCGGCGCAGCCGCATTTGGAGCGGGTTTAACCGTTGACACGTCTCACACGGGCGCACATAGGTGCTCGTACATTTGTACAATTTTGGCCACCAAAAGTGGTGACACACAGCGTTGTAAGTTTTCTCACGACCGAGTTGGTCACTGAGTGGCGTGTCGGGAGCCTCATAGAGGATGCGATGTTTCAAATCCTCATCATAAGGAACCACAATTCGGGGTGTATCCGTTGAAT
>NW_020187445.1:1437896-1471297 GCF_900000015.1 Plasmopara halstedii | reverse complement strand
GATGCTAAACCACTTGAGCCAGTTACCATAACTCATAAGTTAGTGCAAGCATTGGCTATAGCAGCATACTTAACACTTTTGACTTCATGTCATCCCATATATACCGATCATTACTTAGCCACCAGCAAGTACAAAGAGCGAATTAAATGTTTAAGACGGTTCTGGATAACTATGAGCATCTCACAGATTCATCAATATTCATTTTGTCACTTCTTTGATGAACCGGGCAATCAATGTAAAAAAGACCAACGCCCTTAAATTGATGAATACAAAACAGCGATGATAAAAAAGTTGACGCCATTAAGTTAGTAGTCCGTAATACGAAAAATCTAACAAATGACTTAAAATACCGTTGCGAAACATTTCCGAACGGCGCCACAACAACTGTCGCTCATTTTTGTTTCAGCAACGAAACATTCCCGCCAATGATCGTATTTTTTGTAACATCCTGAAACTGCGACTCACTGCTTCTTTGGCTGGTTCAGTTTTGCTTGTGGCACTTACTTTGATATTCGGACATCTTTTGCATCATGTCTATCTCGCAGACCACGAAGACGACAATTGCTTTCCATCCTAGCATTTTCCATAGCGGACACATATTGGATCCTGAATATTGACGTCTGATGAAGAAACAGCCACTCCAAAAACGTTACATGCGTTTGCCAGCACAATTGGAGACACAGAGCAAGGGTACCCATGATATGAGCTCACTCTGTGTCAGTGCCAGCGTTTAAGGGAAAAAGGAACTCACGCAAGCTCATTCCGGATTTTTTTTTCACGAACAAGCCGATAAAAATATACTGATGAGTTGAGCACAGTAATTTGCTGGTAGAGCTAAACTCCGTATTCTTTGACATGCGCATCTCTAAGTAATTGGCGAAGGACGCCTGCGACTATTTCATCAGCTCATACAATTTTGTGCACAACGGCTGTACCGATCATGTTCTCTTCACCCATCACCAAGTCGTAACGATTGAAGTTGATCATCTGGCGGTGACCATCAACCTCAAGATGCTAGCTTAGTCTCTCCAAAGCTAGGTCCACCATGCAGCAAGTATACTAGCTAAACTGCATGATGCCCCTCATCATCAAAGGTGACGTCGGCAAAAGCGAAAATTCATTCAATGCTTAAGAAATTCGCCAAACTAACTGAGGCAGCCTCGTCTCCTGCAAGCGTGCTAAAGAAGCACACTTTTATCGTGCGTAATCAACAATACCTTTTGTTGCGAGTCATCAAAATTACTATAGGGAGACTTTTGGGATTGATGTGTCGTGGCTGAGTCACGATGTATGCAAGGAAACCACGTTTATTTGTGTCGACTGCATAGCAAACAACACCATCATCACTCGCATAGAGCTACGGCAAAATATTGAAATCTTGGCGGGTTGTTGACGAGAGGTTCTCCAGCCTTTTTATCGCGATCGCAAATTGATCGTGGCCATCCACAGCGACCAGCCCGAAAGTATTGTCTACTTTGGACCCTAAGTGTTTGTAAATTTGAAGCGATGGTATATTGGTTGAAGTTTCATTTTGCATCTTTCAGTTGTGCATGGAAAAGCTCATTGAAATCTCCTTGGATGCTTGAGAACTCAATAGACTTATAAAATGAAAGCGAGAATTGTTGTGCCATTTGCGCAGGCGGAAATCTACAAGTAATAATCGCTTACCGGGGAGTCAAGTGCAAGACACTATTTTTTGTGCGCGGCATTGAAGGCTTTCGAGTGTTGCGAAATATCGGCATGAATGCAATTTTATACACGAGCCCACATATCCAGCAGATGGAGCTAACTTGCCAATACCACATTGCTTATTTGGTCAAAGCGAACAGGATCGACTAGCCTCACGTTACGTGCGAGGGTGACAAAAATTCGACAATTGTCTCGAGGCGGCGTTGAGCTTGTTTTTCGACAAGAACATAGCTTGGAGAGCTGCTCCCACCAATCATGACCTTTGATAGCTCAAAATGGAAATGAATCAGCAGATTTCAAATAACCAGTAGATACCTCCTGCTGGCGAATAAAGGACACGCAGGTGCAGCAGCTGTGGAAGTAGCGCTCATGACAAGCGCTTCTGCCCTCAAGATGTACGTATATAGCATGTACACTCACCCTGATATCTTTTTCCTGTAACTCTGCACAAATCTCTATCGCTAAATTAACAACACGAGGCTTTTTCTTTTACCAAAATAAAGCTCAAATGTCATTTTTTGTGATGTTTTCCACATTTGATTTTTTTAAAATACCCTACTTTAGCGAGTGTCAACATCTACTGCAAATTTTGCATTGTTCACCGGATATGCCGCGCTATTACTGCGACTATTGCGACACCTACCTCACGCACGACTCGGTGTGTAGCTAGCTGTAGAGCTTGTAGATCGCTCTAGAACCCATTGCTTTGACAATTGTGCTAATTTTTGAGTTTGCTATAGCAAGCCGGACGCAAGCAACACAATCGTGGTTGGAAGCACCGTGAGAATGTCAAACTTTATTACGAGCAGTTCCTGGCTGGCCAGGGTGTCGTCATGAACCGTAAATTATATGATTCATGTGTTATCCTGCACACAAATTTGATATGTCAATACTGTAGCTGGTGAGTGGCTTAGAGGACCAGCGCCAATGGGTTCTTTGCCTCCGCGACCTAGTGGACCTCTACTCGGTGGCATACCAGGAATTCCACCTCGTGGAGGACCACCTCGAGGCATGGTACCACCTCCTGGAATTAACATGCGTCCTCCTATGTTTCGAGGTAAGTAATAGGGATGCACTTGATATGATGTTGGCACTGATATATATATGTGCCTCTTCATCTCACGACTCTAGGACCACCCCGTGGACCACCACCGATGGGAGCTATGGGCACAATGGTACCGCCTGGACCGGGAGGATCGAATGCCCCCCCGCCTCGATCGATCTATGGACCATAGGACGAGAATCAATCCAATACCGTATGAAGCTCGAAATACCATGCAAGCTGTCACGTTGAGATGTGCAGATTTGTATACGAGACTGAAGCTTTTCACAGCAAACTATGAGCTGCAAGATTTGACCCTTGACAAGTAAACGCAATGATACGAGCGAAATTGAGCAAAATTGGTGCGTGCGGATTCAGTTTTGAGTCTAGATGTTGAATTGAACAACTTGCCGATGCAAGATAGATTCAAGTCATAGCAATTAGTTTACTCCTTCACTATTATTGTGGTCAGATCACGTTTTGGTTACACTAGTGCTTGGGTCCTTTTTGATAAACATGTTGTAGACTACAGCCAGGATTCCAAGCAATAGAATGAGGCAGATCATGTCCATCATGCACTTATCCGCACCGCGACCAACCTTTGTAAGAGTATCTTTCATCTTTTTATTCACGCTTTCGACTGCATATAGTCAGAAACAGTATAAATACAAGATTAAAGTGCGCGGCAAGTGTGAGATCTGTACCATGCGCTTGTGTGTTATCGATTCGTTCGCCTAGGCCATCGATCATTATAGCCTGTTGCTGCAGTTCTTCGTTTAGCATTCGTGCCTGTTGGCCAAGCTCTTGAACTCCCGTTCCAATTTGCTCAATAATGTTGTCCTATACAAAGGCAATACGTAGTTGACACATGCAGATCGTTAGAATTGCAAGTAAAAGCTTCGTACGAATCGCTGATCGTTCCGTTGGATATCAGATAGCATGGCACGTTGGTCATCAGTAATCATTTCTCGCTCAATTGGACCTTCTCTCACTGAGCCGCCTGGACCACCTGAGCTTCCAAAAGCAAGATTTTCGGTCGCTACATTCGTCCGTGCAGTAAAAGCGCCATTTTCAAAAGAACCGATCGGTGCTGCAACACCACCAGTATCAAATGCTGTTCTACCCGCTGGAGAGCGATAATTGGCAGCAGCAAGCTCTTTAATGCGTTCGTATTCTGCCAAATATTGTGTCACGATCTCTTTCCTCATAGCTAATTCTTCGGGTGGAAATTTGCTCTAAATACAAACACAAGAATATGTGAGTAGTCTCTTCAATCGCAACCAAACGTGTCTTACTTTTCTTTTTTTCAATTCAAGATCAAAACTAGCAGTAAGATCTTTAATATCAACTCCAACAAGTCGAATGTCTTCTCGAATCTCCTGTTGACGTCGAATAGCTTCACGTGGGTGTCTTCCTCTCTTTGTTGCCGCTACATCATTATCTTGCAATGTCTACAATACAAAATTTAAACTAAGTCACAGTTTGGATTCCTCAATACGTTGCATTACCATCTTAAGATGATGCAGTCTCTCGCCAATTTTCGTCTTAAGCTCATGAAACATATCACCCTTCTTCTCCTTTTTCGTACTCTTTCCATCATCTCCACCCATCTCTTGATTAATTTTCGACAATTTGTCTAAAAGTCCATCTAGCTCACGATTCATTCTGCATTCACCACACACTGTAACCATCTTAGCTTCACTTCAACATCACCAACCAATCGACGTAATTATCTACCGTCACTTGAAGAATTGTTTCTTACAAAACTCGACTTTTCTTGAAACCACTTTTGTTTACCTTTCGATTAAGTACGAGTGATAACCATTGAAATTTGTTGTATAAATGAAAATCAACGCCAAAGCTAAAGCGCAAGCCTTTGCGCATCGCCTTGTGGAGTTTGCTACTTATGATGAGTGCATCAAATACTTTCAAGAACGACAGATTGACTTTGATCAAGTTAATGATATGGGATGGAGCATCCTTATGAGCGTGTGCGCATGTGGTCTGTCGTAGACAATAATCTTTGTGATAATTGCAATGACAATTGATTCGTATGATTATGAATTTTAGGCCGTGATGACCTCGCGGGATTTGCTTTAGATCGAACTGAAGCAGTAGATTGTGCTACAATCACTAACAAGACAACTTTTCTGCACCTTACCGCTATGTCTAGAAACGTATGTAGTTGACGCCATTTTTTAAGGACTAGAGTTGCTGACACTTTATTTGTAGACTCGTGTGATTGAAGAATTAATTGCAACGGGTGAGCGACAAGAGAAAATTCGGCAAATAATTGATCAGCAAAATGCTCATGGTGATACAGGTGCACCGCTAATTTGATTTGAGGATTGTGGATGAGACGCTAACGTATGCGCAATTTGATCTTAACAATTAGCACTGATGATGGCTTGCGTAGCGAAGAATGTAACAGCAGTGCAACGTCTTGTTGAATTGGGTGCAAAAATTGATGTAATCAATGTAAGTGGACTGAGTGCACTTATGTGTGCTGCTCGCGTCGGACGAGATCCACGCTCGGGTGCTTTGCCCGTTGAGGAAATGATGATGTGTAGTGCTGTGATCATCGAAAATTTACTTCTAAATGGAGCAAAAGCGAATGTTGTGGAGAAAGAAGGTGGTAATACAGCGTTGCATCTTGCTGTATTGAGCGATAATATTGATGCTGTAAAGTCTTTGGTTCAAAATGCTCTAAATCTTGACATTACGTTGCGAAATAAAGAACGAAAGACGGCGTTAGAGTTGAGCAAACAGTCTTCAGGAATGGCGACTATGCAGATGGAACAAGTTTTGTCCAACAAATGGGATCAGTGTACGAGAGAGGCAGCTAAACGATGCGCAATGATGGAACAAGAGCTGTTGGATCTGTCAATAGAAGATAATGGGAATAAATTGAGTCGCAGTAAGCTGCGCAAAAGAGAAAATAAGACGAAGAAACTGAAGAAAAGAACGAAGGCTGTGCAGAAAATGTCCGAAGATGTGTCGACAAGATCGAAGCCCACACAGGACGAGCCTGAGCTTAGTAAAATAAAAGAAAAAAACGAAAACTTCACGCCGCCATCGAGTTTGAATGATACACAAGTAGTCGAGAAGGTCGCTATGCTTGATCTAAATTGCAACAATTTTGAAAATCGAGTTGACTGTGACGACGGCGACTGGCTTCGAATTGTGTCCAGAAAAAATCGTGAGTTCTACTGACGTATTGACATTTTAATCGATTGTAAGCTAACATTTATTTGCAGGGTGTAAGAATTTGGGCAGCAAATACGAAAATCCTCATGATAGCTTGAATGACAAAATGATCGAGACTACACAAACGAACATTATACGAAAGTCGATCTCATCACAAGCTACGCAGGCGGCGCGTTCAAAGCATTCTAAGGCAAGTTTAAATGTATCTACTGTAATTGAAGCCCCAGGAAGCGAGCAATTGAGTTTAAAGGTGACGACTGCGATTGCAACGGTGTCCCCGCGACGCCAAGTGCTATCAGAGGACGATGAAAACGAATCCTTGAGTTCAAATTTATCTTACGATGGGCTGAACAAACAATTCCATTCCACATTTCCTGTTGCAGCCGAGCTGGAGATTGATGTCGAAAAATTTCTTATCGCATCGTCAACGAGCGACCGCGAGCTGGAGCCGTATGACACCTTGAGTATTTCTCAGGTTGAGGCATTACAAGAAGCTCATTGGCAAGCTTTTCACTATCTTAATGAAAAAAAGGTTCGACCTGCTTGTTCAGTGGATTTTAAAAAGAAACAATCATGGAGTTAAGAGTGACTGTATTGACAACCTTCTTGTTTTCATGCCTTAACAGATTGAATTGACTAGTGTGCTTGAAGCCCAGCGTATTGAAGCTCGATTCGCCTTGCAGCAAGAGCTCATGCAAATCCAATGATACCGTCTCATATGTTAAAACAAAGTCTGAGTTAGCCGAGCTCTAATGTCTTGCTGAATTCGGCTTCTGTGAATGAGAGCATTTTGGCTGCCTATCAAAAATAGAGTGTGAAGATCTAATGAGATACATGTCACTGTAGAAACTTGCCTCCATGTGAACTCGTTGGCGTTTGAGCAAATCAATCAGCTTCATTTGCTTCTTAAAAGCGATTAAAAGCTCTCCCTGATAAATTTTGTTTAATAATGGCCCAGAGAAGCGATCAAATGTGTATGATCTTACCTTCTGCTTGTCAAGCTTTTTGTTATCGTGCACAACCTGATCAAACTCTTCCTTGGTAACCATTTGCTCGGTATGATTCATCTTCTCATTCTGCAATTGTACCTTCAACTTTTCAATTTCCTCAAGTGCTCGATCCAGACGAACCTACACACGTGTCAGCCAGCTTTTTGTCGGCATATTGTACAGGCGTCGTACATCTTTTGAGCGAAATTGTTGCGTCGCGATTTTTTCTGCACGTAAAGTCTTTTCAATATTCTCTTGAGCCGATGCCAGCTGATTTTCAAGGATTCGTTGTTTCTCCTCCTGTGCCACTCTATGCAGCTTATATTCAATACAAGAACTAACTATGATAATCAAATTGTCAAGAAACGTACGAAAGCTCGCGCTGCTTCTCAACTAGCTGCTGAATCTGCTGATTCTTTTTTAATAGGGCCGAGTTCTCTGTCTTTAGCGTGTCCAATTCGCCTTTTAGTGCAGCATGTGTCGCTTGCTTCGAATATACAAATTCAACTCAAGACATCAAACTTAGGCTGAACCTAAATCAGCAAATTAAGTTACTAACCAATCGCTCGATTTGAGCAAGAGCTTCGTCTTTTTCATCTTGCAAGACACGCAGACGTGCTTTTTGATATCGCACCGTTGCTTCAAGGCTCAGACCTTTTGGATTACTGTCTCGGATTGAGTCTACATCGTTAAAAGTATTGCCGTCAACAGCGTTATTTTGATGATTGTGTAACGCGTCTTTCGCTAAAGCTTCGCTTTGATTTTGTTTGTTCTTCCGTTTAGATTCCGCTGATTTTTTCCTCGAGCTTATCTCTTTTTTGTCGTTTTTAACAAGCTGAGGGCATGCTTCTTTCTCTCCCTGTGTGCTTAAAGAATCGATCGATTCAGTTAAATTAATCTCCAGAAGTAATTTAGATTTGTTTGGATCTTCGTCATTACGTTTCGAGTTTACTTTATAGTGGAGTGGTTGCGATTGAGATGCAGTCCGAGTACCACGTAGAATAGTTGAGGAAGATGTAGGTTTAATGTCATTAGACAATTGCTGTCGGCGCTGCTCGATGGCTTCAACCTCTTGATTTAGCTCCTGATTCTGTCGATGCAATTTTTCCTGTCGAGCAGCGAGATTTTCGTTCATTCTGGCGACTAGTCACTTGGAGTGATCAGAATTACCAATTGAAATAGTATGACATGACATCTACTTATTCAAGTCCTCGACTTTACGTTACATTAAAAAGTGATGTATACTCAACATGACTTGCTCCAAACATGCCCAGCAAATCTTATGTGCTTTGAATGCTGTAAGAAAACGAATCTATTGTGCCAGAAAGAGAATGCCTCGATATTTACCACATGCATCAAATAAAAACCGCTTGAAGTGCAGGTGGAGGCCCTTTCTTGGATCTTTGGTTGAAAATAATCTTCGCACTGCTTGAGCTTGCTTTTCAGACCCAACTTCCAGAATTAAAAGCTTATCTGAGCTTCGAGCTAACGCTGCATCTCGATTCATTTTAGCATCGGATCGAAAAAGATTGTCAACACTTTCGTATACTATTCTATACATACGTAGTCCTTCGGGGTCCACTTCACTGTCATCGAGATTGGATCCGCCATCTGCAAAAAGAGCAAGGTGTGGTTCATAGTTCAACACCTCAGGTTCTACCAGGTCAGTTTCCTGCCTTGGAATATACGGTGGATTACACAGAATCACATCAAAACGATGGCACAGCGTCTTGTCCTCACTACTACTAAGACCAGGCAACGCACTCAAATCGCGCAATAAAAATGTTGCTCTTGTGGCGAGATCAGTTGAAATAGCATTTTGTTTTGCCACAGCTAGAGCTCTCGGGCATACATCGATACCCACTCCAGTAGCATGAGGAAACTCGGACAAAGCGGACAGCAATAAACATCCTGACCCCGTGCCGATATCCAAAATTTTCAACGGCGTTTCTGGATTGATCTCTTCCTAGATAATAAAAAAATGACTTTCAGCAACGAGCAATATTGTAAAAGAACAAGTTACTTACAACTAACGTCTCGATCAGAACTTCACTGTCACTTCGAGGGATAAGGGTATCCTTTGAAACATTGAACTCTAACGACCAAAACCACTTCCGTCCAGTTATATAAGCAAGTGGTTCCCCTTTTAATCGACGCTCCACACAGCGGTCAAGTTCTGCAGCCTCAAGCCTAGTCAACTTACGCTCATCCTCAAAGTAGACGTCGTTGCTAGATGCGAGTGGAGGTTGCACAGCGTTGGCCACCAATGCTTTGGCATCGCTGTGGGCTGTGGGCACGGAGCATAGACGTGCTCGGACTTTTTGAACAGCTTCGAGAAGACTTTGCCCGTGGTGATTCAGACGTCGTGAAGCGACAACTTTAGTTGAAAAATGTCGATGGTGATAAAACATTCCAACTGATTTGTCGGTCCTTACATTGGACCACAAATCAACATTAATTTCTTGAAAAAAACAAGGCCCATATCTCTAATCTTGATACCACACATGCCAAATTCAAGACCGAAGGATATCAATATTGATAGGTTCTTGAGACGGAGAACAGCCCACCTAGATCGGTCTCCAAGTTGATCGTGATCCCACAATGTGAGTACTATCTGGAAGCGTTATATTGCAGCAGTGGCCAAAAGTTGAAGGAAGGGAATAGGTCGGTCTATATCAAAATCAAATGCTGCAGCGGGGCTGCCGTAGCTCTTTGCTTAAAGGAAGCTAAGCTAAGGTCACCGACCTTACGTTCTATACCAGAAGCAGTACGAGTGTAGCGGATCGCAATCCACTACCTCAAAAAATCAGGAAAATACACTCATCCGCTTAAAATTGAAATTGTATCTTTCTGATTTATTTGCGGCAGAGCCGCCTATACCTCAAACCTCAGGTCTTCCTAATTGAATAGTAAAAATGCATAATTACAGGCAGTTCCGCCACGTAGTGGCTTCTTGTTACGGTGTAGCCATACCATCGTGTGATTACACCGACTTGTGTATTCCACACCTCAGTACGGTCACACCATCTTGTGTGACCGAACCCTTCATACCAGGGTACGTGTAACCCCGTTACAAATGCGGTATGGAGCGGGGGATCCGCAAAGAGGTACGCCAAAAAATTGGCAAGTGTTCGTGTTGACGAACGTGTTGCGGTATCAACATGGGCGTCGAGCCAACTCGTACGGCAAGCGGTGAGCAAAGGAATCGTATTGCGGAAATAGACAATGATCAAGCTGTTATGAATCAGTGGTGATGAGATGCAACTGCTTTAGTACGTTTAGTCGTCTCTGGACAAAACAAAATTAAACTTTAAGCTCCCATGAGAATTAATCAAGGCTTCTGTAAGTACGCGTCGCAGGTGTAATGTAGATATGCGTATGACAAAATTACTTGAATTAATGCCTATTGTTTGACGGATTCGCAGCGACCGCAACACTCAAAATCACTTACCACCGATTTTGCTTGCGAATAATGACAAGTGTTTCTTTAATATAAAGTCTGAATGAGGCGCTTCTTTTGAAGGGGATATAATGGTGTATGTACACCATACAATTTTGTCACTGCTATCCTTCGGGCTCCCTAATACTTTGATGAAGTATCATAATTTGCACTGATACAAAAGAAAGGATGGAAATTTGGAAAGAGGGGTCCGTGGCCTGCTAGCTCTCGCGCTATAAACTACGTAGATTTTCGTGTTGCTTGCAAACAGCCACATATAGTATTAGTCAAAGATGTAGATTTTATTCTGGAAAGCAAAACTAATTACTTGCTACTTCGAGGCTCCAGGTTAGGCGAATTAGTCCAATTCATGCACGTTAGCTACCGTTGATTCGTAGAGTTAAAGGCGAGACCGCAACCCCGCTGTGATAGGTAGCTTTTGTCATCAATTCACCGACCGAGTCCTAATAAGACCAGATTTATCTGAAAATGAACGTAAGTTTCGTACATATCTGTCCTCGACTTTACAAGTAACTCTTGATGAACCTCTGTCGTTTAAAAGGAGTCCAAAGCGGCGATCGCTCACCTGGGTTTCGTTAGCTAAATTGCGCTGGTGACACAACACAAAAAGCGACTTAAGCCAGCATTTGCGGAGATCAATCGCCTTACACAGTGGGACCTCATTTCCTTACGACCCTATAAAGTATAAATTCATCCCCTCTGGACAAATGAAATCAGGGGCTTAACATTCGGCCATGATCACGATTGATATACAGCGCGACGGTGTCGCAAATTTCCCGTTACCACCTAACCAGGCGTATCGTGTTCGGTCAGAATTCTTGCCTACCAGCCAAGGGAGGCATATATACATTATTGGACAATAACTAGGACCTGAAAAAGCTCATTGCCGGTTTGGCAGCAAAGCTTTCTTTTGAAATTGTTGACGTTACCATTACATGAAGTATCGTCGTGCAGGTGCACTTCGCAAAAAAATATTTCATTGTACACGCTGTATCTAGTGAGGCGCGGTGGATATTGCACCGAATAAAAAGCCCACCTTTGGTATGGTTAGAGAGAGAAAGCTGGAGACTTCTTATTCGCGTCAAAGGGTTATCATACTACCGGAATGAGGAAGAGAGTGGTCCTTAACCTGCTGATATATGGGTCTACAGTTGGTCATTACATGAAAATCCATAGATGCATCTTCTGTGTGCGTCCTGGGGAATACTTTATGGCTTCCTCACATGCATATGTGACATTTTCCAAAAGTCAATGACATTCTGTGTGCTACCTGGGTGACAAAACCGACGTGTCTTAGTCTCTTTTAAGTGAATGGTGCAAACCAGTCACTTCTGCTGGAATCTTTCAATAGAATTTCAAATTCAAGCCTTTCTAAGTTCAAGCTACGCCCACTCAAGATGTTTTATAAGTTAGAGAGGAGGTTCAACCTCAGTACAGCCTTGATTGCATAAATTAAATAAACCTGAAATCCATAGCTCTTGGGGTGTTTTTTGTTGCTCTAGGAATAATGAACCTATTCCCATTCAACTTGCCTTTTGGAATTCAAGTTGTTCTTCTCATCTCCAAGTCGAATTGGTCCTGATCGTTTCACGTCTGAAATCGCTTTCTTGTCGCTCAAGCGCGTTTGATGTGTTTATGAGCTCCAAAATTTAGCATTTGATCTTATTCTAGGGTACGACGTGGCAGAGACGCCATGAAGCCATATATTGATTAAGTGTCGTAAAAATCTAGTGCTCCTAAACCTCTTCGAATAAGTCATGCTTTAGTCTTTCGTATAAAGCGAAACACTTGAGCGCCAGGATGAAGTTGCTCTAAGCTCATATGCAAGACATGGGATTGTCCGGAAAAATCGCAACGGTGCTGCTAAGCGCATACAGCGAAGCTTAAAAGGCTGAGGCAACGATCAGCTTTATTTTAGTAGCGATCATTTTCCTGATCTCCACTGCGTGTTTCCATTAAGACGATTATTAGCTGAGAATCCCAGATGTATGTTGGCAGGACGGATACGAGTGAGTATGTGTCTTGGTCGCCAGAGCTTGATCCCCGATAGACGAGTTAAAGCGTCATAGTATTACGGACGTCTCTGTTTGAGCCGGTAAATAGGTCAATTAATATCGCGAATAATAGAATCAAGACAACTCTTCCTTGATGCGTCAAGCCATTACAACTACAGTGTGACGAACCACTGGTATTTTCAATCGCGACTGAATAACATCTATCGCCAAAAAACTTTTTAAGCTGTGCAAAGCAGTGAAGCTTAAAACGTTTTTTCGCGATAGATGTTCTTCAGTCGCGATTGAAAATTTCAAGTATACGTAGGGAGCATAGTTTGCTCAGACAGAATTTCAGTTTGAGCTGAAAACTTAATCTTGAGAATTTGGTGTAAGACTGTAAGATATCTTATGGTTACTTCGTAGAAATTGAACGCATCATTCGTCCGTCGTTACGAATGCTTGCTAAACACCGATTGTGAGGCGATAAACGACTACCCCCACAATCCTACGCAGCTTTTTGTTGATATAGTATCAAGACGTGGTGACAAGAGATCCACCACAGCTAACAATCCCGGACCGAGGCGTGCGCTGTAAATATCCTTTAGTTTATCGCACAAATTATTACGTCACACGTCAATTTTGAACTAGAGAGCAGTGCAACGTCATAAATGTACTGTCGTACAAAGCAAATCAAATTTGAAAAGAGCAACTTTGGCATTCGGGGGTGATTTTTGTGTAAAAACTGACAGTAACCAACATATTGTACATGAATTCTTTACGTTATAAAAAGCCATAGGTCAATCTTGATCACAAATTCCTTAACTGAACGAGCAGTAGGACAGCATTGTGGGATGGTCCTTTCTAGATATTTACGACCTAGCTGATAAATTAATCAGCCACCAGTCAAATTACTCTCATTGTGGCGATTTTAAAATTATTTCAAAATATCTTTGCATCAAGGACTGCCGAAACCACCAACGACACTCAATTGTCTAGCAACGCAGCTAGTTAACTGCACCGTGAACTTATTTTGGCGATATTTTGTCCACCTGTTTGTCGAGAACAGGAATCTGATGCGGAAATCCACATCAGATATTTGCGAGCAATACTCGAGTACATGCGCCTAAACGAGATATTTCCAGCATATACGCGTGTGAGTTTTGCACCGACCAGCTTCTCTCCCAATTGAGTACTAAGAAACATTATTTACGGGAGGTCCTGCGCAGATCATGGTTATCGTTGTTTGGCCAGTGTTGCTATTCCAAGAAATTAAGGGATTAGCTCTGCTCGGCAAATACTAAGCGCAAATTATGTCAATAAGCTGTAGACCCTTTCCAGCTTCATTGCAAATGGATATCTAATAGTACTGAAATGCGGTAGAAAAGACGATCTTTAAGGCTAAGATACTATCCTACTTGATAGCCGTAACCGTTTCATGTCGTTTATCCTATACGATAGGGTGTGTACATAAATGGATCATTGCGTTAGAATCTCGTTAGCATTGATGACGATGAGAAGGAGCTACCTGCCGTAAAGTTTACTCTGTCAAAAAAAATTATAAATGAGATCTGGTGCATCCGTGATCTGCGTCTTTGAACTATCATTACCAAACATCACGCAGAGAATGGCAAGATGGTGCCATTTAACAAGTAAATCTCGTGAAGTATTCCTTGCAAAGTTCAGGCGCAAGGTAGCAGGGGTGCTGGGGCGGATTGCTCTCACGTATATGTTGCATCGAATAACGTAGGTCGTGCATCTACAGGAGCCACATATTCAAAATCAGACCATGTGTTTGACACCACCACAAAGTGGCTACAGTCTTGGCGAGGGATTTGTCGATACGATTTGACTTACAGAGTACAGCCCGGCAATATCTCGCAGCAAAAATTTAGATATATCTTCGACGAGATTGAGTGTCATGCGTGAAATGCGCGAAGCTATGGCCGAACGCTATTGTAGAATGTGGTAGACAGGACACAAAAACTTGTAATTGGTGAAGAAGCAATCAAACCTCGAAGAATAAAGTTTTTTGTGGGGCTTGTAAGGGTCGTACCGCGCCAAACTTTTTGAGTCAATAGAATGCAAAGCGCTCCGTCAAAGGTGGAATAAAATCCCAGATACTCCATACTACCTAATGCTTAATGGCTGTGGCGCGAGTCTACACCGCTGGAGTGTGCTTTATGCCACGGTGTAGCTGAAAGAGCGCATGCAAAAATGTGACCCAAATCAGTATTAGCTACATTCTGAGACACTTGAAAAGCGTTGACGTGCTATCATAACCGAAATTTCTGATAATTAAAATTGTAGTTTGCTGGCAATGTTTAATGAGCAAAAGGTGGCTCATATCGTGTGGAACGGATTATTGGTCGTCTGCTTCACCATGGATGTATATGTTACATCGCGAAGTGAGGTAGATACTTTCACTTTACAACCACCGAGGTTTGACGTTTTGCTCCCCTTGGTGCCGTTGCCACTTACGCTCTCTGACTTCTTCAACTCGGGAAAAGAGACTGTATTCGCAAGCGCAACTCGTTTCCACTAAGAAATGCAGTCTAGCCATGCTTCAAGCTAAAGACTTGACCAGTAGCTATTTCAACAGGCTTTCAGGACGAGCAGGACTACTCGAAGTAAGCTTTGGAGTGGAGTAGCGCCCACGTCGACGTCTTAGATGTGTTTTGCACTTCGCAAAATGAAATCTGTATGACCAAATTCAACCATTATGCCTGCTTCACTGAAGCCAGCCAATACTGTGAGATGGATGAGGCAACGTTTAGTTCGCAAATTGAGTAAGATAATCTTCAACACATTCGGTGTTCAGTGCCAAAAGGACGGTGTGCAGACTCGCATAAATACTACTGCTGTATACCTCTGCTAAAAGGTGACTGGAGGGGTCAGTGACTTCCAACTTCTCATTTTGGCTTATAGTGGCATTATGCCGACTGCTTGCAAGCTGTGTTAAAGCCTTAGGTCGCTCTGTGCAAATGTAGATAATCGCAGCTTTGGTGCTGTCAGGGTCCCGTCTTGAAATGTTTTGGTAGTTCAGCAAAGATTAAAACCATAGTGGACTGGTTGGTACCATTACCCTGAAAGAACTTTCCAGGGTGGCTTGATTAACTACTTGTACAAGTATAGTGCAAACTATGCTGGCATGTCACGACTGTTCGCCAATCTTACCTTAAAAGAATAGTCACATGTGCTCAGGTGGCAGATGAGGCAGGCATCCAGACCTCGTGTTCGCAGCTATTCTGGCCTTTCCAGATCCACGCCGCACATTGCGGTCGTGAGGATCGAACTTTGCCATATAATGGGATCTGATACCGATGGGTGTCAATAAATTATTGTGCTACTTGCCATGATCTGTACACTTGTCTACAGCAGGGAGCACTCGTTCGGATCTAATCCATTTGCGGTCGATATCCTTACGCACGGCAACTTTGCCGCCAAAACAACTCGCAGAAGGTGGCAAGGTGCTGGCTTTTTTATGCCAAGTATATATATTTTAAATAAGTTAATCACGTTTGGCTTGATGTGGTCGCGATAAATTAGGCGTGCTATCACGTCGCTCAAATTATGCGTTAGATCAGATTATGACTTAGCACATAAATAATGGCTGTTTTGATTGAAAGTCGAATCTGCGCTGAGATGCACGTCTACCAGATCACGATCTACATCACTGTTTTAACAACAAAGCTAAATCCCAAAATTCCCTTGCGAGCAGTACATCCTTTACGTTTTCTGAAAACACCATCGCCTGATGACCATGAATTGAGCATGCCTCATTTAAACATAACCGTCTACTCTCTATTCAACCACTCAGTGCGACTGTTGGTGATACATAATGTTTAAGTTGAAAGGGCACGAGATAGACGTCTTTGCATGAAAGCCCAAGCACTGGCCGAGCGGACGTAACGCATCACCACCACGCCTCGACGAGCCAGATCTTGAAAAAAGTTGAAACGCACGTCAATATGTCTAGCGTTTATGAACGAAGTCTCTTCTTCGATCTGACGAATCGCGGTCTGGTTATCCACATGCATCACCATAGGCTGAGCCGACGCGAGTCCCACCTCTTTAAGTACCTCTTGAATACCGAGGAGCTCGCGTGTCGCCTCAGATGCTGCGAAAAATTCGGCTTCCATAGTCGAGAAAGAGACACTACCCTGTTTCTTGGCTGTCCAGTTCGCAGACATTCCATTTATTAGAACGATATCACCAGTAAGCAGCGTTCTGTCTCCCTTGTCGGTAGCAAATCGGCATCACTCTAAGACTCAAGCATCGTTGATCCGTCGCAAACGGCATTACCGCGCATTTCAAGCCGCATCACTTTTCTTCCACTGAGGTAGCGCGGAATCATTCTTTGACAGTTTCCAATCTCGTACACGGGGCGCATGTGTCTGTTGTGTGGCTTTGTGAGCCGCAAATGCAATGTCTGGCCACGTGCATCGTGCGATCCATAGCAGACGACCGACCAACGAAGCCGGCATTTTTCTGCAGCAGTACACTGTCTGCTGTGACTTCGTCGTAGCAGTCGGCAACATTAGGTGTCCGCGTAGGTGTTTTTATGCCATACCGTGTTCACGCAACAGATCGACAACGGCCTCCTCTAATCGGGAGCATATGTGTGCACGTCGCGTGCCATCACTCTTGTACCGAGAAACTTCGACACTGATCCGAGATTTTTATTCGAAAGCAAAGCAATTGAAATGAAACCCCGCTCAACCGCTGCAGCTCCTGTTGCTGTAACAAGAGAAATGTTGACGTATACGCCAGCCGCTGTCAAGTCTTTTTCGTTGCGCTTGAAGTACAGGCATATGTCACTAATACACTGCGTGAAACCAGCGTCTGAGAGACTTGCGTGTAGTAGTTGATTCCATAATCGTCCCGCCTGCTTCAGTCCATACAGGCTCTTCTTAAGATCGAGCGCTACTTTGTTTGCGTTGGTCGCACCAAGTTTCTTTTGTAGCTCATCATTGATGTCCATACCACTTGACACATGAAGCAGGATCTCAAGGTCATTTTCCTTGTCAGCTTTGACGTAGGCGTTTGGAATATCACCATGCTTTGCCGGCCACGTCGCTGCAAATCCTGGAGTAACCTTTACTGTCGACGTATCCATGACAGCAGCAAACGTGAGCGCAAAGTCTATTCCGAAAGCTTGCTTATTCCCGCACGCAACTAGACGAGATCTCAGACGCTTTACCGCGCCATTCGCATCCGTTTTGGTCTTGAATACCTACTTACTGTGCAGCATGTTTGCGTTGGCTGGTCGCTTGATCTCATTCCAGACGCCGTTTTATTCGAGAGCTAGGAAATCCTCGAGCATTGCCTTTCTTCAGACTTCAGCTTTCAAATTGCGCACTGCCTCAGCGTTTATCTTTAAAATCAGCCTCGTAAAGTTGCATTACAGGTGCAACATCACTTGTCACTTGTTGAGAGCCTTGTGCCGCTCGGTTGGCAGCCCCTCGTGTGGCAGGTGTCGCATGTGTCGCACGTACCCACGATTGCTGATCAGTCTTTCCTTTTGCTTTCGATACGACCTTGTTAACCGACGGTGTTTCCTCCTCAGCTCCTGCTTCATAGCGTATTTGTTCGCTTTGCTTGTCGAGGGTTGCCTTGATATTCTTGCCCTATAAGCAAAAGAGTTCTTCTTCGGGTTACGATATACTGTGCACACTGAGCCGAAAGTAACTATGTCACGAAGGTCGGGTACTTGGCTTGTTAGCAGGATGCTTGGCTGACATTTGAGCTCGTGGGATTGCGATTCAGTATGTAGGCCGAGTACTCCACCGCATCTCTCCAGAATCTCAGCGGGAGCTTGCTTGCAAAAAATATAGCGTGCTATGTTTAGATTCATCTGGTGCATGCGTCCTGCCTTGCAATTTGATGCTTAATTCCTTGCTTCGCTCACCTGCCGTGACATGCCTACTGGCTTGCATAACAAATCGATGTTCCGATATTCACCACCCCTATCTCCGCGTAGTAATGAACGCGATAGTCAAAACGATTCTCAAAGAACACCAAGAACCCCTTGAACCTTTTTGCCGCGTGGTCCTTGGTGCGTGCCAGGAATACGCGGCAGTAATTGCTCTTATGTTCGACAAAGTTAACGAGGTACCGATTTTCACGTCGGTCTTTTGGTGTCATCAGTCCCTTAATATCCTAGCAAATCAACATCTGATGCGATCGATCGGGAAGTGCGCGCCCGTGTTAATTTGTTTGACTGCGCGTTCTTGGTTTGCTTACTCTTGGCGCGCATGACGCACACCATGCGTCGACAACCCGTGAGCTGAATTCCAGAGCCGGGCTCGAGCGCCATCCTCTTGATTGTGTTGTACGAAAGGGATCCCAAGCGCTGATGAGAATGCATGACTGTTGCACGCTGCACGTCTTCTCCGCGCTCCATCACCTTAATGATCGATGCCACGATGGAGCCAGCCTTGCTGATGCTTTCGTGTTTGGCTTGCACTTCTACAACAAGCACGTTGCTTTGCATTGCCACATCAAAGACGACGTCACCGGTGCTGAGCGGTCTGATTGCTCGCCGATCGTTTGTATAGTCGAGTCCGTATCCTTTGAGTTCTAGCTTGCCGTACGAAAATATGTTGCGAGCTAGCATTGGTGCGTAGTAGACGTCCGTTAGGCGAACGATGCTAGGCTTGCCGAGCGCCATTACCCGAAGCAGTACGCTACCAACCAGCGTCAGCTGAGGCATTTTGTCAACAGCTACTAAGCAGTGATTTTCGCAATGCGAGCATCTTCCAATAGTGCTTCCGTACACAAGGTGTAGTTTACAACTGCCTTCTTCTTCTTGCCGTTTCTCCTCCAGCCACCCTTGGCACTATCAACCTTATTTTCTTCTTCTCGTCGGGGCAGCAGCCGAAATGTGCCCAACCTTGCCGCATCCAAAGCACGCTCGTGTCTTGACGCGTGGTCTGCTCTGAATGATATTTGCAACGACGTCTTTCCCAAACGAAGTAGTATCTCTCGTATCAATTTCGACAGACTGTGCGACTGCGCGAGCTCTTCACCTTGAACGAGGAAGTCGAGGCGCCTGGCATCGTACTTTGCCATTAGTACCCTGCGCAGCTCACTCGACGCATAGTGGACGATGTTGCCGAGTACTTATGCGTCAGCACGCATCTCTTACTGCCACCAAGTACAGGTCGTGTTTGGGCCAGGTCCTCTTGGCGTCTTTCTTCGCCGTATACAGTCTCATTGATTGTGACGCAGTGATCGTCCTCTTGAACGTTTGGTGAAGTCGCTCCATAACATGGTCCAGCGTCGGGAGCTGGCGCCACCAAGTCTCTTTCTGCTTGTTATAGCACCGCTCGGCCGTCTCACTCAAGTAGTGACCGAGCATTCGGTCTTATGACCAGTCAAAGCCACACGCTGCTTGCGCATACTGGATTTGGCGCATGAATGTCCGACCCCAGTTCAGAAACCCGGAGCCCAGGCCTCGGTATAGCTCAGTCCCGTCGAACTTGCGGGTCGTGAGCCTGCGCTAACGCTTATCCGGTACACGCATCGCTTGCCATGCGACCGGCTCCATTCGTCGTGCGTAGTCCTGTGCCGCTGCATACTGTGGCGAATGGAACCGCGTCTGCTGCGGCACTTTGCCGCGCGGAGCATCCCACTTCGACCTTGCAGGATGTCTTCCTGCCCCATTTGCACGTTGCGCGTATGCGCGGCTTGTCCTCCCCCTAACGCACGGGCGAATGGCCTAGCAAGTCGATGTGCATCGGAATACCCCCCTCGACCGTTGCCAAGGACAGAGTGGAACTTCCAGACTCAATCGCCCCAGGCATACGCTCGTCCTCGTCTCGCTTCACTTGCGAGGCCTCCATCTGGATCATCCTTGCATGAAGGTCGAGAACGGTGGCGAGAATTCCTGCGTTGACGTCGTCGCTCATTTGCTGAGCGGTCGGCGTGTTCTCAACAGCTGCTGGAGACGCTGCGACTTTTTCGTGGCCGGCGTCGAAGCTGACTGGATTCGGTGTGCTTGGCGCGTCGTCTGAGTCATTTGGACTCATCACTTGTTGAGAAGACGAAATGAAGAGTAAAAGGCAATTCGGAAATGAAAATATTCAGGTCCTTAGTTCGATACTCTATGCTACCTCTAAGCCTTTCCTATGGCGTCATTTGGCGCAATCCTATTGCGTCATGGCGGGCAAAATCATAAATATCGTCCCTTGGTCCGGGAATTCGGTCGCGCAACGTATGCTTTAAGCCGATCTTTAACACTATACAGCAACCAAAGCATGTGTCGTCTACATTCCTTTCATTTGTAGGGCACTTTGAGCATATCGAAGCAAGAATAAGTTGCTCAAGGTGGTATGCGTTGAACGCTTACCACAGACACTTCGCTTCATACATTTTGTACATATTGTTAAGAATGGTATTGTGTACGTACGGACAATCTGCAACTCTCACATGTACTTCTTACAATTTTGTTTAATCATATATGATTAATTTTATGAATTCAAAAGGTTTCCATTCACTTTATGTATATGACGACTATCTGGTAAATTGTTTCTATTACGGCGTCAACCGAACAACGCACCTTGATTTCTTCAAAATGGTAAAGGACATATGCGTCCTGATCAGATTCATATCTTCTTGATGCCAAATAGTTTTCTCTTCATCTGTCCTGAAGACGAGATAAAGAGCCACAAAGCACAGCCTTTCAAACATTTGTCACGTTTGAATATTTAGACGCACATAGCGACCCTCCTTGGCAAGCGTTTTGGGACCGCAACTGTCGATATAGGCCATTATCTGCTCTTCATCGGCGTCGTGTGGGATTTTACCGGCTTTTAAATGCTGTAACAGGTACAAATAGCACAAATTCTCCATTAGTGCATTTCTCAAAGAGCTACATCTGTCGTAGCGCAACTCACATGTGCGATAGCGCGGCGCAGATCCGTCGTGAAAATGCCTGGTGCCACGTTGTACCGAATGCACAGCTTCGTAGTGAACTGTTTTGGTAGCAACGCGCCCTGACGCCCGATTTCGGTAAGTTTAACGCGATTGTACTCAAGAAAAGTCTTATTCTTGTGTTTATGCGCGAGCTTGGATTGATCTTGCTCGTGCAACAACTGACATAGTTCGTCTTCATTCAAATGTTCATTTGCCTCGTAGCAGCGCTCAAGGTAAGTGCGCCAACGGTCCATCTCCATATTCCAGCTTTGCGCGACCTGCTTGTAAATCACTTCTTCTCGAAAGTTCTTCATTTCTTCGTCTTCGTTGTGATCCAAAAGAACTCGATGCATCACACCAATGCGCTCTTTTGCAAGAGGTGTATTTGAGTCGTTGTACAACGATACAGTGTGGAGCCTACCTCCAAAAGAGCTACTTAAAAGAACAAGACCCTCAGCTGGAGCGATTGGCACGCGCACGATGCGATTTGTCACTGAAGACGCATTCAAGCCCACATAGTTAGAAAAAAAATTCTATATGTTGGAAGCAACGAAAATACTTACATAAAGCAGCATCGAACTCGCTCCAGGACATCCCTTTTGTTGCGACAGCAAGAGCGGCACCGATCATGCATCGAATTTGATTCAGCAAAAAAGCTTGACCAACAATGCGAACTCGCAAGTATGGCTCGCTATCAAAATTTGATACAACACTGCCTGTGCATGAGTAAATGGAGCGACGATGACGAAACAGTTGCTTGCGGGTGTATCCTTCAATATCTGACAGTTGATTTATCTCCTCTGAATTGCCTTCCACAGCTGAGTTTTCACTCTCAGTATCGTCATCCATGACATCATCCAGTGATTTGATCTCATTCAGTAATCGTTCGTTCTGAGTTTTCTTTGCTTGAATTTTGTAAAAGTACGACCGGGAGCGGGTAAAGTTGTGAAAATCGTGCACTCCTTCATACCGTCGCAGAGCATGACAGAACTCAGTGACAGCTTGATCTGGGTCAAAGTCACCATTGGTAGCTTTGATAATACTACCTTTGACAAACGAGAGTGGCATAAAGTATTCATACTCACGTAACACGCAATTCTTACGCGCAGAAAAGCGTTTATTCACTCTGGTGCAAGAGAAGACGCGGATATTATCTGGTAGTGAGGCATTTAATGCTTCTTTAAGACAGTGAACACGACCTGAGACCGGGTCAACTCTGTTTTCTTCATCAATAAGCAGCTTTCCTGAAAACTGCAGTTGTTCAGGCAAAGAATCTCAATATTGGATTCTTCTGCCTAAAGTATCAATCTACTACGCACCACAATACATCCTGCGTGCACACCTTTGTCTGTACGGCTGCTCCGTGCCCAGTCAATCTTGCTCAAATGTTCAAAATTTGAATCGCGCATAGCACCAGCTTGTAAAATGGCGCGTCGGATCTCGTCTTCGATGGTGTATACATTGTCATTAAGTTGTAGCCCATGAAAACCTTTGCCCATGAAGCCGCCTACAATGGCCACTTTACGTTTCACCAACTTAGTAGACTTATCATCATTGTGTTGACCTACGCTATGTCCTGCAACATTATTGCTCGTATCTGGCAAAACACTAAAACTGCGATAAAAGTGGCTGCGTAATGCTGCACGCGCCGTTGGATGTAAACCGTAGCGCGTTAACATTGACCAGTTACTTTGATTTTTGACTTTATCTAAGCTTTTGTATGCTCATTACAATTTCAAAGATTCATTCACCACACCGAAATTGTCACCAACGCTTTTTCATCATGGCTCTCCGCGGAATCTCGCAGACATTTTGTGCACGTGCTCTGAAGTCAACCACTTCCACAGCTTGGAAAGCAAGAGCACAACGTTCTGTGGGTTATGCCTTCTTTTCGACCAAGTACACGCCTCAGCATGAGTACGTAACTCTTAACGGAAAGGAAGGCACTATCGGAATCACCGATTTTGCCCAGAACTCGCTCGGTGATGTTGTTTATGTGGATTTACCGGCTGTTGGAGACAAGCTTGCTAAGGGGTACATACAAACGATGTTATGGTCTTTGATTTTAATCTCAGTATGGACTATTTTTCTGAGTGTTTAGCGATGCATTTGGTGCTGTGGAGTCCGTAAAGGCTGCTAGCGATGTCTACGCACCTGCTTCGGGCACCGTTACGGCTGTAAATGAGGTACGAGGATGTTGTGTTAAGAGTTTGATATTGAATTAGTGCTAACTGCTGACTGCTGTAGGATCTGGCTGAGAGCCCAAATCTTGTAAATGACGAAGCTATGACGGGCGGCTGGTTCATCAAGCTCGAGGTGAGCTGCATGTCTGCGTTATGATAAATAAATGATTGCTGAACTAAATTGTTTAATCTACTGCAGCTCGATGACGTGAAGGACCTGGACGATCTCTTGGACGAGGCTGCGTACAAAGAACTTTGTGAGAATGAGGAACATTAAAGTCGAGACACTAGTCGGTAGCTCTAACCTAGAGACGCACCTATCAACCTAAAGAAAATTCAAACTTACTTCTGGGGACTCAGCGTTACCCACAGTATTGATTCGAGGGAAATTTATAGCCATTTCTCACATTATCCTGTCCGGCATTTAACTCTTATCTTTCGGCGTACAACCTATAAAATTTATGCTTGTTTATTTTCCGAAAGTTTCAGAAATTCATTGCACAATTTCATAAGGAATTTTGTGGTCTGATTAATGCGTTCAAAGCAATTCCGCGTCATACGACAGGGCGCGTGTCTCTTGTCATCAACTTCACCATTTTTTCTGCGTCCTACCAGTATAAATGGACTGCGCTGTATATCCAGGCATGCAGCGGAGCAGGCACGTCGTGATTCTATCAAAAAGCGCAACCGACGAGCCGTCATATACCTGGCTGGCACAGCCATTGCCTGGGTTGGCATCTCGTACGCTGCCGTTCCATTGTACAAAATATTCTGTCAAATGACAGGATTTGGTGGTACTACGCAACGTGCCGAGGATTTTACGGCTAGCAAGTTAACACCTCGAGAAGACGCCAAACCCATTCGTGTAACCTTTGATGGTGGTGTAAGTGCCAATATGCCGTGGGTATTTCGGCCACAACAACGTGATATTCTGCTAGTGCCAGGTGAGACGGCACTTGCTTTTTATACGGCCAAGAACAAGTCAGATAAGGCAATTACTGGCGTTGCCACATACAACGTATATCCACCATCGTCTGGTGTGTACTTCAATAAGATTCAATGCTTTTGTTTTGAGGAACAGCGACTGAAGCCAAACGAAGAAATTGATATGCCCGTGTTTTTCTTTATTGACCCTGAAATATGTGACGATCCGTTTATGAATGGCGTGCATAATATCACACTGTCTTATACGTTTTTTAAGACCGACGACATTAATGAAGAAGACGTGGACGACGAGGTTTAGAATAGATGTGAGGTGAAAGCTCATTTTTATGTCTTATCCCTTCAGACAATTGTTTTTATAATATTATGCAAAACGTCTAGTATACTTATCTCTTCAATTCCTTTTAATTAATACGGGACGAAATCGAACATTTAAATCTAAAAAAAAAGAAGTCGACAATGGCAAGCAAAGACGACCATAACGATGACGAGATCCGTGAACAGGACCGTTTCCTTCCAACTGCAAACATCTCTCGTATCATGAAAGTTTCGCTACCTTCGACAGCCAAGATTGCCAAAGACGGCAAAGAGACGGTACAAGAGTGTGTGAGCGAATTTATTTCGTTTATTACAAGCGAAGCGAGTGACAAATGCCAACAAGAAAAGCGCAAGACTATTAATGGCGACGATATTATCTGGGCTATGAGTACTTTAGGCTTTGACTCGTATGTAGAGCCACTTAAGCTTTATCTTCAAAAATACCGCGAATCGGTCAAGGTGGAGAAGAATGACAAGAAAGACAACGTCGGGTCTTTTGGTGCTTCCTCGTAGATGATGCAGAGGACAGAAGGATTGTTAACTGGCATGTAGCGATACAAAAGACGCATGTGGTAGTAAATACACGAAAAACGAGATATAAAAGGATGTTATTAGTGTTATTTGCTGCGAGCTTCATGCAAGAGTTGCAACATCTTGCGCTTGTTCTTCTTACTAGCAGCTTGCAGACACTCAATGACGGTATCGTTGTACTTGTCCCGAATACTAGGGTCAGCACCAGAGGATAAAAGAATATTGACGCAGGAGACAGCTTCGCGCACAATGGCCACGTGAAGAGCAGTCCAACCATTGATCTGGATAAATAAATCTATGGTGAGAAGTCAAATTGGTTTGATCGTACGTATGTTTATTTACCTCGTCGACACCGTTAACTTCAGCACCTTTTTGTAAAAGATAATTTAGCATTTCGCCGTGATTTTGAGATGCCGCCCAGTGCAGACCACTCCAGCCATGCTACAGAGAGAACTGAGAGGAAGGCGAAAAAACACAAACAATACGATCATCACCACACCTGATCCGCAACGTTGACATCAACGACATTATCTTCAAGCATTTCTCGAATCTTGTACTTGTCAGCACGATACACAGCTCGAAAAAACTCTTCGCTCTGTTTGGACTTGCTCGGAGTAGTTTGGAAGCCCGCCCGTTTTTTGGCATCCTCCTCCTCTTCCATCACTTGTTCTTCGTTGTTAACACTCTTTGGGCTTTCTCTCTTGACACTTGAGCAGTCACCATCAAGATTTACGTGTGCAATTCTCTCCATTGACTGATCAGCATTTGCAACTGTAGCTTGCAAAGCATTGGTTGCATTATGCTTCGCTGTTTGTAGCGAGCAACGTTCCTGCCGAACAAAGTCCACGTCATCCGCTGCTGGCTGTAAAACAGTTTGATCTTCACTGTCAATCTCTTGAGCTTGTCTGTGATTAAAGTGCATCTCGTGGTTAGTTATATCCATAGGCGTCACAATCTCCACTCACTTATTCGCAGCACCTGACGACACCATCAACGAGTCTCCCGCAGTCTCAGTATTCATTGCCACGGCCACATCAATTTGCGAAGTCATTGCCAACTAAATACTCAATAAATAAATCATATATGGATAAATTACTCAGTGCTTCACTTCTGCAGTCGTTACGCATGTTGGGATGGTGCGGCATTTGTTTCGAGGTTATCGTTGCCACTCTGGTCCTGTTGGTGTTCGCCGTTTCTTACTCGGTCTAGGCGATGCCGACCGACTAGTAGGTTTTCCTCGATCTAGTTTTACTATTTTATTAAGCGTGGCACGAGCAAGTTGTGGAGACTTGACAGAAGAAGTTAAATTTTGCGATTTGTTGGACAAATTGCTTAAGGCAGGTGACACAGGCGACGTAATTCTTCTCATTTCAATTCCAGCGTTTTCTTTTTCTTTAAGCAACACACGGGCATTTTCAAGAGACCGTTGTAGCTTAAATTTTTCGTCCGATAGCTGCCGTACTTGTTCCAAGAGACGGTTGTTTTCCTCCTTAACTTTGACATGGTGTTGGATCTTTTGGCGACTGTTGTGGTGGCCAACTAACTTCTCGTTTTCTTTCGACAAAGTCTCCAATTTTTTCGTCAGGGTTTGAATTTCTCGCTGCAGCTTGACCTTTTCTGTCAAAAACTTGCGTTTCACCTGTCCAATCACATCCTGAGACGCTACCTTCGTCTTCGCTTCTTTCAACATATTCTCGACGACTGCCTGTTGAGTCTCCAGTGCCTTTTGAATGGACTGATTGCGCTCCTCTGCTATGTCCAGTTCACTACGACGACGTTGTAGCTCATTTTCCTGCTCTTTAAACTTCACGTTTTCGGCAACCGCTGATTGATATTTTGCATTCATCTCTTCCAGTGCAGCTTGCAATTCTTGTACCTTTGCACTACTACTGCCTGCTAGTTGGTCTTTTAATTCGATGATGGATTTATTGGCAAGTTCAAGCGCTGCGTCTTTGTCTCCAGACTGCTTGTTCTGGTGTGCCAGACTCTTTTTAGTTCCTTCAAGATGTTTTTTCAGTGCATCATTTTCTGCCACCAACATTTTTTCCGTCTTTTCAAACACTGCCGTCTTCTCGGCTATATGTTGTTCGAGTGCCTGCACGCGTCCATTTGACGCCTCCAGTTCTACTTTGAAGTCGTGAATCACTCGATCTCGCACAGCTTCGACGTCAAGCGCTTGCTCTTTCAATGACGCAACCAAATTGTCACGCTGAGCTATAGTCGCCAATGTGCTCACGATCTCCTTTTCCTTAAGTGTAATTGACTTCTTCAGCTCTGCCCGCTGGTGCTCTAGGTCATGCACGCTACTTTTTAGATCCTCAATCGTTTGTTTTTGTGTAATTATTGAGTCTGCGCTTTTCAGGTCCAGCGCTCTAATCTCAGCCTCCTTGTCAGCGAGACGATGCAACAGAGTTTGTTCGTGTTCATCCTTTTTTACGACTAAAGTTCTCACAGTATCGTTTTCTTGCTCTAATTCGTGGATTCGAGCTAAAAGAGGCGCTTGACTGGAGGTCAACTCGTTGATGCGCTCTTCAAGAGCAGATATCGCGCTCTGAAACTGCTTGGTAAGCTGATTTTTCTCCACAAACCAAGTTTCTTTGGCGTTAGCAAAATTTTCCTCTACATCCTGTTTCAATTCCTGTTCCGATTTCAAAGATTCGGTCAGCTCTAGACGCTCAAATTCCAGCTTTTTTAGCTCGTCGCGCAACGCAGACTGGATACCTTGATACATCTCAAGCTGCTTCTGCTGGCGCAAAATTGTACTTTCAGCGTCTTGAAAGTCACTTACTGCCTTCTCGAGCTTGATAGTCACACTGTCCATGTCTTTAATCTTGACAGCAAGTTCTTGCTTAAGTTCCTCAATCTTTGCTGTGCTATTAGAGAGTTTAGTGGTTTGCTCAGCTTTCGTGACTGAGGCTTGACATAGATCATTCCGTGCTGATGCCAGATCATCTCGAAGCTCTGCAGCCTCTTTCGATCGTGATGTGATCTGTTGCCGCAGTTCCTGAACATCCTTACTCAATTTCGTTGTAGAATCTTCTAGTTTCGACAGCTCAATTTGCTGCTGATTGCACGTTTTGACAAGCTCAGCATTTTGATTTTCCAGTCTACTCTTTTGAGCAATAAGCTGCTCCGTATGCTCCACTGAAGATTCGATCTGGCTCGCCATTCCCTGCTTTTCATTTTCAAGACTTATCAAACTATGCTGAAAATGATCAATTTGTTGCACTGCTGCCGCGTATTCGAGTTCAATCTTTTCCTTCTCTTTCGCAAGAGTGGAGATATCACTTAGAGCGCTTGACAATTTCTGCTCGACATCTTCAAGCGCCAATTTCGAATTCTGTTGTTGGTCTTCTAGCTGACGCTGTAACAATGAAAGTGTCTCCTCCATTTCCTTCATAATTATGCTGTTACGACGTGTAGATTCTTCTGTTTTAGCTCGAAGGTCATTTTGCGCAGAGTGAAGTTGCATCACCTGTTCGTCCTTTTTACTAAGTTGCATCTCAAAGTCCTCAATTAATGTCTTCTCGTGCTCTTTTGCTTGGCACCTTATTTTCTCAATTGCCTCTGAGTGCTTTTGCGTAGTAGTAGCAGCACTTTCCTGCAACTGTCGGACAATTGTGGTAGATTCGGCCAGGTCCTTCTCCAAAATTCTCGACTTTTTAGTGATGACTGCTTCAGATCTTCTCAGCTCCTCAATCAACTTCTCACGATCAAATACTTCAGTACGCAAACGAGCTGCCACGTGCGACGACTTTTCAACTTCGCTTTGAGTTTCGCTAAGTTGCAGCTCATAACTTTTGTTAGCTGCTTCAAGAATTTCCATTTCTGTCTTGATATTATCAAGCGCGAGCATGGCCTCGTGAGCTTGCTCTTTACGTTCATAAATCTCAGCATCCATCGAAGCGACTTGCTGCTGTAACAATTTTAACTTGTCTTCAAGGTTCTTGTTGGCTGTGGAAGCATCAGCCAACGCAACTTCATATTCAAGGCTGATGCCCTCTCGTGCTCGCTCTAGCTGCAGCTTCAACTCTTCTTTCTCGCTTTCCTCCTGAAGCAACCTGCTTATACTCGAAAGTTGTGCTTTTTCAGCCTCTAGCATCGCGGAACGAAAATCAGCAGCTTGTTTTTCAAAAGCAAGTTGCTGTACAGACCAAGAAGCCTCACGCCGCTTGATCTGGTGCAACTCGAGAGATGTTTCTGCAGCTTTCTCTTCCAAACAGGCATTAAAAGCAGAGACTGAATCCAGCTTCGCCTGAAACTCGTTTGCCTGTTGCTTTAGCGCTTCCTCCAAACGTGCCGAAAAATCTGAGTCCATTCTGTCCAGCGAAGAAGGACCCTCCATACTTGATTCCTGTTTCGACTGATTCTCTAGTAGACGGTCTTGCAAATCGTGCTTGTCCCGCAATACAGCCGCTAATTGGCGCGATAGACCTAACAGCATCATATTAAGATTTTCCACCTCACTCATCGTCTTTGCAGTGATGGCAGTGTCTTGATTATCAATGCACTTTAATTTTTCCTCAAGCTCAACGACGCGTTCTTCCACCTCTTCGTACTTTATCCTCCACTCAATGGCATCAGCCGACGGTGTATAGTCCCTTACGCCTGATCTATCATTTCCTTGCAATCGAAGCATTAATCTTAAGTGGGCAACGTTCTGCTTTAGCTCCACACATAGCGCTTGAACATTGTCATTTTGAAGCCGCAAATACTCGCACGAACGCTGTAGTCTCTCATTCGTCTCTGCAGACAAAGCAAAAGCTTCTTCCAGCTCACGAAAGCGCAAATCAATAGCAGGATAACTTGTGTCTCGTTGCCATGGCGGGTCGTGGCTTGGCATGTTCTCCGAAGACATTGTGTCTTGCATAAGTAATTTTGAACCAGGAAGATACCGCGCAATTTCAGTGTGCGCTTGCTGTAATTTCCGACGTAATCGCTGAACTTCTTCTTGTAGAAACAAAGTACTTCCGACCGCGTCTTCATTAACTCTAGCACTATTTTGAATCATTTTGGCTCGTTGTGCAAATTTTAGAGTTGATAGCGTCTCAAAGGCAGATTCTTCAGCCGGCGATATAGTCGCTACCATAAACGTTTTCGAATTGCCACCCAATGAATCTTTAAGCAGGAATGTGAGCTTGGAGTCGCGATAATGTACATGGCGATGTTTGCCTACTGATAACTCTGACAAGCCCAAAATGACATTTCCAAGTGCTGAAAGCGATTTGTTGATATTTCCCGCTTCCTTTAGCCGCTCACCCGCTGCATCTGTGCTCCGTTGTCGCTCAGAGCCTGCTAAGTCCACTAAGTTAAACCGCGATGTACGGGTCTTTATACCTGCTGCAGAAATTTCTTTTGACTGCAATTGCAGGATGAAGACACTGTGAGATCGACTGCTTTCTCGATTCATCGATGTTTGTCCCACCCTACGGTTTTGTGCTCCAATTTTCATGAGTTCAGCAGCTTTTCTTGAATTTGTAATTACGCTTTCAATCAACCCTTCCACGTGAACACCTTTTCGACCACTTTCCCGTAGTTGCAACCCGGCAGTGTCTTTTGTACTACGTTGATCTAGTAAATCGTACACCCGTTCATTATAGATCTCGAGAAATGAGCAAGCAAAGGTGTGCTGCACATTCTTACGGCTGTCAGCAGCTACAACATTGTCAAAGAGATAGTCAAAGACTCGTGGGACGAGACCGCGTAAAGCCAGTTGCTCCGGTGTGAAATTCTGTGCCTCTGTATCAATCACATCATCTGGGCCCTGCATAGTAAACGTCTTACCAGATCCTGTCTGGCCGTACGCAAAGATAGTTCCATTATAGCCCTTGAGACAAGCCCGAGTTATGGGTGCTCCAACGACTTCAAAAACGTCATTTTGACTCGCATCTTCATCAAACACGCGGTCGAATGTAAAAGTCTTAGATAGACAGTGTTTACTTTGCAAATAAATTGTCTGCTGCGTATTATCCGATGCAGGAACAGTCACGCACTTTTTTACGGATGAAGTTGTATTTACGCGTGCTAATAAAGTTGCTGAGCTGCTTAAATGAGATGCAGATTCATTACCACGCTCACGTTCACTGGGTGGACGTACGCGGCAAAAGACCTTGACGTTCGTGTCCGAAACGTTCGAGTCCGAGACGTTCTCGTCCGAGGTGTCCATAATGTCTTCCGTTTTTTGTCATAAAATTTGAAATTTTAAACGTGAATGGAATTTGGATATTTGCTGATCAAATTAATTATCAATGCAAAAATGGCATAATATGTCTTTGCTCACCAAGTGAGATGTGAATGTCGTACAATTGTATTCTCTTGTAATTGATACAATTATACCAGATATGTAAGGGTAAGTACACAACCGCTCTACAGTGCGAAACGAGCGCGATGAAGTCTCTCCACCAGCGCATTCTCAACCCGTAGGTCATCAGTCCTCAAAAGTAACTCTAAGCTTAGAGCAACAGCATTAGAGGAAACCAACCCCTTTTGAGGGATCTACCTTCAGTCCTAATATCCGGTGAAAGTGCCACTGATATTTCACTTCGGCCAGATTGGCCTGGTGTAGTAGTCACCAATGACCTGAAGCATCCTCGGCTTCTATTTTCGTCAATAGAGAGGTAGGGTCGTTCATCAAAGCGAGTTCCCATCGGTGAAAGGCAACCGGCCTTGCGGTGTAATCGATCCTTTGTCGAAAGACGATAGAAGCTTCAGAACAGCAGAATATATATATATATAATCGAAGCTGGCTTGCGAAGCCTTAAGACGGATGAGGTAGCAGTTTTTTCCTCGCCCTATGCACGAGCTGAGTAACACAGTTGAGTTTCCAAACTGAGAGTAATCATTCCACTTCACCAGGTACTGTTTACAGCCCCGGTTTATCCGCCGGTCCAAAACAGCGTTCCATGTGAATGTTGTACGCCCTTGCTCATCAAGCAGTGCTGACGGAGGTCTGCTCTCTTGCAGCATTCTCCCGTAAGCTCTCTCAGTTGTGGCAGCGCATCGACCCTCTCCGAGCACCATGGATTGCGTCCGAGGGTGATGTAGTACAGAACTCGAATTCACTCTCTGAGGTTTGTCATCCATATTGTAACGGGGTTGCACGTACCCTGGTATACAGAGGTGGGTCACACAAGATGCTATGATCGTACAAAGGTGTGGATTACACAAGTCGGTGTAATCACGCAATGGTGTGGCTTCACTGTAACAAGAAGCCACTACGTGGTGGGACTGCCAGTAGTAATGCATATTAATTAGGTTTTACTCTTTAATTAGGAAAACCTAAGGTGTTAGATATAGGCGGCTCTGTCGCAAATTAAGCAAATAAATACAACTATGTATTTGTCTTAGTTGGGGTTTTGGGTACTTTAGGAGGTAGCGGATTGCGATTCCCTACAGTCGTATTGGTTCTGGTATGGAACGTAAGGTCGGTGACCTAAGCTTAGCCACCTCTAGGCTAAAAGCTACGGCAGCCCCGCTGCACTTGGTAGCACTCGTAGTCAGTGTACGCCTGAGTCATTACGACTTATCCTTTGTGAGGATGGAGCAATTCTGCCATTTACCCCAGGGCATGCAGACGGACATAATAAGCTGATATGCCTGCTTGGCCCTAAGGGCGTGCAACACCTTGCTTCACAAGGACCCGAAGCATTAAGCGCGCGCCTAGTGTCGTTTTCGGAAATGCTCCGCTAGACCCCCTAGAGAAGAAGATGTCGGCATCAAATGCGTCCATGATGCCACCGTCAATGACGGACGATTCCTCCCCACCCAGTCCAGTGTTTAGAGACCCAGGGAAAGCAAGATCAACTCTTAATAAGCGCTCAGAGTCAGGTACCATCCTGGGGATTTCAGAAGAAATTAAAGGGTACATAGTTTACCTACATGACTCAAATAAGGTAATTATTACCACTCACTTGAAGTCCATAGAGACGTTCACGGAAGCCCAAAATGCTGAGTTACAAGCGAGAGCACAGAATGTGCTCCAAAATCAGGACGATGGAGGAGCAATGGATGACCAGCACCCATCAGGAGACAAGGTAATCGAAGTGATAAAGAAGTCCAAGTCAAACAAGGCTGGGAATAAGAAGAACAATAAGAAACCTGCTGAGAAGATGATTACAAGACAAACTTCGG
>NW_020187445.1:1435671-1436303 GCF_900000015.1 Plasmopara halstedii | reverse complement strand
ACAACGGCGGCGAATACATCAACAAGAAATTCAACGACATCTGCCGCAAAGCCGGCATTATCCATCAAGCCACGGTTTCATATTCAGAACGGACTTGCGGAACGGACGAACCGCACGTTGACCGAACGCGCAAGGTCAATGCTCAACTACATGCAAGTGGACAAGAAATGGTGGGCTGAAGCATTTAGCACGTCAGTTTACTTCACTAACCGATTTCCGTGTGCTGCTCACACAAGATCAACACCATTCGAAAAAATGTTTTGGACGAAAACCCGATCTCTCCAACATGCGCGTTTTCGCTGCTCAACACGTCGACAGAACAAAACGAATCAAGCTGGACAAGATTGCATTTCGATGCATGTTCCTGGTTATTTCGGACAAGGTCAAATGTTTTCGCGTTTGGAACATCGAGTCGAACCGAGTGGAATATTCTCGCTAAGCAGTATTCCAAGAAATTCTAAAATCCAACTACGTTAAAGTAATCGGAAACCAATGACCCGTCTACGACTCGATGATGACGAGAAAATTTCAACGCAACCACGACCGAACCTAAATTCCGAAGTGAAACCGATGATTGTCGACCAATCAGGAAACGACACCTCGAATGTTCCTCTAGCCGAAGAAAATACTGA
>NW_020187445.1:1435130-1435661 GCF_900000015.1 Plasmopara halstedii | reverse complement strand
CGCATTTCTCAACGGTCATCTTGAAGAAGACGTTTTTATTCATCCACCCGAAGGCGTTTAAGGAAATTAAGTGCTCAAGCTCAATCGAAGTATTTACGGTCTAAAACATGCCGCAGCAACATTGTTTAAAGCCATCTCGAAGGTGTTCAAGGAAATGGGCTTCACAACATACGTCTCGGACTCGTGCATCTTTGTACGTCGAGATGGCAACACATGGACCTATGTGAGCCTATACGTTGACGACATGATCATCGGAGCCGAGTCAATCAAATCGATCAAGAAAATTGGCGATGAACTTGCAAGACATTTTCAACTGAAGGTTTTGGGCAATGCCCGATTCATAGTCGGCATCAAAATCGACTACAACCAACAAGCAAGGACGCTGAAGATTAGTCAAGCGGCATGCATCTCCCGAATGGTCGACAAATTCAATCAAGGCGATTCCAAGTCTGTCTCCAACCCCTGTGTTGTCGGACAAAATTTGATCAAGGCCAAAGAAAAGATCCAAGAATGGAGAAGAAACCCTATCCA
>NW_020187445.1:1433473-1435120 GCF_900000015.1 Plasmopara halstedii | reverse complement strand
TGACCCTCGTGTGGAATATGGCTTCCGCCCGGCGGATCCCGCTGTGGAAGCGAAGGATGTGGTAACTTGATCGTTACGCCTCCACATCATCGGGCCCCCGGCCATTACATAGGATCATCTTGCCGAATGGAGAGTTTCTTGAGCTCGTTGCTTGGTTTCACGAAAATTTCCGCTGGAAGCTTATCACGCTCGTCTGAGTGCTCAACAAGGTAGCTTTCGTTTACCCGCAATGCGGACGATACCTGTAGTGCTCGCCCCCGGCGAAAGCGCTACAGATGACGATGCGGTCTTTATGTGATGGTTGCAACGGCACTGCAAACTTTCCTCACTGTATGCCTTACAGCTGACAAGGAAGTGGACGTGCGTGTGGAGAGACACCTCCGATTTGAGTTTGCCAAACTCAAAGCACACCGTCGACTCCCTTCCGATTGTCGCCCTGCGACGTATGGGTCAACCCCCAAACTCCCACAAGTTTTCGGAGTCGGGATATCTCCGCTACTTCACCAGATATTGAGTTTAAACCTGCTGACGACGTCGTCCCACTAGACGCTCCACGTGATAGTGGATGTCACCGTTCTCATCGAGAAGAGTCGGTGGTGGGCGGTGACGACCGGGTCGACCGCCGACCGGTGACTCGTGATGCTCTTCGAGCCCTTGAGGACGAGGTCCTTCGTGATCGGAGCTCCGCTGAGCGTTATGCTGAAGTGCATATCGCTGTGGTCGCTCTTGACGATTTAAAACGCGTCGTGCGCCGGCTTCCTCGCCTTGAGGACTACCACGCTCTGTCGGAGCGACTCCTAGCCGTGGAACTGGCGAATGCGTCGCTGCAGGTAACGGTAGGGCGCTTGGCTCCATTGGAGATAGATGTTGTTGCACTCCGTACTCAGAACCAGTTGCTGGTTCAGTTTCTGGGTGGCAAAGGGCCCGTGGGATTCGCTCTGACGCCAACGCTTCCGCGTTCACATGCGCCGGATCCCGATTCGGCTTGAGCAACCCCACGTAAAGCACAGGGTGGGAAGGTTTAGCGTATACGGTCGGCCCCGTATGGAAACAACCTAAAACAGCCCAATAAACCGTGGACGAAGCTTCGTCCGGAAGATAGCAGAGGCTGCATGTTTAGAAAAGACTTTGATAAACCAGGTCTCCGACCTTAAAGCTTTTCACTTTGTCTCTTTCTTTTTCATCCGCATATTCTTCTTGCATGTCTTGGCTTTCAGTCATCGCATCGCGGACGTGTCGTAAGACACTCAGTCTGGTAGACAGAAAGTCATCGACTTCTTTACAGACGACGAGGGATAAACCTTTCGGCTGTTCCTCCTCCACCAAGCCCTCAGCCATGGGAGAACGGCATCAGCGGGACGCGAGGATAAACAAGCCCGTTCACGAAGAACGGTGTGTAGCCGGTAGATAAAGACACTGCATTGCTCATAGCAAACTTTACAAGTGGCAACATAGCGATCCAGTCAGCGCAGACGCTGCGTAGAACAACTTCAACGACGCAATTCACGCACTCAGTACGACCATCGGTCTGCGGATGGTCCGTTGTTGATATAGTCAACTTGGTGCCCAGCACCCTGTAGAATGTAGACCAAAACTTACTAGTGAAGCGCGGGTCTCTATCAGAGTTTATTGACTCGTGAGTGCATA
>NW_020187445.1:1433352-1433463 GCF_900000015.1 Plasmopara halstedii | reverse complement strand
CTGGACGAGGCTCTTGATGAAATTGGAGTTGTGATTGATGAATAGGAAGCAGTCCCTAGAAGCATAAAAAAGAACTGCCTCACTTCAGCACAGTTTTGATACACCCCTCAG
>NW_020187445.1:1432392-1433342 GCF_900000015.1 Plasmopara halstedii | reverse complement strand
CTGTCAGCAGAATATCACTCGCTCTCATGAGCAATTGGTAATGCCCATCGACCAAGTCAAGTGCACTGTACTTCGTACATCCCACCATGTTGTTCTGAAGAACACCCTTTCTAGGAATTGGCGTTTGTGCCGCAATGTGGCAGCGTTGAGCTTATTGTAAGCATGAGCGATACACCATTTGCTGTTCGGCTTGCAAATACAAAACGTGGGTGTCGAATGAGGAGACTTGCTCTCGCGTACCATCCCTGCGTCGTGCTTCGCACGGAAAAAGACGTCAATAAGGTCGCACTGCTTCTTGGGCAGAGGCCATTGGCGTGTAACGCAGTATTTGGTTCCCGAAACCAGGTCGATCTCATGACGCACACCTCGGTCCGGACCGAAGGCGGGTCTTTGGAGAGAACGTCTTAAAATTCTTTTACCAAAGGATAGTACGGACTCAAGGGATTCCGTTGGATCGACGATCCACTTAGTGCGTCTAGCCCTCTCTTGGTGTCCTCCAAGACAGCTTCATCCAGAAACGATCACGAGTTTATCTCCTCGACCAGCCGTACGATGACCACTTCGGCCAAATCGCCTGTCATCAAGGCACTGCCGAAATCTTCAAGGGACATCTTGTCCATTTTAAGAAGAGCATCTACTGCAGGCATAGTCTCGAGGCGGACGTCGCCATCTTCCTCCCCCGACATAGCTTTGACGAGAGTGTATAACTATGCGCCATTGTCTACGGTAGACACACCCTGGATTAGGGTTGATTCTCGGCATCTTGCAGCCAGCATACGGCGTCGCCGTCGCCTCTGTACAGAGGTTCTATGTCTTGGTGAGACCAGGGTGAAGACGCACTCTGCGTCGTCCGATGTCACCCTCACTGTACGCTCCTTTGGAGCATCGATGGTATCTACAACATCCGACGAGGAGCTGCTAACCCCGCAGTCTTCGTCAAGTGGTTAACT
>NW_020187445.1:1431579-1432019 GCF_900000015.1 Plasmopara halstedii | reverse complement strand
CCGGCTTGCATACACGTTCCGTGTTCAAGAGTACGGAGCTCTTCGGGGCTGGGCCTTGATGACCTATGCTTCCCTGAGGCTCAACAGAACTCAGTTCTTCCCCAGTAGGTTACCCCCCGCTTACTGGGTGGTGTCGTAACCCCGCGACGAAACAGACTGTTAGGAATTGGGCGATGGTTCGAAGAACCTTGACGCGCCTTGCGCCAGGAGTAACCGCTCCGAAGGTGATGGGTGTCTCCACAGACAAAACACCGTCGTGTGTTTGTGTGCTGCCCGGCAGCTCGGAGCTCTGCCCCTTCGTCCTCAGCATAGCTGGGATCCATGAGCACAGGCTCGCTCGACAAGCTGTTGCATTGTGTATTCCAACCAAGTCGTGCCGACTTGAAATTGAATTTGGCATTCAATGCCACCACATTCACCGCCTCTTCAGATGAAGATTG
>NW_020187445.1:1430820-1431275 GCF_900000015.1 Plasmopara halstedii | reverse complement strand
TGCGGAGGCCTTCCATAAAGACGGTTACTGTGACCGCCTCAGGAAGGGGATCTGCTGCCATCCCGGCAATGACAGTGCGCATCTCTTGGACAAAGTCCACCAATTCCTTGTTGCCCTGTCAGGGCAAGGAATCACATTCACACATGATATGCCTGGTTAGGCGGCGAGAACACTCGTGAGAGCTCCGATTTCAGCTCCGCTAAGGAGGGAAACGCAGCTTTGACCGAAGTGCCGCACGTCAGTGCCCATTCGCGCGCTCGACCACCGAGCTTTGAGTTGGCTAGCTTCACGCGCTGTTACTCGGTCTGGAGCATGGCGGATGCGATTGCCATCTCGACCTCTCTCACCAAGAGCAGGAGATTCTCTCCATCCTTCTCCTTGAAGACCTTAACGCTCACCATGAGCGGCTTAGGGTGGGGAAAAACATCCGTCACTGACGGTGGTGTCACAGACGA
>NW_020187445.1:1430680-1430810 GCF_900000015.1 Plasmopara halstedii | reverse complement strand
CACTACGCACTGCGACTCAGTCGCCCCACCTCTCGCAGAGGATGACTAGATGGCTATCTTTCTTTGCAGAATATAACTTCGATGTGAAGTATAATCCGGAAAAGCAGAATGCTTTAGCTGATGCGTTGTA
>NW_020187445.1:1427856-1429944 GCF_900000015.1 Plasmopara halstedii | reverse complement strand
GAATACGGTATGTGGCTGGGTAGCCAGTAGTTATGCATAAATTTAGATTTTACTATATATATTAGGGAAAATCTATACATTTAAAATTAGGCGGCTTTGCCGCAGATAAAAATATATAAAGTCAGTTTTGGATTAAAACGGAAGAGTTAGTTAACCTTGGGTTAAGGCAATAATTACTCTTGAAGTAAGCGGATTGCGATCCGCTAAACTCGTACTTATTTTAAGTATAGAACGAAAGGTCGGTGACCTAAATTGCGCTTCATCAAAGCGCAAAGCTACGGCAGCCCCGCTGCAGTGTGGGTCCGTTGAGTGGCGTGTTAAAGTCGTTCTTAAATCAACATGTCATCTTGAATAGCCGGACCTCACTTCGCTTAGCCGTGTATACGCGTTAAACTTGATATCTTAAAATTTACTGTGGATATTAAGCCGTTTGCACTTGTGTAGATGGCTTAAAGACCTAATGTTAATATCGTGATCATCTTGCTTAGTGTTCGACGTGAAAAGATAGAGTACACCGGGGCGTCGTAGTCCAAATTGGCTGTGTGGACAGCAGTACCTGAATTTGAAAGTTGAGCTCATAGCCGTCTTTATCGTGTTGATACGTGAAAAGGATAGAGCGAAAAGCTTCGGTGAAGGACGCCTGAGAACGTCTTGAGCGGGAAGTTTTAGCTTTGCCATCGAAATAGCTCGCAAATTTTACGTGTCGTGATCAAAAGGTAATTAAGGATTTCACCCTTAGTTACTTCTTGTATTTGACGCGTTGAGGGTCAAGTTCTACACGACTTCTTGACTATTGATTTGTGCTGCATGTATTGCCTTGTTCAACATGAGGACTTTGACTGGTGTGGCCTAATAGAATGGATTGCAAGTCTGACGAATTGATCCACCTGACGTAGACTGTTTAGTAGATCTTGTGTCGCAAAGCATCCATAGCGTTCCACAAAGTCTTGCAGGCGGGTGAACCCTAATACTTTCAAAACGCCAATAATGCTTTTACTGACGTTGGCCAATGGGGTTTTAGCCTTGCCGAACGTAAAAAAGACATTGTTCCATAACAACATGACTTGCACAAACCGTTTCCAGTCCGTGGAGCCGAGAGTAGTGTACAGTTCCGCCCAAACCCGTAGAGTAGATTTTCAATAGTCAGGCAATTTATTCCATTGCTCTCCCTTCATATCTGCATAAGAAATGTCGAAGCCTGTACCAAGAGAGCATAGTGTTCTTGTAACAAGTTGAAGTGCCGAAGTAAACCATCTGGGTACAGCATTCAATTCACAAGTCGACGCAGTTCCATCTCTTAATGTCTTGAGGTGCATAGCGTGGATAAAGGTGTCAACCCTTCAAAAACATGTGTAAATCCATTCTTTGGCAAATTTTCCGGCAGCTGCGGAGTCACTATTCGTATCCGTAGAGTAAAAAAAGTTGCGGATGATGACGTCCACAGCTTTCAGAAGATTCGGTGTAATAGTCTCACGCTGGCCGTGACCAAAGTAGTAGTAAAATGGTGCTTTGTAATAGCACCACTTTGCCTCGTAATGTACGTGCACGGTATTTTCAGATGGCGCAACGACTTCGTAATTTACTAACCACACCTCAAAACCGTTGTTTGGGTGTCACAGTCGCGCCCTGAAGTACACCTAATAGTACCACAGTGTCCGACGATTGTTTTTGGAGATCCGTTGAAGCATGTAGTCTGGCCAATTTGGACAAGTCGACTTGGTGCTTAAACGTTGTGACACACGTTTCATTCATGTTAGGCGTAGTCCTGATGCTAACGCGTAATCTTGTACCACATCCAGGAATTCAGATGCGTAACCAACATTAGCTAGTAGAGCGGTGCAGTCGTCTGCAAAAGCAAGTAGCAAATGTGAGGATGACCCATTGTCAATATCCAATCCTCGCATCGAAACTTAAGCATGTAAGTAATTCATGCGTGGCTCGATGAACAACACAAACAGTCCCGGAGATAGTGGGTCACCTTGTCGTACCCCGGCCCCCCAAATAATGGGGTCTCCTGTTGAATTGTTCAAAAGCAAACTAACAGAAGTCTGGATGTAGAATGTTTTGATCCAGACTTAAAAGGTCGTA
>NW_020187445.1:1427648-1427846 GCF_900000015.1 Plasmopara halstedii | reverse complement strand
AACATCCGACGGAGAACTGCTAACCCCGCAGTCTTCGTCCAGTGGATACCGTGCCACTTCACGCGCATCTGAAGGGCAGTGCCCAAGATGCCTCGGACTCTGTTCGACCACGCTATCAATGGCATGCAGAGACTGCTTCGCAACGAGAGCAGCGCTCAGTAGTTTTCGTGACACTTCAAGCGCATCACGAGGGCCTCG
>NW_020187445.1:1424302-1424445 GCF_900000015.1 Plasmopara halstedii | reverse complement strand
CTTCATGGCGTTTGGATTGATTTCCTCGATGATCTCAAATGGTCCAATAAATCTTGGCCTAGTTTTGGCTTTTCTTGCGATCCTTGTTGCTCAGCATGCTTTAGTGGTAAAGTCCATGTTGCAAGAAATACGAGATCTCCCTA
>NW_020187445.1:1423419-1424223 GCF_900000015.1 Plasmopara halstedii | reverse complement strand
GAAGGTTCAGCGTGTACGCCAGGCCCCGTTTGACCACAACCTTAAACGGTCCGATAAATCGTGGACGAAGCTTCATCCGGAAACTGGCAGAGGCTGCATGTGTAGGCAAATTTTTCAATAAAACCAGGTCCCCGACCTTAAAGCCCTCCACTTTGCCTCTTCCATTTTCATCTGCATATTGTTTCTGCGGGTCTTGGCTTCCAGCCATCGCATCGCAAACGAGTCGTAGTACACTCAGTCTGATAGACAAGAAGTCATCGACTTCTTTACGGATGGTGAGGAGGCTGACATCAGCTAGCCGTTCGGCTGTTCCTCCCCCACCAAGCCCTGAGCCATAGGATGGCGGCGTCAGCGGGACGCGAGGGTGAACCAGCCCGATAACGTAGAACGGCGTGTAGCCGGTAGACGTATGCACTGCATTGTTCAGTGCATACTCTACGAGTGGCAACATGGCGCTCCGGCGCCTCGGCGTCTCAGCGCAGACGCTGCGAAGAACGTCTTCGATGACGCGATTCACCCTTTCGGTTTGACCATCGGTCTGCAGATGATCCGCTGTCGACATATCAAACTTGGTGCCAAGCACCTTGAAGATAGTCGACCAACTTTTCCCGTGAAACGGGAGTCTCCATCTGAGACAATCGACTCTGAGAGTCCGTGTTGTCGAAAAACACGATTTACAAACAGCGTTGCTGTACCGACTCCGTCGATGGTGTCTGGCACCGCCACCAAATGAGCCATCTTACTCAACCGGTCGACGAATACCACGACACCCGTGTTGCCCGCCGAATCCTTCAGCGGGCCAAA
>NW_020187445.1:1422752-1423409 GCF_900000015.1 Plasmopara halstedii | reverse complement strand
GCTTATCGCACTCGTCTGCGTGCTCAACGAGGTGGCTCTCGTGTACCCGCAATGCGAGCTATACCTGTAGTGCTCGCCTCTGGTGAAAGCGCTACATTGACGATGCGCTCTTTGAGCAATGGGTGCAACGGCCCCGCAAACGTTTCTCACTGTATGCCTTACAGTTGAGCCACAATGAAGTGGACGTGCGTGTGGAGCAACGCCTCCGATTTTAGTTGCCAAACGCATCGAATCCCTTCAGATTGTCGCCTTGCGACGTATGGGTCAACTCCTAACGCTCCCGCGAGCTCTGTGTCTGTGACCGCAAGAGCTCAGGGCCACCGCTTGAGTCAGCTCATGGCCTTTCTGCTTCCCTGGCTATTGCCGAGAAGCGCGGGGCGTCTGATGACGCGGGGCGTCCTGATCTTTCTGATCAAAAGCGTCAACGGCGTCTGGACAATCTTGCCAAAGTGGCGTCTCAAGCTCCCACGCACCGATTGCCTCGGGGCCTTGCGCAGCAAAAGTTTTCGGAGTCGGAATATCCCCGCCAGTTCATCAGATATTGGGTCTGACCCTGGTGACGTCGTCCCACTAGACGTTCCACGTGATAGTGGACGTCACCGTTCTCATCGAGAAAGGTCGGTGGCGGGCGGTGACGACCGGGTCGACCGCCGTCCA
>NW_020187445.1:1422365-1422742 GCF_900000015.1 Plasmopara halstedii | reverse complement strand
CATGAGCAAGCTCATAGTCTGGTCTGCGTGACAACGCATCAGCCAAAGCATTCTGCTTGTTCGGCTTATACTTCACCTCGAAGTTATATTTCGCAAAGAAGGATAGCCATCTAGACATCCTCTGCGAGAGGTGGGGCGACTGAGTCGCAGTACGTAGTGACGCATGATCTGTATAGAACACAAACGGCTTGGAGCCGAGCAGGTGGACCCTGCACTTGACGAGTGCATACTTCATCGCACGGCGGATCCCGCTGTGGAAGCGAAGGATGTGGTAACTCGATCTTTACGCCTCCATTTCACCGGGCTCCCGGCCATTACGGAAGTTGAGCTTGCCGAACGGATAGCCCTTCCAGCTCATTTCTCTGTTCCACAATGAC
>NW_020187445.1:1422115-1422355 GCF_900000015.1 Plasmopara halstedii | reverse complement strand
CTCCCGCGAGCTCTGTGTCTGTGACCGCAAGAGCTCAGGGCCACCGCTTGAGCTCAGCGCATGACCCTTCTACTTCACTGGCTATTGCCGGGAAGCGCGGGGCGTCCTGATCTTTCTGATCGAAAGCGTCCACGGCGTCTGGGCAAACTTGCCGAAGTGGCATCTCAAACTCCCACGAATTTTCGGAGTCGGGATATCCCCGCCACTTCACCAGATATTGGGTCTGACCCTGGTGACGAT
>NW_020187445.1:1421541-1422105 GCF_900000015.1 Plasmopara halstedii | reverse complement strand
CGTGAGAGACATAGCTGTATTCGGATCGCTATGCAGAGTGTTTAGAGACCCAGAAAAAGCAAAATCAGCTCTAAAAAGCGTTCAGAGTCAGGTACAATCCTGGGGATTTCAGAAGAAATCAAAGGATACATAGTTTACCTACATGACTCGAAGAATGTGATTATCACTACTCACTTGAAGTCCATAGAGACGTTCACGGAAGCCCGAAATGCAGAGTTGCAAGCGAGAGCACAGAATGTGCTTCAAAATCAGGACGATGGAATGGCAATGGATGACAAGCACACATCAGGAGACAAGGAAATCGAAGTGACAAAGAGGTCCAAGTCGAACAAGGCTTCGAACAAGAAGAACAATGAGAACCTGCTGAGAGGATGATTACAAGACAAGCTTCAAAGCAAAAGAGCAATGAGAAGACTGCCAATCTAGTAATCAACGATCCTAGAATTTACAATTAAGCAATGAAGACCAAGGATAAAGACCTATGGACTGTTGCAATTAAGTCCGAACTTGACTCAGTAGGGCAGAACGGCACGTGGAAACCAGTGATGAACATGAAAATACTGC
>NW_020187445.1:1421392-1421531 GCF_900000015.1 Plasmopara halstedii | reverse complement strand
TCAAGCACGTTGACCGTTTTGGTCCAGTGCTCTCGCCAATAGCGCTTTTGTCTCCAAGCAGAGGTGAGTTCATGACTCGCCATAGCTCCACCAGGAGACTTGCGCGTAGCGCCCAAGGTCTTTGACCTCCAATTAATCA
>NW_020187445.1:1421264-1421382 GCF_900000015.1 Plasmopara halstedii | reverse complement strand
CCTTTGAGCGCGGGAGTGCTTCGCGATTCCACGATCACTCCACTCTGCACAACCGTGTCACGATGACACGTCACTACCATGGGTTTAAGATGGAGATTGGTATTTGCATAGCGGTAGA
>NW_020187445.1:1420266-1421254 GCF_900000015.1 Plasmopara halstedii | reverse complement strand
GTAGCGAGCCAAATCACAAAAATAACATATTAACATCGTTTTTTGCCATCTTCTCAGCTGGTTAAAACTAAGCTCCGCTTCATGACACTTGACTGTCAAGCTTATCAAATTCCTATTGGGGGATGAGAGTTACTACAATTGAAAGTCCGACGTAAAGATGACATCTGCAAGAAAAAGGCTGCTACTGGAGCACAGAGCAAGATACACTTCCATGAGTTTAAGATGGCGGTACATCTGGACGCGTTCGACGTATTGGTCGTGGGACTTTAAACGACGGGAGAGCCAGTAGAGGGGTCATTCCAGCTGGTGATACTACTGAGCAGTCTGCCGTCGAATATGAACTTATTTCTTCTACCGCGGAAAATGCCAAGAAAGTCATGCCAATTGATATTAATGAAAAGCTGAGGGAAAATTTGGTGATGTACAGTAATGGATAGTCACTAAAAAGCGTTTTGAAAGGCGGTGGACCTCATCCATGCTGTAAAGAAGAAAGTGACCATTTAGCTATCGAAAAGCAACACGGTACACATCAATATCACATCTGCGTTGATAGTTACGCAAGATTGTTTTAATCAGATTTTTCATTAAATTTTAAGGTTAGGTTCTTACGCAGTCTCACCCGACAAGTATTTCGTGGAAATATCGAGCTCCAGAAGGCGCAAAATGGCCATATTTTTTACAGGGCGCCCGTAAAGCGCCCACTTTTGGTATCCGTCCCGACCCTCGCTTCGCGGTAGTTGCGCTTCGCATTTACACGACATCCATTGCTTCTTTTAAAGAGGTCGGATCAACGCGGAAGTTCTCGATGTGAGCTAAAACTGTCCGAGAACCCTCCAGAATGACGGTAGCTGTCACCGCTTCCGGGCGGGATTCTGCCGCTATCACGAAGATCAGATTCCACAGCACTTGAGCATGGTCCAGTAATTTGTCTCCCCTGACGAGTGCACACACAATACGCTTGCTTTAGAGGTGCAAACACACACGACAC
>NW_020187445.1:1419964-1420256 GCF_900000015.1 Plasmopara halstedii | reverse complement strand
GTTTGACGCGGCGGCAATAATTATGGCGTCAAAATGCTCGTAACGTAATCATAGCAATATTGACTCTTCCAGAGGTGCTACAGCAAAACTGATTGAAGTTTCCGGCTTCGTTTGACGCGGCGGCAATGATTATGGCGTCGAAATGCTCGTAACGTAATCATAGCAATATTGACTCTTCTAGAGGTGCTACAGCAAAACCAAATACATCTTCCTGCTTCGTTTGACGCGGCGGAAATGATTATGGCGTCAAAATGCTCGTAACGTAATCATAGCAATTGTGACGCTTCCAGAT
>NW_020187445.1:1419828-1419954 GCF_900000015.1 Plasmopara halstedii | reverse complement strand
AAGGCAGGCGATTTGGCCGAAGTGGTCATTGTACGACCGGACGAGGAGATAAACTCGTGATCGCTTCTGGATGAAGCTGTCTTGAAAGACACCAAGAGAGGGCTGAACGCACGGAGTGGATCGTCA
>NW_020187445.1:1418745-1419421 GCF_900000015.1 Plasmopara halstedii | reverse complement strand
CGGCGTCGCCGTCGCCTCTGTACAGAGGTTCTATGTCTCTGTGAGACCAGGGTGAACACGCACTCCGCGTCGTCAGCTGTCACCCTCACTGTCCGCTCCTTTGGAGCACCGATGATATCTACAACATCCGACGAAAAGCTGCTAACCCCGCAGTCTCGTCCAGTGGATATGGTGCCACTCCACGCGCATCTGAAGGGCCGTGTCCATGATGCCTCGTACTCTGTTCGACCACTACATCAACGGCATGCAGCGACTGCTACGCAACGAGATAGTGCTCGGGGGTTTACGTGCCACTTCACTTGCATCACGGGGGCCTTGCCCTCGATGCCTCGGCCCTTGGCCGACCATGTCACGCACGACATGCAGCAACTGCTTCGGAACTTGAGCAGCGCCCATTGGTTTACGTGCCACTCCACGATCAGCCCGCGAGCCGCGCTCGAGACTCTTGTCCGATACACCGTTGGTGTCTACCAACTCGGACACTCCAATGTCCAGCACGTTGACCGTCTCGGTCCAGTGCCCTCGCCAATAGCGCTTTTGTCATCTAGCAGAGGTGGGTTCATGCCTCTCCAAAGCTCCACCAAGAAAAGTGCGCGCAGCGCCCAAGGTCTTTGACCTCCAATCAATCGATGGCCAATGGTGTTCCAACCATGCCATTCCTCGGATGTGGTCATAC
>NW_020187445.1:1418019-1418735 GCF_900000015.1 Plasmopara halstedii | reverse complement strand
ACAGCGTTGCTGTACCGACTCCGTCGATGGTGTCTGACACCGCCGCCAAATGAGCCATATTGCTCAACCGGTCGACGAATACCACGACACTCGTGTTACCCGCCAAATCTTTCGGCAGGCCAAACACAAAGTCCAACCCATGGACTGCTAGCACCCAGTGGGTACTGGTAAGCTAGCCGGCAGCGCGACCGCATTTGGAGAGGGTTGCACCCGCTGACACGTCTCACACGTGCGCACATATGTACTCGTCCATTTGTACAACTTGGCCCACAAAAAGTGGTGACTCACAGAGTTGTACGATTTCTCACGACCGAGACGACCACTGAGTAGCGTGTCGTGAGCCTCATAGAAGATGCGATATTTCAAACCCTCATGAGGAGGAACCACAATTCGTGGTGTATCCGTTGAATCGGTGCTATAATATAGCAAGCCGTTATTCAACGAGTATCGGTGCAATCGTGCACGCAGTCTTGATGACAATTTCTTGTCCGAGTTTCTAAAATCCTTGCTTCCTAGAGCTCCTAGCAACGCTGCACACATCCCATCGCCCGCACACGCGGTCCGGATCAAATCCGTCACAGACGGCGTTACAGCTGTAACATGAGCAAGCTCATAGACTGGTCTGCGTGACAACGCATCAGCCAAAGTATTCTGCTTGTCCGGCTTATACTCTACCTCGAAGGTATAATTCGCAAAGAAGGATAGCCATCAAGCCT
>NW_020187445.1:1417690-1418009 GCF_900000015.1 Plasmopara halstedii | reverse complement strand
GCTTGATCGACTGGTCGACGAATACCACGACACCCGTGTTGCCCGCCAAATCTTTCGGTAGGACAAACACAAAATCCAAACGCATGGGCTACCAGCACCCAGTGGGTACCGGTAAGCTGGCCAGCGGCGCAACCGCATTTGGAGAGGTTTTTATCCGTTGACACGTCTCACACTCGCGCACATAGATGCCCATCCATTCGTACAGCTTGGGCCACCAATAGTGGCGACTCACAGAGTTGTACGTTCTCTCACGACAGAGATAACCACTGAGTGGCGTGTCGTGAGCCTCATAAAGGATGCGAAATCACAAATTCTCATA
>NW_020187445.1:1417363-1417642 GCF_900000015.1 Plasmopara halstedii | reverse complement strand
GAGACGTGCGCGTAGCGCCCGAGGTCTTTGACCTCCAATCAATCCATGGCTCATGGTGATCTAATCATGCCATTTCTAGGATGATGTCATACCTTGCATCCAAGTCTAAGACTAGACAGCGTTCCATGCTATCAAAGTCAAGGAACTTGACTCCGAGGTCCACAGGAACCTTCGGGACCGTGACACGTGTCCCCATCGCCAGGCGAACAATGACGATGTCACCCAAATGCGCTTTCAGCGCCTCAGCATACAGCTGACTTACTTCCATCGTAAAAGTCG
>NW_020187445.1:1417186-1417353 GCF_900000015.1 Plasmopara halstedii | reverse complement strand
ACAGATCGTGCTACCTTGATACTGGATGCTTCACGTCGTTGACACGGTATATCTTTATATTCTCTGCGTACCCGAGAATGACACACTTAAAATTCTTGAAATCAAGCTTTGTTCTTTATGCATTGCCTTCGGGAGCGTACCCGTGCGAGCGAAACACACGCAAGTGT
>NW_020187445.1:1416819-1417176 GCF_900000015.1 Plasmopara halstedii | reverse complement strand
ATTCACTCGATGCCAACCCAGTTTTTATCTCTCATGAAGCTGAGAAGTAATCGAAGTTCTAATTTGAGATTTTCAGCACTGAGGCTGATGGTAAAGTTGTTTTACGGGCGAGATTATTTATCGAGTGCGCGAATTTAGCGACGTGGTCTCTCCGTCATTTGAAGTCAAGAGGCGTAGCTAAACCAGTTTCCACAACCACTGCTTCTTAATGCACAGGCAGTGCTCCTGAGGCATGATCATCTGTATGGTCCCATAGCTCTCTTACAGTGACTTGCGTGCGCCAATTTAGCTCTCCATTTGAGCGAAAGCCCCGTACACATAGACTAAAGCTTGCAGGCAAGGATGGCTCAATAGAAG
>NW_020187445.1:1415542-1416809 GCF_900000015.1 Plasmopara halstedii | reverse complement strand
AATATAAGTGGCTTTGCCGCAAATTACACTGAATAATACAGTTAACGTTTTAAAAGGAAAATTTTTAGCTAGCCTTGGGTAAGGTTGTAATTACTCTAGGGTAAGTGGACTGCGATCCGCTTAACTCGTACTGATTCTAAGTTCAAAACGAAGGTCACTGACCTTACCCAAGCTTTCTTCAAGAGAAAGAGGTACGGCAGACCCGCTGCAGATGGAAACTTGCTGATTGCGTGAGAAAGTATTTGTTTTGAAGCTCTTGTGTTGAGATACGCGGTGCTGCAGCAAGATGCTTCCTCTCATAAACACAGTAGAGTTTTGACATGGGCTTACACAGATTATTTGGAAAACGCCGGGCGATATCGACACCGCAACGAAGTGGATTCGGTATTCATTGAGAAATGGTACTCGATATATTTTGACTCGATCATTTGGCTTCAAGACGGAATCAGTTTTTTTCACCATGAGATTACGAGTCATGCGCCGAGTGCCCGATGCAGAATGGCTGAGGGCCAAGAGAGCAAAAGCAGAATGCTGAAGCAGAAGGGAGGCTGATTAAATATGTTATGTGGCAAACGGATTTTTGAATGCAAATAGTCTACTTACCTATTCATGGTCTGCGCTTTACAAGTATTATGTGCATTTTCAATATATTGGGCCTATCATCGTTGTCAAGATAGGGATCAAGTAAATCTCGAAGTACATTTTGTGTTGAACGTGGACGCGCGTACACCATAACACTATACCGCAGTGACGAGCCGCTCGAATGTGTATCTATCAGTTGATGACGAAGCAGCGTCTTATTCAATCCGTGTGGCTAAGACTTTCTCAGAGAAGAGCAGCAGTTCATTTCTAACTTGGCGGAGGTGCCTCAAGCGCTCATTGCAATGACGTAGCTCGTAGAGCGTGTCGAAAAATATCCTATCCCAGTATCGGCTGCTCGGAGACAGTCGACAAGCTTCCATTACAGAGTGGACTTTTGAAAGCAGCATGCCACATCAAGATAGCCTGCAAATAGCACTGCTCCGTTACCAAGAGGATGCCAACTATCACGTGAAACTATCAACGGATCGATGCGTTTGCTTAAACGTGTTACAAATATCTCGTGAACTCGAAGGGATACAATAAGCTCAAAAACTTACGGGTTTCAAGCAAGAAAGGTAGCTTCGCCGCCGTTTACGCTATACATGGCACACCGCGCTCACGAAGAGCTTTTTATACTTGCTAGTTAGCTACTCTATGTTTGAGATTTGAGATACATTTGGGGCTG
>NW_020187445.1:1413493-1413578 GCF_900000015.1 Plasmopara halstedii | reverse complement strand
GTTCGACCTGCTCGGCTGGCGTAGACGCCACCAGGCTTTGCAAAGCCTCAGCCCCGAAAATGCCTGCCATCTTCCGAACGGACTT
>NW_020187445.1:1412436-1413419 GCF_900000015.1 Plasmopara halstedii | reverse complement strand
AGAGTGATGGTCACTTCTTGATCTCCGCAACGAAAAATCGTCTGTGAAAAAAAAAGATGCTCCTAATGTGCTTTGTCTCAATAGCGTTTCTACACGGTTATAGGTTATTTCGCTGAAAATTGACGTAAAAATTTGAGAAATAGTCATGGCTACATATTTTTGGCCAGCACTGTAGATGTATCCTTGCCGCCTTAAAGCATCACGATGTCTGAGTGAGTCGACGAAATCCCATATCTGTATTATTGGCAAGCATGGAGTGCAGATCTCACGATGATCAAGGCCATCGCGTATTGGCGCTTGTGTGAAAAGACCTACAAATGTGACTGGGCCTGGCCAAATTTTTGGCCATGACTTGTGCATACTAGCTGAGTGTATTAATGTCAAATGGTGTCCGGGCGCGGCAGAATAAACAGCCTTCATGGCTGTGAGAAAACTCCAACGGAGTTTGGCCCTTTCAAAGGTCGATGGGTCATCTCAATGTTGGCTATGACGCCCCGGCTGCTGCCAGTCTCCACACGACGACGCGCAGCTTCGACTTCCGCGTTATCGCGTCGAATCGTTTCTTGTAAAATCAGACTACACCTGTTGATCTCGAAGCCATTCGTAATCGATACAGTCTATACTTTATGCATAGCAACATCATCATCACACCTTTCAAAGAGACTGACAAGATAGCAATCCTTTCTTGCAGCGGTAAATTGATGTAGGAAATAAGACGAGCTGGCTTGATGTGGTGGCCTATGCGCTTTCGTCCCACCCAATATGAAATCTTTTGCAAGTCTTGATAGTGACGTCGCGCATTGATGTGGCAATACGTTCAGCTACGGTTTCAGACGCAAAACGTGCTGAAAGTTAAGGGAATACTGAGCTCATACCGCTTTTTCATAGCATTTAGTTGCAAGTCTTTACAACTATTCCTTTTTGAAAAAAAATCAGTATGCAGCGGGGCTGCCGTAAATCTTTGCTTAGAGAAAGCTTACTTT
>NW_020187445.1:1408564-1412426 GCF_900000015.1 Plasmopara halstedii | reverse complement strand
TGGCTGGTGATGCCTCAAGGGCTGTCAAATGCACCAGCAACATTTAATCGTCTTGTGAAGCAATTGGTCACGTCCCACCAAGCGTTTACACAGACATACTTCGACGACATCTTCGTCCACAGTCGTACGGGGTACGGAAGGATAGATGAAAAAAACCACATCGTCCATTTGGGAGCGGTGCTCGAGTGTATGCGCACGGATAAGCTGTATGCTAATGCCGATAAATGCATCGTCGGCGCGAAAAATTTATTTTCCCGGGTGAAGAGTGGCTTTCGAAAGGATCCCGCTAAGGTCAAGGCCATCGTGGAGTGGCCGGTTTCAACGAACCTAAAGGACTTGCGCAAGCGGCTTGGCATCGCCAACAACTTGCACAAGTATAGCGCAAATTATGCGGAAATGGCACGGCCATTGTCTATCTCCTTGATAAGGACACAGAATGGTGTCGGGACGCCGAGCATCAGATGGCTTTTGACAGGGTCAAAGACAGCATCCTTCATGCACCAATACTGGCGTTGTCAGACCCCGATCATGCTTTTAGTACGCTTTGGACTTTGCCATCGGCTGTGTACTGCAGAAAACAGACGCCGAGGGGCGAGATCGGGTGATCGAATCTCGCCAGCTTAAGGCTACAGAGAAGAACTACCCAGCCCACGACAGCATTAAGCCAATCAGAGTGCACCTGATTGGCTTAATGCGGTTTGTGATCTACCCAAATCATGCATCAGTACGCTCTGCGACTCAGTCGCCTCGCCATCGCAAAGGATAATCAGGTGGTTCCTCTTCTTTGCAAATTTAACTTCGAGGTGAGGTATAAGCCAGAAAAGCAGAATGCTCTGACTGACGCGTTGTCACGCAGACCGAACTATGAGCTTGCTCAAGTCACGACGGTGACATCGTCAGTGACGGATATGATCCGCGCCGCCATTCGCGGGAGATAGTATGTGTGTAGCGCTGCTGCAGGCTCTCGGAAGCAAGGAGTTTGAAAGTTCGGACACGAAATTGTCGGCGCAATTGCGCACAAGGTTACACCGATATTCGTTGGATACCGGGTTGCTGTATTATAACACCGATCGAACAGATACGCCACGAATTGTGGTTACTAACGATGAAATTTGAAATACTGTATCCACTATAAGGCCCACAACACCCTCTCAGTGGTCGTCTCAATCTTAAGAGAACATTTAGCTCGGTGGTTTGCCACTAATACTTGCCCAAGCTGTACAAATGGACGAGCACGCGCGTGGAAGACGTGTCATAGAGTGAAATCCTTTCCGAATGCGGCGGCGCCGCTGGCCAGTTTAACAGGTACACCCCGGGTGTTAGCAGTCCATGAGTACGGACTTTGTGTTTGGCCTGTCATCACAGATGTAGTGGTCGTTGTGGGCCGTTGAGCAAGATGACATCTTGCGGCAGTGACGGAAACCATCGACGGTGTGGGTACAGCGACGCTTTTTGTCGATCGTGTCTTTCGACAACAAGGAATCCTGGAGTCAACTGTCTCTGATAAAGACCCGCGCTTCATTGGGAAGTTTTGGTCAACAATCATCAGAGTGCTGAGCACCAAGTTGACTATGTCAACAACGGACCAACCGCAGACCGTTGGTCAGACTGAGCGCATGAATTGGGCTGTTGAAGACATTCTTCGCAGCTTCTGCACTAAGACACCGACGCGCTGGAGCGCTATGATGCCACTCGTAGATCTTGCTAATATCTCGCATACCGCTGACGCCGCCATCTCATGGCTCAGGACTTTGTGGAGAAGGAATAGCCGATCGGCTAGCTGATGTCAGCCCTCTCACCAGAAAAAAGAAGTCGGAGACTTCCTGTCTACCGGACTGAGCGTCTTAAGAAACGTTCGCGATACGATAGCTGATAGCCAGAATATGCAAAACGAATATGCAGACAGAAAAGGAAGAAGAAATGTTGAAAACATTAAGGTCGGAGACCTAATTTTGTGAAATGCTAAAATACTTCCGACACATGCAATTTCTGCCGTCTTTAAGAGGATGCTCCGTCTACGGCTTTTTGGACCTTTGAAGGTCGTGACCAAGCGAGGCCTTGCGTATACGCTAAACGTTCCGAGTAAGATGTGCACCAACCCCTTGTTTTATGTGGGCTTTCTTAAGCCGTACCCGGATTTGGCGCAAGTGAACGCGGAATCGTTGGCGCTGTGGCGGCGTTCAAAGGCGCTCCGTCACCCAAAAGCCGAACCAGCAATTGGTTTCGAGCACAAAGGCAACAATTTCCGTTTTCAGCGGCGCAAGGCTCTTTGCTGCCGCACGATGTGCCGTATTCGCCTGCTCGATGGCTAGGGCCGCTCCAGCAGAGCACGATAATCCTCAACGTGAGGCAGCCGGTGCACAAAGTGCTCCAGGCTCTCGAGGTATTCCGCACAGCGGTAAGTGACTCAGGAGAGATGCTCGGCAGTCTGCTGATGACGACGGACTTGTTTTCCAATACTCAACGAGCATCGCGAGTTGCCAGACGGCGATTAACCAAGTCGTCATCGCCCGCCGCCGACTTGATAAGATGGATGACGTCCACTACCACGTGGAACGCCTTGTAGGTCGACGTCGTCGACGGGGTGTAACCAAATATCTTGTGAAATGGCGGGGATACCCAGAAATTGAGATTTCGAGAATTCGTGGAAGTTTGAAGCGCCACTTGGGCAAGACTGCCCAGACGCCGTAGACGCTTATGATCATAAGGATCATGACGCATCGCGTTGTTGTGTGCACCGCGCTTCTCGGTAGTAGTTCGGGAAGCCGGAGGGTCATGAGCTGATTAAGCTATGACCCTGAGCTGCTGTAGTCGTAGACTCACCCGTGTGAGAAACCACAAAGCTCACGGGCGCGTTATGGATTGTTCCATATGTTGAAGAGCAACAATACGCAGGAATTTGGCGATGCGCCTTGAGCTGGCAAACCAAAATCTAAGCTAGTGCTCAACGCGTACGTCCACTTCCTTGTTGCTTCGCTGGAAGGTAGACAGCGAATAAATTTTCTGATGCCGCTGCACCCATCGCTCAAGAGCTCCTCATCATCTGAAGCGGTTTCGCCAGGGGCGAGCACTACAGGAATAGTCCGCATTGCGGATACAGGAGCGCCACCTTTTTGAGCTCGAAGTTGAGCGCGGTACCGATCTATTGCGATTTCTTGTGGTTCCAAAAGACGAGCTCGGAGAGCTTATCGCTGATGTAGCTCGGCTTGTGTAGTGGCCGGGGACCGACTATGTAGACGCCGACAAAATCGATTAATCGCGTCTTTTGTTTCAGTAGCAGGATACACCGAGCGGAAGCCGTACTCCACACGAGGGTCTAGGATCGAACGTGGATACGATCGCATGAGATCCGCCCTATGGCAGCCTCCAATTGCTGCTCCAGTGCTTCGTTGAGGCGATTGGGAACAATACCACATCCCCGGAAGTCAAGAGGTCGGGGAACTGACACGATGCCCGCAAGGTTCGAGATGAGCTCACGCCGTGTCGTTGGCGCACCTCGCCCTCCTCGACTTCCCATGCTAGGAAAGGAGTATCCGACTCGTTGCGACTTTCTTCGAATCCTCGACAAGGAAATCTGTTGCCCGAGACGAGTATGGTGTGTTGCGCTCGGCTGTCGAGACTTGAGATGTGCTTCCCGTGAAGCCGCGGACGTAATCTCCTGAGATGCACCCTTTACTAAAGGAGAAGAAGGGCTTTGCCCGCAGGCGCCCTCGGAACCCGTTAGGCTTTGTGTTTTGCGTATCATAGACACAGGGCTCATTGAGTGGAGAATGTTTGAGGTTGTTCTTTAGCACGTAACGGTGTCTCAGATACGCGAGCCTCGTATGAGGCGACAATTAAATGTGGATTATGGATATTAATG
>NW_020187445.1:1400192-1408554 GCF_900000015.1 Plasmopara halstedii | reverse complement strand
AAACTATGCCGACTCGGGATTGGCAGTCGTTTACTTAAAATGACCTTGTCAGCACCGTTTGAGAAATAAAGTCTTTAAGTTCCGGTTGGAGTATGGTCACATGGCTGAAACGTAAAGAAATTGACGGAAGGGCACCACCGGGAGTGAAGCTTGCTGTTTTATACGATTCAACACGAGAAAACTTATGAGGGTCCAAACATAGCAAGGTTTGACAGATTGAAAGATTTTCTTGATTCTGTGAGAGGTGGTGGATGGCCGTTCCTAGTTGATGGAGTGATACGTCTGATTAAGTTGCTAACGACCGAGACCTCCGCGTGCTAAATAGTCCCCCTTACCATTTTTGGTAGTTTGCGGACTTATATTAAAAAGGAAGATTTTGAGCAATTAGACCAAAGAAAATTGGAGGTAATAACAGGTCTGTGATGCCCTTAGACCGCTCGCGTGCTCCACTGATGAATTTAACGAGCATATAAAATTGATCGATGGGTCTAGGTAATCTTGTGAATGCGCATCGTGCTAGGAATAGACTGTTGCAATTTTTGTCTTGCAGTGAGTGCAAGTCATCAGCTTGCATGTCATTTGTACACAATGCCAGTCGCACCTACCTATTGAATGACTCGGTGAAAAATTAAGATCGTGGTTTTGCTTGCTTCATTGCGAGTCAAATGATGGGACCTTTTTTAAACCCCGCCATTTAGCGGAAGGTAAAATCGAAATAAGGTTTCCGTAGGTGAACCTGCGGTAAGATCGTTACCACACCTATAAACTTTCCCCATGAAACGTTTCAACAAAATAGTTGGGAGCGGGTAAGGCAGCGACTGCTGACTTTATGAAATTCAGTTACTGCTAGATGAGTTCTATCATAGTGACGCGGTTTGGACCTCGAAATGAGCTAGTCTCTGTTTTTAAACCATTACTTAATACTGATTATACTGTCGGAACGAAAGTCTCTGCGCTTAACTCGATAACAACTTTTAGCAGTGGGTGTCTAGTCTCGCTCATCGATGAAGGACGCTGCAAAATGCAATACATAATGCGAATTACAGATCTCAGTCAGCAACCAAAATTTTGAGCTTTTTTTGCACTTCTGGGTTAGGTGTTCGTGCCGTAAAATTGTGTTTTTCCTTTCGTGTAGTCGGTGGGAAATATGCCAAACATAAAGAATCTTGCGACTGGTTATAAGGTAATCACAAGTCCTTTTAAATGTACTGACTGGACTTTTTTTGCGCAGAAATTATAACAATTTCGGCTACACATAGCTTGTTTCAAGTCGGCGATCAGTAAGTCTGTTACGACAATATTTTTTTTTTATTTCGCAAAATGATAAGCGTATGCTTTATATGATTTCGGTTGTGGCGTGATTCCATGGTTTAGAGAACGAGTCTATCACGATACTTTTCCGCTTTGGACGCAGCAATCACTGCAAGCCAACTGCGAGATCCCTTGCGGCAAGAGCTGCTTTCGATGTCTAACCTTGCAGGTCGTTTGAACGTTGGGTGTACGATAAATATTCAGCCGATCTAAACTGCTTTCTCTGCTACGACTACTTCAAAGTCAAACAAAAGAAGGTGTCAGAAACACGACTGAGTGAGTTCCGCGTCTGTGCCACGTTCTTGAAGCTTTTTTCGAGGTCTTCATGACCTCCATTCGTATGCACAGCGTGCTCGCTACTTCGTACCGAGCATTGTTGACGAGCCAATCGACGTATCAACGCATGTTTTAACGTTCATGGTGGGTTGAATAACGGGCTGTTTCAGAATAAGCTGTTCCCAAGACGCTAGATATTACCATCAGCTGAGTATGCAAGATGAGCTCCATCAAGCAAGCCAAGTTCAATGACTTTGTACAAAGTCAAGCGCTCAGTCTACTAATACAAGAGACGGTCCAGAGCCAGAAGACATCTCTACATTTCCACGCTTGAAAATGAGAGGCCTTGTAATGAATGGTAAATCATTATGAGAAGCCGGGCCAGTTTGCCGGAACTGCAGAGTGTCTCTGCCGAGTCGGCAACAGACACAGGTTGCTCGTTCGGAAAACCGCGGACACCAAAATGGTCGTCAGTTCAAACGCTTTCAAGGATAAAAGACCGGAAGCGACCAGTAGGACGGGGATTTCAAAGACCAAGAAAAGTATTGTGGGTGCTGGTGGTGCACGAATCTCTGGTCCTAACGTGCATGATGCACATGCAATTTCCATTATAAGATTTATAGGAGGCTCAGGTATAGTGCGACTTTAATTGTCCAAGAAGTCTTTGTGGATGGTTCTGAGAAGCCACTACGAGCTTTGGCTGACACTGTTGAGTCAAATAACTTTGTTCGAGTGCAAGTTATGACTGGGTATGTTGTTAGCCTGCCCAATCTGAAACAGGCAACGTGCGACTTTGATTGCTCGAGATGTCTTTTTAGATGGTTTTGAAAAAACACTGTGTTTTAGCTGCCACTGATGAATCAAACAACTTTGTGCGAGTGCAAGTTATGACTGGGTATGATGTTAGCCTGCCCAATGTGAAGAAATAAAATGATCGTTCGTTTAGCGAATAGATGTAGGTATGAAGATGTCATGCAAGTCATTTGCTTGGCAATGAAGCTTGACGATTACCGAGGTGGAGACGAGTTGATCCTTTTCAACCTCGACGATAATTTAATTTCATTCTAAATTTGCCATGAATGAAGCGTTACCAACCTGACATTGACTGAATGAATATGTATATCGTCGTCAACAAGTCGTGCAGCTCTAATTCGAGCTACCTGACGGACGAAATAGCATGGGCATATGCATCTTTTGAAGATGTCACAGATGTCTGAAAGATGTTGTGGTGTACGATGCCTCACTTCATGTTCACAGAGCAAACCCAAAAAGATGAAAGTAACGACACCAACCGGAGGTGGAGCAGTCAGACGCCAGAAAAAGACTGTCTTCTTTGCCATCGACCTGGAAACATGGTTTATGGAATATGGAGAATAGTGGGACTAGAGGCAAAGGCCCATCGCAAAAGAAGAGAAAATGACCACCAAGCAGGATTTTTCGTCAATTTATCTGTGTGCCCCTCGCCAAGGTACAAGTCGTATTGATGAAGGAAGTGTTGGAGAACAAGACTTTACAAGCGAGTTTGAAAATGTTGTGACCTACAACAAAGAAGGTAACGTCGAAAAAAATCATAAATTTCCAGGTTTGAATTGTCTTTACTCGTCAATGATTAGCAAGAAGATGCTAAAGCGCAGGCGAGATCTCGGAGAATCCGAGTTGTCAAACACCGAAGGTGTGTTGGTCAAATCGCGGGCTGAACGTGGGGTGGCACGTAACCCACTGAGCACTGCTCAATCATTGAAGCAGTTGCTGCATGCCAAGAGTGACATGGTCGGCCAAGGACCGAGGCATCATGGTTTAAACTCTTGTGATGCACGTGAAATGGCGCGTAAACCACTGAGCAGTGTTGCGTGACAAGAATGGCCTTGTCGAACGAGAGGTCGAGACATCCTGGGCAACGCCCTTTTGATTTGCTTGGAGAGGCACGTTATCTACTGGACGAAGTTTGCGAAGATAGCAACACTTCGTTGTATGTTCTTAATAACAGGAAGGTTCCGTGGACCAGGGAGAGAGAATACTTGACGACGCCGAGTGCGTGTTCCACTAATCTTGATGAAACGTAACTCTCTATAGAGAAGAGATATGATATCTGCAAGACCAAGGGCGTCGACCCCGAACTAGGGTGTGTCCACCGTAGATGATAGCGCACAGCAACATACCCTTGTCAATGATATGATGAGAGAGAAAGACGGCGACGCCAACGTCGAGGCTATACTCTTCTTGAGCTGGACGAGATGTCCTTCGAAGAATTTAGCGGTACCTTGAAGGCAGGCAATTTAGCCGAGGTGGTCATTATAAATTCGAACGAGGAGATTAACTCGTCGTCGCTTCTAGATGAAGCTGTCCTGGAGGAAACTAAGACGGTGATGAGCGCACCTAGTGAATCGTCGATCGCGAAGGTTCCTTCGGATCCGTATTATTCTTTGGTAGAAAAATTCCAAGACATCGTCTCCAAAGACCCGCCGTCAGTCCTACCCCCGGTCCGAGGTGTGCGTCATGAGACTGACTTGGTACTGCGTAACACACCAATGACCCCTGCTCAAAGAGCAGTGTGACGTAATAAACGCCTTTTTTGTGCGAAGTGCGACGCGGAAATGGTGATGAGAGCAAGTCTCCCTATTCGACACCCACGTTTTGTCTCCGGAAGCCGAACGGCAAGTAGCGTATCGTTCACGCTTATAATAAGCCAAATGCTGCCACCATTCCGTCACAGACGCCATTTCCAGAAAGGATGTTCTCCAGAAATCGTTGGCTGTATAAAGTACAGCGCACTCGACTTGGTTGATGGTTATTACCAATTGCTCATAAGAACGAAAATATTCTGCTGACAGAAGTGATTACTTTGAGCGGGATGCTTCAAGAGTGGTTGATAATGCCCCAGGAGCTGTCAAATGCACCAGCAATATTTGATCGTCTGGTGACGCAGTTTTTCAGGCACCATTGGGCGTATTTATGTACATACTTCGACGACATATTCATCCATAGTCGTGCGGGGCACGAAAAGACAGACAAATAGAACCACAGCGTTCATTCAAGAGCGGTACTCGAGCGAATAAGCTGTGTGCTAATGCCAATTAGAGCATCTTCGGCGTCGGAGAAGTCCCTATTTTGGGCGTTTCATCGGAAAGCGTGGCCTTAGAGCGGATTCAGCTTAGATCAAGGTCATTGTGAGCTGGTCGATTTCAAAGAGCAAAGTGGGCTTACGCAAGTGGCTTGGCCTCGCCAACTACTTGCACGAATACAGCAAAAGCTACGCAGAAATGGCATAGTCATCGTCGAATGTCTTAAAGAAGGATAAGGAATGGTGCTGAAAAACCGAAGATTAGGGGGCTTTTGACGATGTCAAAGATCGCCTCCTTCATGCATCGATACTGGTGTTGCCAAACTCTTATCGTCCATTCGGTGTCATCTGTGACGCTTCGGACGGTGCCATCCTCTGTGCACTACTGCAAGCAGACGCTGATGGGCGAGATCAGGTGGTCGCTTTCGAATTTCGCCAGCTCAAGACTGCAAACAAGAAGTGCCCAGTTCACGACAAGGAATTACTTGCGATTAAGTACGCACTGGTCAAGTTCAGGGTGCAGATGGTTGGCCGTTTGTGATCTACACAGATCATGCGTCCTTACGCACTGCGACCCAGTCGCCTCACCTCTTGCAGAGAATGGCCAGATGGCTTTCATTCTTCAGAGAATATAAGTTTGAGGTGAAGTATACGCGAGAAAAGCAGAATGATTTGGCTGATGCGTTGTCACGCAGACAAGCTTATGCACGACGGTGACGTCGTCTGTGTCGGATTTGATCTCCGCCGCGTACGCGAGTGATGGTAAGTGTGTAGCGCTGCTACAGGCTCTCGGGAGCTAGTAGCTTGGAAGCTAGGATAAGATGACGTCGTCACGACTGCATGCGCGGTCACACCGATATTCATTAAGTAATGGATTGCTGTATTATAGCACCGACTCGACGGATACGCCACTAATTGTGGTTTCTCACGATGAGAATTTGAAGTACCGTATCCTCTATGAGGTCCAGGACATGTCATCTCGGTCGTGAGAAGACGTACAACTCTGTGAGCTGCCACTATTGGTGGCCCACGCTGTACAAATGGACGAGCACCTTTGTGCGCACGTGTGAGACGTGTCAAAGCGTGGGTTTTTCAACGAATGCGGCGGCTCTGCTGGCCGTTTGGCCGGTACCTTTGGGGTGTTGGTAGTCCACGAGTTTGGAGTTTATGTTGGACCTGTTAATGGACTCGGTGGGCAACACGAGTGTGGTGGTCTTTGTCGACCCTTTGAGAAAGATGGATCATCTTGCGGCGGTGCCGGAAAACATCGCGGGTTTCGGTACAGCAACGCTGTTCGTGTATCGTGTCTTTCGACAACATGGACTCCCAGAATCGATTGTTTCTGACAGACCCACGCTTCACTTGGAGTTTTGGTCCACGATCGTCATGTCAACAGCAGACCATCAGCAGATTGATGGTCAGACTGAGCGCGGGGAGTGCGTTGTCGAGGACGTCCTTCGCAGCGTCTGCGCTGAGAGGCCAATGCGCTGGAGCTTCATGCTGCTACGTGTAGTTTTGCTCAAAACAACACAGTGCATTCGTATACCGACCACACGCCGTTCTACGTGAACGAGCTCGATCATCGTCGCGTCCCTCTGAAGCCACCATCCCATGGCTCAGGGCTTCGTGGGGTCGAGCGGACAGCTGATGTCAGCCTTCTCACTGTTCCTAAAAAAGACGATGACTTTCTGACAACCAGAATGAGTTTCTTAAGACACAGTTGCGATGCGATGGCTGAAAGCCAAGACATGCAGAAGAAATATGCAGTCGGAAGAGGTTAAGGAAATGTAAAAAAAACTTTGAGGTGGGAGACCTGGTTATATTAAATGCTAAGAACTTTTCTTCTCGTGTAATGACTGTTGTCGTTAAGACAAAGCTCCGTCCACGGTATATTGGAATTTTTAAGGTTGTTCGCAATGAGAGGTCATGCGGCGTATACGTTAAACCTTCCGAAACGGATGCGCATCCACCCGGTGTTCTATGTGGGCTTGCTGAAGCCGTACCGGGATCTGGCGCAAGTGAACGCGAGAGAGTTGGCCCCGGAACGGCACCTACATGCGCTCAACCACCCAGAAGCTGGATAAGCAACTGGTTTCAAGCACGGAGTGCAACAATCTCCATCTCCGACGGCACCAAGAGCTCCACCTTCGCATGAAGCGACGCATTCGTCTGCTCGATGGCTAGGAGCCGCTCTGACAGAGCGACAAAGTCCTTAACTTGAGGCAGCTGATGTACAACGTGCTCCAAGCTCTCTAGATCTTCCGAGCAGCTGTATGGGACCCCAGCATGACGCTCAGCGGAAACTCGATTGCGACGGACCTCGTCCTTAATAGCTTGAAGAGCATCGCTAGTCCACGAGTTCTCTAAGTCGGGGTATCCCTGCCATTCACAGAAAACTGGGTCTGACCCTGGCGACAACATATACTCACAAGACGTTCCACGTGGTAGTGGACGCCACCATTATCATTAAAAAGAGTCGGCGGCGGACGATGACAACTTGGTCGATCGACTCGCGATGCTCTTCGAGCGTTAGAGGATAAAGGCCGTTGTCATCGGCATCTGCCGAGCGTCTCTCCAAGGTTGCATACCACTGTGCGGAAAACCTCGAGAGCTTTGAGCACTTTGTGCACCGACTGCCTCGCGTTGAAGATTATCGTGCTCTGTCGGAGCAAATCCTAGCCGTTGAGCAGGCGAATACGTCACCTTAGTGTGACGACGGAGCGCCTTGCGACGTTGGAAACAGAAATTGCCGCACTCCGTGCTCAGAACCAGTTACTGGCTCAGCTTCTGGGTGGGCAAGCGCCTTTATGCGCCACCCCGGTGCCAACGCTTCCGTGTTCACTTAAACCGGATCCTGGAACGGCTTAAGCAAGCCCACATAAGACACCGGGTGGGTGCGCATCCTTCTCGGTAAGGCTTTGCATATACGTAAGGCATCGCTTGGCCACGACCTTATCCGATTAAGCGTGAGAGGAGCTTTGTTCTGAATACAACAGAGACGGCAAGTGTAGGAAGGTCTTCGGCATTTAATAAAGCAGGTCTCCGACCACAAATTTTTCCACATTTCTTCTGCTTCTTCCGTCTCCATATTCTTTCTGCACGTCTTTGTTTTCAGCCATCGCATCGCGAACGTGTCGTAAGACACTCAGTCTAGTAGACGGGGAGTACTTGACTTCTTTACGCACGATGAGGGTGCTGACAACAGCTAGTCGCTCAGCTATTTACCCCCACCAAGCCTTGAGCCACGGGATGGCTGCGTCAGCGGGACGCGAGGATTAACAAGCCCGTTCATGTAGAACTGTGTGTAGCCGATAGGGGAATGCACTGCAACGTTCAAAGTAAACTCTACAAGTGGCAGGATGGCGCTCTAGCGCTCCGGTGTCTCAGTGCAGACGCAGCAAAGAACATCTTCAACGACGCGATTAAAGGTCTCAGTCTGACCATCGGTGTGCGGATGGTCCGCTGTTGACATGTTCAACTTGGTGCCCAGCATATTGAAGAGTCTATACCAAAATTCCAAGTGAAGCGCGTTTCTATTAGAGACAATTGACTCCGGGAGCTCATGTTGTCGAAGGACGCGATCGACAAACAGCGTCGTTGTACCCAGACCGTCAATGGTGTCCGGCGCTACCGCAAGATGAGTTATCATACTCAAGTGGTCCACAAAGACCACAACACCCGTGTTGCCTGCCGAGTTCTTTGGCAGGCCAAACA
>NW_020187445.1:1396154-1400182 GCF_900000015.1 Plasmopara halstedii | reverse complement strand
TCAGCCATCGCATCGCGAACGAGTCGCAGGACACTCAGTCTGGTAGACAGGAAGTCATTGACTTGTATACAGACAGTGAAGTGGATGAAATCAGCTTGCCGCTCGGCTATTCCTACCCTATTAAGCCTTGAGCCATGGGATGGTGGCGTCAGCGGGACGCGAGGATGAACGATCCCGTTCACATAGAACGGCGTGTAGCCGGTAGAAGTATGCACTGCGTTGTTCAGAGCAATCGTCACAAGTGGCAGCATGGCGCTCCAGCGCTTCGACGTGTCAGCGCAGAAACTGTGAAGAAAATCTTCAACAACGCGATTCAAGCGCTTAGTCTGACCATCGGTCTGCGGGTGGGCTGCCGTTGACATAGTCAACTTTGTGCCTAGTATCCTGAAGATTGTCGATCAAAACTTCCCAGTGAATCGTGGGTGTCTGTCAGAGACAGTTGAATTTGGAAGTCCAAGTTGTTGGAATATACAATCCACAAACACTGTCGCTGTACCCACACCGTCAATGGTGTCCGGCACTACCGCAAGATGGCAATCTTGCTAATCGGCCCACAAAGACCACCGTGTTGCCGGCCGAATCCTTAGGCAGGCCAAACACAAAGTCCAAACTTATGGAGGGTACCGGTAAATGGGCAGCGGTGCCGCCGCATTCGGAGAGGTATTCACCCTTTGACACGTCTCACATGTGCGCACATATGTACTCGTCCACTTGCACAGCTTGGGCCACCAGTAGTGGCTACTCACAGAGCTGTATGTCTTTTCACGTTCAAGATGACCACTGAGTGGGGTGTCGTGTGCTCATAGACGATACGGTACTTCAAATCCACGTCGTGGGGAACCACAATTCGTGGCGAACCGCCGAATTGGTGATATAATACAGCAACCCGTTATTCAGCAAATATCAGTGTAATCGTGCGCACAAACGCGCCAACAATTTCTTGTCCGAGTTTCCAAGCTCCTTGCTCCCGACAGCCTGTAACAGCGCTACACACATACCATCACTCGCGTATGCTGCGCGGAACAAAAATGTCACTGACGACGTCACCGTCTTGACATGAGTAAGCTCATAATCTGGTCTGCGTGATAACACATCAGCCAAAGCATTCTGCTTTTCCGGCTTATACTTCACCTTGAAGTTATACTCTGCAAAGAATGAGAGCCACCTGGCCATCCTTTGCGAGAGCTGAGGCGAGTGAGTCGCAGTGCCTAGTGACGTATGATCGGTGTAGATTACAAGTGGCTTTTGAGCCAAGCAGGCGCATATTGAACTTGACAAGCTTATACTCATCGCAAGCAATTCCTTGACGTGAACTGGTAGTTCCTCTCCGCAGCCTTAAGCTGGCGAGATTCGAACTCGATCACTCCATCTCGCCCCTCGGTGTCTTCTTGCAGCAATGCACAGCCGATGGCAAAGTCCGAAGTGTCACAGACGAATATAAACGGACTCTTAGGTTCTGTCAACACCAGCACTGCTGCGTGGGGAAGGCTGTCTTTGGCCCTGTCAAAAGCCTCCCGATACTCGGTGTCTCAACACCATTCCGCATCTTTCCTAAGGAGATTTGACGATGGCCGCGCCATTTCGCATATTACGCACTATACTTGTACTTGGAGAGGCCAAGCCACTTGCGCAAGTCTTTTTGGTTCTTTGGAACTGGCCAGTCCGCAATGGCCTTGACCTTAGCGGAATTTGCTCAAAGGCCACGCTTTCCAATGAAGCACCCTAGAAAGAGGATTGCTTTAGCACCAAAGATGCACTTTTTTGCATTAGCATACAGCTTATTCGGTTTCATGCACTCAAAAACCGCTCTCAAAAGAATGATGTGGTTTTTCTCATCTGTCCTCCCGTGCCCCGCACGACTGTGGACGAAGATGTCGTCGAAGTATGTTGGTGTATACGGTCGGTGGGGCCTAAACAACTGCGTCACAAGACGATCAAATGTTGCTGGTGCGTTTAACAGCCCTTGTAGTATTATCAGCAACTCCCAGAGCATCCCGCTCGGAGAACCGACCGCTGTCAGCAAAATATTACTCGCCATCGTGAGCAACTGGTAATAACCATCGACCAAGTCGGGTGCACTGTACTTTGTACAGCCACCCAATATTGTCCTGGAGAACATACTTCCAAGGAATCGGCGTCTGTGCCGGAATGGTGGCAGTGTTTAGCTTGTTGTAAGCGTAAACGATAAGCCACTTGCCGTTCGGCTTTCGGACACAAAACATGGGTGTCGAATGGGAAGACTTGCTCTCATGCACCATTCCTGCGTCGTGCTTCGCACGGAAAAAGGCGTCATTGACGTCACACTGCTCCTTGGGCAAGGGCCATCGGCGTGTGACGCAGTATTTTGTTCCCAAACCTAGTCGATCTCATTACGCACACCTCGGTCCGGGCATAAGACCGACAGCGGGTCTTTGGAGACAACATATTGAAATTTCTCTACTAAAGGATAGTACAGATCCGAGGATCAACGACCCACTTCGTGCGGTCAGCACCCTCTTGGTGTCCTCCAGGACAGCTTCATCTAAAAGCTACGACGAGTTAAATTCCGTGTTCGGTCGTATTTCTGACCCCCTCGGCTTATCCGCCTGCCTTCAAGGCACCGCCAAACTCTTCGAACGACATCTCGTCCAGCTTAAGAGGAGCATCTACCGCGGAAATAGCCTTCAGTGTGACGTCGCCGTCTTCCTTTCCCGTCATACCGTTGACAAGGGTGTATAGCTGTGTGCTATCGTCTACGGTAGACACATCCTGATCAGGGTTGATGCTCTGCGTCTTGCGAATAGCATGCGGCATCTCCGTCTTTTCTCTATAGAGACGTCTCATCGAGACCAGTGCGAACACGCATTTAGCATCGTCCAGTTTTTCCACTCCCTGCCCTATCGAAACCTTAATGATATTTACAACATCCGACGAAGAGTTACTATTTCCGCAGTCTTCGTCCAGTGGATACCGCGTCACCTCACGCGAATTAGAAGGGCCTTGCCCAAGATGCCTCGGACCTCGTCCGCCATGCCACTCTTGGCATGCACCAATTGCTTCGTAACGTGAGCAGTGCTTAGTAGTTTTCGTGTCAATCCACGGATCAGCCCACGAACCGGTGCTCGACAACTCGGATACTCCGATATCCAGCACATCGACCAACTCGGTCCAGTGCTCGCGCCAATAGCGCTTCTGCGTTCTAGCAGAGGTGGGTTCATGACTCACCAAAATCCCACCAAGAGACGTGCGCGTAGCACTCAAGGTCTTCGACCTCGAATCAATCCATGGATTATGGTGTTCCAACCATGCCATACCAAAGATAGGGTCATACCCTGCATCAAAGTCTTAAGCAGCGTTCCACGCTATCGGAGTCAAGAATTTTGACATCGAGGTCCACAGGGATCCCGGCACAGTGACACAAATCCCGTCGCTAAAAGCGAACAGTGACGGTGTCACTCAACCACGCTTTCAGCGCCTCTGCATACAGCTGACTTCCTTCGATCGTGAAGCGTCGAGCATAATTGCTTGACGCCCCGGAATCGATAAGGATATTCCATGGCTTCTCAAAGCCTTTCACGAGCAAGGAGCTCTTCGGGCTGGGCCCTGTTGCCCTCTACAGTAGGACGCCCACGCCTACTGAGGGTTGTCGTTCTCCGCGACTAACCAGACTGGTAAGAAGCGGGACGTCGGCTCGATGAACATTGACGCGCCTTGCGCAGGGGACAACCCGTCCGAAGGTGACGGATGTCTCCACATACAAAACACCGTCGGATGTACGAACGCTGCCCGGCAGCTCGGAGTGCTTCCCCCTCTTTTTAGCTTAATTGAGATTCATTGGCTTAGACCCACCCGACGAGATCTGAGGGTGTGCAATCTTACCAAGTCGAGCCGAATTAAACTGAATGTGGCATTCAATGCCACATTCACCGCTTCTTCAAAAGAAGACGGATACACACGGAAGAATTCCATTCTGGCCACTCTAGTGGAGAGGCCGTCCTCAAAGACGATAACTGTGACCGCGTCGAGGAGAGGATCGGCTGCCATCCCGA
>NW_020187445.1:1395695-1396144 GCF_900000015.1 Plasmopara halstedii | reverse complement strand
CTTAGACATGGATGCAAGGTATGACCTCATCCTAGGAATGGCATGGTTGGAACACCATAAGCCCTGAGTATATTGGAGGTTAAAGACCTTGGGCGCTTCGCGCACGTCTCCTTGTGGAGCTTTGGCGAGTCATGAACCCACCTCTGCTAGGAGACAAAAGCGCTATTGGCGAGAGCACTGAACCGAGACGGTCAACGTGCCCGACATTGGAATGTCCGAGTTTGTAGACACGAACGGTGTATCGGACAGGGGCCCCGAGCGTGACTCGCGGACTGATCGTGGAGTGGCACCTAACCCACTGAGCGCTGCTCAAGTTTTGGAGCAGTCACTGCCTGTCATGCGTGACATGGTCGGCCAAGGGCCGAGGCGTTAAGGGTGATGCCCCCGTGATGCACGTTTTTTTGGCACGTAAACCACTGTGCTCTGCTCGAGTATCGAAGCAATCGCTA
>NW_020187445.1:1392319-1395685 GCF_900000015.1 Plasmopara halstedii | reverse complement strand
TGCCAACACTTCCGCGTTCACTTGCAACAAATCCTAATACGGCTTAATCAAGCCCACATTAAACATTGGGTTGGTGCGCATCCTTATCAGAAGGTTAAGCGTACTCGTAAGGCCTCGCCTGGCCACGACCCTAAAAGGTCCAATGAACCGTGGACGGAGCTTGTCTTAAAGACAGAAAAGACTGTGTGTGTAGGAAGGTTTTGAGCATTTTATATAATGGGTCTCCGACCTCAACGTTCTCAACATTATCTCTGCGTCTTCCGTCTGCATATTCTTTCTGCATGTCTCGGCTTTCAGGTATCGTATCGCGAAAGTGTCGTAAGACACTCAGTCTGGTAGACACAAAGTAACCGATTTCCTTATGCACAATAAGGAGGCTGACAGCAGCTAGCCGCTCGGCTATTCCCCCCTGAGCCATGGGATGGCGGCGTCAGCGGGACAATAGACGCATGCACAGCATTATTCAGAGCATATTGTACAAGTAACAGCATGGCGCACCAGCGCTTCGGCAGCTCAGCGCAGACGCTGCAAAAAACGTCTTCAACGACGCGATTTACGCGCTCAATTTGACCATCGGTCTGTGGATGGTCCGCTGTTGACATAGTCAAATTGGTGCCCAGCACTCTGAATATTGTCGACCAAACTTCCTAACGAAGCGAGTCTTTCTGCCAAAGACAATTGACCTTGGGAGTCATTTTGTTGAAAGACACAATCGACAAACAGCGTCACTGTACCCACACCGACGATGGTGTCCGGCACTGCCGCATCATGAGCCATCTTGACCAAACGGTCCACAAAGACCATCAAGCCCGTGTTGCCCGCCGAGTCCTTCGGCAGGCCAAACACAATGTCCATACTCATATACTGCTAACACCAGGAGGGTATTAGCAAACTGACCAGCGGCGCTGCCGCATTCGGAGAGGGTATCACTTTTTAACACGTCCCACACGTACACACATATGTGCTCGTCCATTTGTACAGCTTGAGACATCAGTACTGGCAACTCACAGAGCTGTTCGTCTTCTTACGACCGAGATGACCATGCCGTAGGCCTCAAAGAGGATACTTAACTTCAAATCCACGTCGTGAGGAGCCACAACTCGTGGCGTATCCGTCGAATCGGTGCTATAATACAGCAACCCGCTATTCAAGGAATTTGGTGTTGCCGTGCGGGCAGTCGCGCCGACAATTACTTATTCAAGTTTTGAAACTCTTTGCTTCCGAGAGCCTGTAGCAGCGCTACACACATCTCACCACCCGCGTATGCGGCGCGGATCAGGACGACGTCACCGTCGTGACATGAGCAAGCTCACAATCCGGTCTGCGTGACAACGCATTAGCCAAAGCATGCTGCTTTCCTAGCTTATACTTCACCTCGAATTTATATTCTGTGAGGAATGAGAGACATCGGGCCATCCTATGCGAAAGGTGAGGTATCTGAGTCGCAGCGCGTAATAATGCATGATCTGTGTAGATCACGAGCTGTTTTGAGCCGAGCAGGTGCACCCTGAACTAGATAAGTGCATACTTCATCGCGGGTAATTCCTTATCGTGGACTGGGTAGCCCCTCTCCGCAGCCTTATGCTGGCGAGATCCAAATGCAATCACTGGATCTCACCCCTCGGCATCTACTTGCAGCAGTGCATAGCCGATGGCAAAGTCCGAAGTGTCAGACGGCACAAATAGACAATTGGAGTCTGGTAACGCCAGTATTGATGCATGAAAAGACTGTCTTCGACCCTGTCAAAAGCCTCCCGATGTTTGGTGTCCCAACACCATTTTATGTCCTTGAAAAGGAGATTCGACAATGGCCGTGCTATTTCCGCATAATTTGCGCTATACTTGTGCAAGTAGTTGGCGAGGCCCCGCCACTTGCGCAAGCCTTTTTGGCTCTCTAAAACCGACCAGCTCACAATGGCTTTGACCTTGGCGGTAATCCGCTTAAAAGCCACGATTCCCAATATAGCACATTAAAAAGGGAATTTCTTCCGCTCCAAAAAATCACAAATCAGCATGAGCATAAGCTTATTCGTGCGCATGCAGTCGAGCACCGCTCTCAAATGAACGAGATGGTCTTTCACATCTGTCCTCCTGTGTCCCGCACGACCTCGGACGAAGATTTCGTTGAAGTATGTCTGTGCAGACGCTCGATGGAGCCTTACAGTTGCGTAACAAGACGATTTAATGTTGCTGGTGCATTTGACAGCCCTTGGTACATCACCAGCCACTTCCAGAGCATCCTGCTTAGAATAATCCCCGCTGTAAACCGGAATAATTATCGCTTTCTTGAGCAATTGAAGTATTCATCGACCAAGTCGAGTGCGCTGTACATTGTACAGCCAACCATATTGTTCTGGATAACACCCTCCCTAGGATTCGGCGTCTGTGCTGGAATGGTGGTAGCATTTAGCTAAATGTTAGCGTAAACGATACGCCACTTGCAGTTCAGCTTCAGGACACAAAACGTGGGAAGACTTGCTCTCACGCACTATCCCTGCCTCGTGCTTCACACGAAAAAGGCGTCAATGACGTCACACTGCTCTTTGGGCAGGGCATTGGCGTGTTACGCAGTATTTGGCTCCCGGAACCAGGTCAATCTCATGACGCACACCTCGGTCCGGAGGTAGGACTGAAGTCGGGTCTTCGAAAACGAAGTCTTGAAAATCCTTGACCAAAGAATAGAACGGATCTGAGGAATCCTTTAGGATCGATGATCCATTTCGTGCGTTTAGCACCCTCTTAGTGTTCTCCAGGACAGCATCTTCCAAAAGCGACGACGAGTTGGTATAATGACCACCTCGGCTAAATTTCCTGTCTTCAAGATACCACCGAACCCTTCGTAGGACACCTCGCCCATCTCCAGAAAAAATCTCACCGCGGGAATAGCCTCGAGGGTGACGTCGCCGTCTTCTCTCCTGTTATACCATTGACAAGTATATAGATGCGCGCTATCGTCTACGGCAGAGACACACTGGGTCAGGGTCGACGCTCCGCGTCTTGCAGATAACATATGGTATCGCGGTCGCCTCTCTATAAAAAATTTACGCACTCAGCGTCGTCCAATGTCTCCACTTTCTGCTCCATCGGAGCCATGATGTTATTAACAACATCCGACGAAGCGCTGCTCTTTTCACAGTCTTTGTCCAGTGATTAACGTGCCACACCACTCGCATAAAAAAGCCTTGCCCAGGTTGCATCGGACCTCGTCCGACCATGCTATTCTGGCATGCAGCAACTGTTTCGAAATATGAGCAGTGCTCAGTTAAAGGACGTCTATATTTGTCATTATAGACAGGAGAGTTATCAATTTGCTTGGCTAAATAGTCTGTACCACTGTACTGTATAGTTTTTTTTGCCGGTTTAGCT
>NW_020187445.1:1390152-1392309 GCF_900000015.1 Plasmopara halstedii | reverse complement strand
CCATCCACGGCCGGTCATTGACCCTCGTGTGGAATATGGCTTCCGCCCTGCGGATCCCTCTGTGGAAGAGAAAGACGCTGTAGCTCGATCGTTACGCGTCCGCATCATCGGGCCCCCGGTCAGAGCGGAGGATGAGCTTGACAAACGGAAGGCTCTTCGAGCTCGATTCTTGGTTCCACAAGAATTTCCGTTCGCACTCGTCCGAGTGCTCAACGAGTGGCTCTCGTGTACCCGCAATGCGGACAATACCTGTTCACCCTGACGAAAGCGCTACAGATGACGAAGCGCTCTTTGAACGATGGGTGTAATGGCACCGAAAACTTTCCAAACTGTATGACCTACAGTCGAGCCACAAGGAAGTGGACGTGCATGTGGAGCGACACCTCCGATTTGAGTTTGCCAAATTCAAGGCACGCCGTCGACTTCCTTCGAATTGTCGCCTCTCGTCGTATGGACCCAACCCTTAACGCTCCCGCGAGCTCTGTGTTTTCGAACACAAGAGCTCAGGGCCACTGCTTGAACTCAGCATATGACCCTTCTACTTCACTGGCTATTGCCGGGAAGCGCGAGGCGTCTGATGAAGCGGGACGTCCTGATCTTTCCGATCAAAAGCGTCCACGGCGAATGGGCGATCTTGCCGAAGTGGCGCCTCAAACTCCCACGAGTTTTCGGGGTCGGGATATCCCCGACACTTCACCATATGTTGGGTTTGACCCCGGTAACGACGTTGTCCAGCAAGACGTTCCACGTGATCGTGGACGTCACCATTCATATCGAGAAAAGTCGATGGCGGGCGGTGACGACCGGGCCGACCGCCGTCCGGTGACTTGTGATGCTCTTTGAGCCCTTGAGGACGAGGCCTCCGCGACCGGAGCTCCGCTGAGCGTCATGCTGAAGTAGCATATCGCTGTGTGGACGCTCTTGATGATTGAAAGCACGTCGTGCGCCGGCTGTCTCGCCTTGAGGACTACCGCGATCTGCCAGGGCGACCCTTAGCCGTGGAGCAGGCAAATGCATCGCTGCAAGCAACGGTGGAGCGCTCGGCTTCATTGGAAATGGAGGTTGTTGCACTCCGTGCTCAGAACCAGTTGTTGGCCAACTTCTGGGTGGCCGAAGACCCGTGTGATCCGTTCCGGCGCCATTGCTTCCGTGTTTGCTTGCGCCGGATCTTGGTACAGCCTGAGCAAGCCCACGTAAAAGACCGGGTGGGTGCGCATCCGTTTCGGAAGGTTTAGCGTATACGCTAGGACCCGCTTGGCCACAACCTTAAACGGTCCAATAAACTGTGGACGAAGCTTCGTCCGAAAGATAGCAGATGCTGCATGTGTAGGCAGGTTCTTAGAATTTAACAAAACTAGATCCCCGACCTTAAAGCTTTCCACTTTGCCTTCATTTTTCATCAGCATATTCGTTTTGCAGGGATTGGCTTTCAGCCATCGCATCGCGAACGAGCGTAGGACACGCAGTCTGGTAGCCACGAAGTCATTGACTTCTTTACGGATGGTAAGGGGGCTGGCATCAGCTAGCCGTTCGGCTAATCTTTCCCACCAAGCCCTGAGCCGTGGGATAGTAGCGTCAGCGGAACGCGAGGGTGAATCAGCCCGTTCACGTATAACGGCGTGTAGCCGGTTGACGAATGCACTTCATTGTTAAGTGCGAACTCTACGATTTTCAACATGGCGCTCCAGCGCCTCGGCATCTCAGCGCAGATGTTGCGAAGAACGTCTTCGATGACGCGATTCACCCTTTCGGTACGACCATCGGTCTGCGGATGATCCGCTGTCGACATATCCAACTTGGTGCCTAGCACCTTGAAAATAGTCAACCAAAATTTTCCCGTGAAACGGGGTCTCTATCAGAGACAATCGACTCTGGGAGTCCGTGTTGACGAAAAACACGATCCACGAACAGCGTTGCTGTACCGACTCCGTCGATGGTGTCTGGCACCGCCGCCAAATGGACCATCTTGCTCAACTGGTTGACGAATACCACGACACCCGTGTTGCCCGCCGACTCGTTCGGCAGGCTAAACACAAAGTCCAAACTCATGGACTACCAGCACCCAGTTGGTACTGGTAAGCTGGCCAGCGGCGCAGCCGCATTTGGAGCGGGTTTCACCCGTTGACGCGTCTCACACGTGCGCAAATCATTTGTACG
>NW_020187445.1:1389458-1390142 GCF_900000015.1 Plasmopara halstedii | reverse complement strand
GTACCTTGCGTAATGAAAGTTTTCTCGTAACATTTCGCGGATTTTTTGTCGTGGTGTAGAAAAATCTGGTCACGTTATAGTGAGTTGGTGTGATAAAATTCTCTTCACAGCTCAAGTATTTAACGTACCCTGTGCCTGCTGCACTCAACATCTTGATCACTACATTCTTCGCTTTACCCTGCACAATAAAACATCAGAGCTCTATACTGAGGGCGACCACCAACATGCAACTTTACCTTAGCCATACTTGCTGAACCACCACACACTTAACGTTTTTAAATATCGGTATAATAACAAGTATAAGATAGTAAAATATGTCTATTTTGTTGCTCACATCTATTTTAGGACAAACCTATAAATGTAGCTTCCAAGCTTTTACTCAACTTTATCGACATGAAAGACGTAACATCAAGTTTCGATGGTTTGGTACTTGACGATTTGCACAATGATCGCTTGTTACTCTTTTCTCCGTCTCCAGAGCACTCACAAGCGTGTAATAATAAGGTTTTAGAAATTGAGTCACCGACTTTTTGTGACAAGACAACATCGACGAAATGGGTTCGAAAAGAGAAGATTGGAATATATGATGGTAACGTATTGCACCAAGGTACACATTTAGTATTTTGTTAGCTACATACACATTTAGTATCGTAGTTAACAAAAAGATTAATTGAGGCATTTTCA
>NW_020187445.1:1388780-1389448 GCF_900000015.1 Plasmopara halstedii | reverse complement strand
CGCGGCCACCCAGAAGTTGAACCAGCAACTGGTTTTGAGCACGGAGAGCAATAACCATCATTTCCAATGGAGCCAAGCGCTTCACCGTTGCCTGCAGCGATGCATTTGTCTGCTCTACGGCTAGGAGTCGCTCCAAACGAGAACGGTAGTCCCCAAGGCGAGGCAGCCGGCGCACGACGTGCTTCAAATCATCAATAGCGTCCGCAATGCGATATGCTACTTCAGTATGACGCGGAGCTCCGATTACGAAGGACCTCGTTTCCAAGGGCTCGAAAAGCATCACGAGTCACCGAACGACGGTCGACCCGGTCGTCACCGCCCGCCACCGACTCTTCTCGATGAGATCGGTGACGTCTACTATCACATGGAATTTCTAGTGAGACAACGTCGTCACCAGGGTCAAACCCAATATCTGGTGAAGTGATGGGGATATTCCGACTCTGAAAACTCGTGAGAGTTTGAAGCGCCTCTTCGGCAAGATTGCCCACTCGCCGTGGACGCTTTTGATGGGAGCGATCAGGACGTCCCGCGTCATCGGACGCCCCGCGCTTCCCGGCACTGACCAGGGAAGTAGAAGGGCCATGAGCTGAGCTCAAGCAGTGGCCCTGAGCTCTTGCGGTCGCAGACCCAGAGCTCACGGGAGCGTTAGGGATTGGGGCGACAGTTCA
>NW_020187445.1:1388470-1388770 GCF_900000015.1 Plasmopara halstedii | reverse complement strand
CGTAAATTACGCAGAAATGGCCCGGCCATTATCCAATCTCCTTAAAAAGGATGCGGAACGGTGTTGGAACACCGAACATCAGCAGGCTTTTGACGGGGCAAAGACATCCTCCTGCATCACTAATACGGGCGCTGCCAGACCCTGATCGTCCTTTCTACGTCGTCTGTGACGCTTCGGACTTTGCCATCGGTTGTGCACTGCTGCAGCAGACGCCGAGGGGCGAGAGCGGGTGAATGCGTTCGAATCTCGACAGCTCAAAGCTACAGAGAACAACTACCCAGTTCATGACAAGGAGCTACC
>NW_020187445.1:1388321-1388460 GCF_900000015.1 Plasmopara halstedii | reverse complement strand
TGCACCGATATTCGTTGAATAACGGTTTGCTATATTATAGCACCGATTCAACGGATACTCCACAAATTGTGGTTCCTCATGATGAGAATTTGAAATATATCATCCTCTATGAGGCTTACGATACACCACTTAGTGGTCG
>NW_020187445.1:1387725-1388311 GCF_900000015.1 Plasmopara halstedii | reverse complement strand
CTGAGACGCCGAGGCGCTGGAGCGCCATGTTGCCACTCGTAGAGTTTGCACTGAACAAGGCAGTGCATTTGTCTACCGGCTACACGCCGATCCACGTGAACGGACTGATTCACCCTCGCGTCCCGCTGACACCGCCAACCCATGGCTCCGGGCTTGGTGGGGGAGGAATAGCCGAACGGCTAGCTGATGTCAGACCCCTCTCCATCTGCAAAGAAGTCGATGACTTCTTGTCTACCAGACTGAGTGTCTTACGACACGTTCGCGATGCGATGGCTGAAGACCAAGACCTGCAGAAAGAATATGCAGACCTGCAGAAAGAATATGCAGATGAAAAAGGAAGAGGCAAAGTGGAAAGCTTCTAGGTCCGGGACCTGGTTTGATTAACTCCTGAAATCTGCGTACACATGTAGCCTCTGCTGCCTTTAGGACGGAGCTTCGTCCACGGTTCATCGGACCGTTTAAGATCGTGGCCAAGCGGGGCCTAGCGTATACGCTGAACCCTCCAAAACGGATGCGCACCCACCCGGAGTTTTACATGGGCTTGCTCAAGCCGTACCGGGATCCGGCGCAAGTGAACGCGGAAGCA
>NW_020187445.1:1387430-1387715 GCF_900000015.1 Plasmopara halstedii | reverse complement strand
ACACAGATTATGCGTCATTACGCACTGCGACTCAGTCGCCCCACCTCTCGCAGAGGATGACCAGATATTGTTCTTTGCGGAATATAACTTCGAGGTGAGTATAAGCCAGAAAGCAGATTTTTTTTGCTGACGCGTTGTAACGCAGACCAGACTGTGAGCTTGCTCATGTTACAACTGTAACGTCGTCTGTGACAGATTTTATCCACACCGCGTATGCGGGTGCTGGAATGTGTGTAGCGTTGCTACGGGCTCTAGGAAGCAAGAGTTTGGAAGCTCGGACAAGAG
>NW_020187445.1:1386496-1387420 GCF_900000015.1 Plasmopara halstedii | reverse complement strand
AGCTGTCTTGGAAGACATCAAGAGAGTGCTGAACGCACGGAGTGGATCGTCGATCCTACGGAATCCCTTGGATCGTATAATCCTTTGTTAAAGGAATTTCAAGGCGTCGTCTCCAAAGACCCGCCTTCGGTCCTACGTCCGGGCCGAGCTGTGCGTCATGAGATTGACCTGGTTCCGGGAACCAAATACTGCGTAACACGCCAATGGCCCCTACCCAAGGAGCAGTGCGACATCATTGACGCATTTTTCCGTGTGAAGCACGACGCAGGGATGCAATGTGAGAGCAAGTCTCCCCATTCGACACCCACGTTTTGTGTTCGGAAGCTGAACGGCAAGTGGCGTATCGATCATGCTTACAATCAGCTCAACGCTGCCACCATTCCGGCACAGACGTCGATTTCTAGAAAGGATGTTCTTTAGAACAACATGATAGGATGTACGAAGTACAGTGCACTCGACTTGGTGGATGGGTATTACCGATTGCTCATGAGAACGAGAGACATTCCGCTGACAGCGGTAAGCACTCTGAGCGGCATGCTCTGGGAGTGGCTAGTGATGCCCCAAGGGCTGTCAAATGCACCAGCAACATTTAATCGTCTTGTGACGCAGATGTTCAGGCCCCACAGGGCGTATGCACATACATACTTTGACGACATTTTCGTTCACAGTCGTGCGAGGCACAGGAGGATAGATGAGGAGAATCACACCGTCCATTTAAGAGCAATGCTCGAGTGCATGCGCACGAAAAAACTGTACACCAATGCAGACAAGTGCATCTTTGGCGCAGAAGAGATTCCCTTTTTTGGTTGCTTCATTGGACGCGTGCTTCGAGCGGATACCGCTAAGGGCAAGGCCATTGTAGACTGACCGGTTCCAAAGAACCAGAAGGACTTGCGTAAGTGGCTTAGTCTCGCCAACTACTTG
>NW_020187445.1:1386081-1386486 GCF_900000015.1 Plasmopara halstedii | reverse complement strand
GAAGATGGCGACGTCCGCCTCGAGGCTATGCCTGCAGTAGATGCTCTTCTTGAGCTGTACGAGATGTCTTTTAAAGAGTTCGGCAGGCCTTGAAGGCAGGCAGGTTGTCTGAAGTGGTCTTTGTACGACCGGACGAAAAGATAAACTCGTCATCGCTTCTGGATGAAGCTGTCTTGGAAGACATCAAGAGAGTGCTGAACGCACGGAGCGGATCGTCGATTCTACGGAATCCCTTGGATCTGTACTATTCTTTAGTAAAAAAAATTCAAAACGTCGTCTCCAAAGACCCGCCTTCGGTCCTACCTCCGAACCGAGGTGTGCGTCATGAGATTGACCTGATTCTGGGAAACAAATACTGCGTAAGACGCTAATGGCTCTTGCCCAAGGCTCAGTGCGATGTCATTT
>NW_020187445.1:1378813-1386071 GCF_900000015.1 Plasmopara halstedii | reverse complement strand
ATGCATGTTGAACAGGCGGATGACGTCATACTTATTACAAGTACGTCACATTAAGTAATTACGGACTAAGTGATTACGGACGCAATTAGATTCGCTGATTGGCTAGAGTAAATAAGGATCTAGTATAGTGAGCCTAGTGTATAAATTGATTGGCTTAGAGGTAGCAAGCGTTTTTGCGAACTAAGGACCTATAATATATTCACTTAACATTTTGCGTTCTACTGCAAATTAGTCTCAACAGTTTGGGCGACTTTTGTCCACTGGTGTGGATTACAAAACGATATGGACTGACTGAATGGGTATCTTGAAAAGTAGATGGCAAAATGCAAAGTGAGTTAATCAATTCTTGATCCACAACTACTAAGAAGCGACAAAGCGGAGGTTTAGTCCAAGGATCACAGCAGATTTGATTGGATGGAATCACTGGGTGTCGGCTGAAACGCACGTACTACATCGACTTCGACTATCGACGATGGCAGATCCATATGCTATATTGAATAGTCCAAACCGTATTCAGACCTGATGCCTTCGAGTACAAGTATTCAATTTGTTATGCGTGATGAAATTTCGCCCAGCTTAGATCCTTCTCTCACATCCTCTTTTGTTTGTCTTTTTTCCTATAGGTAAAATATGACAGTTACGACAACTCTATCGTATTGATAAAACTCACAATATGTAGTATATCATACCGGTTTATTTATGTGCTACCTTCATTGTTTATGTAAAGAAGACCAAGCTTACTTTTACTATACTGATACAAAGCCAAATTACCTCGTGCTGCCTTATTTTAGCGTTTCTTTTAGAATATATAGCTTCGACATATGTCAGGACCTCAGGACTTATCACTCTATATCATGCCTCTAGAATGCCCAAGTGCAGATCTCGACGAGATAACGTCCGTCAGCTGCTCGCAACGGAGTACGTTCCACACAATGGTTTTTTACACATTACACTTTAATCATTACCGTTCGTCGGACAACAGTGAGTGCCATGATGGGAAAAAGAATTAATTTCTGGTGTGATTGGTACGTACAATTTCCAAAAGAATAACGAAACGCTTAAATAAAATTTAGCTATGAGCGATAAAAATATTAATGACTCAAACATCGTATTTCGGCTTCTCTCAAGTTGACTAGACAGTATATCAGAGCTTCCCATTCTGTCTAGGAAGGCTGCCTCTAACAGCCGATCGACCGAGGCCCCAATGGTCCTTCAGCTGCCCGCCGTTCGGCCGTCCAACAGCTTATCCTTTTGATTATTTCAATACGGGCGAGCTTCTCGTAAATTCTTGCAATTTAAATAATATGATTTTTTTCATCTCAACTGATATAAAACCATACAGATGTAAGAGACAAAGTAGCTGGTTTATATCAAATCACAGCTTAGCTTAGTGCTTCAGTAACACTGTCAGTCTTAAGCTTTACAAAATCTAGCTTACATTCGCATCATCTGTACTTTACGGCGTCAAAATGACTTTACCTTTTGCATCAGAAAATGGAAAGCTTCTGAAAGAGAGATCAGATAATTTAAACAAAAACATGATTTGAAGCTGGTAGGTTACTGAATGGATAGCGCTACTTGCCCCCCCCTCTTTCGGCCATTTTCATTTTTGGTTTAATAAAGTAAATCATTCCAATCATTGGTCTATTTTCCCATTTTCTGTGAGAAATGGAGAACCACACTATATAAGACGACTCCCTGGTTGCCTGCTGCGAGTTTTGTCTATCAACCACATGGGATTGCGATATTGCATGCCATGGTAGCACTTAAAGATAGCTTTTTTGTGGTCGCTGTGTTTGTTCAATACGTCGATGACGGTAGCAGTGATGATAGCTAGTCTCTCTGTGAAACTGAGGACTCATCCATGTTTCAAGAGGTCGGAGCTAAGAGCTAATTCAAGGTGATTGTAGATGGATGATCAATAAAGGGGTGAGTGACTCATTCATGGTTGGTGGTGTATTTAATGGTCGGAGACTGCTTCCAAGTAGTCGATGGAGAAAATATAACCTTTCTATCTCATTCGAGGATATTCCGTGTTTTAAAGTCTTCTCTCGCGCTTATGCTCATGCCTTGGCAAGTTGGGCTGTTCGAGATTTGGAGCTATGCACAACTCGAATGGAGTTATAGTATACAACAAGCATTGGAAGCATTGCCGAAATTCGAACAACAATAATTTTATTGATTACGTATCCAAATAAAATCTGATCTTTTGATCCATGAATGAATTTGGAAGGAGGGAGATAGCACAAAAATGAGAATTGTGGCAAATGGCGCTTGTCTGTTGATTTGATGGTATATAGATTTTTGTTGACAATTTTATATACATGTTCAAACGGAGTTACACGTACCCTTGTGAGGAAGGGTGGGTCGCACACGACTGTGCGATCATACATAGGTGTGTATTACACAATTAGTGTAATAAGACAGTGGTGTGGCTACACCGTAACAAGAAGCCGCTACGTGGCAGGATTGCCAGTAGTAATGCATATTACTATATTAATTAGAAAACGCTCTGCTAGAGCACTTACAGCAGAAGCTGTCAGCGTTGACTGTGTCTATGACGCCACCGTCTTTCGACCCAAGCCGCTCATGGTGAGCGTTTAGACCATTGAGGTTAAGAAAATCTCCATTTCTGGGTGAGAGAGGCCGAGATGGCTATAGCATCCGACGTGCTCTATGACGAGCAATAGCGCGTGGCGCTAGCTATCTCCAAGCTCAGCGCCGATGAGCACTAACGTGCGGTGCTTCGGTTGATGCGGCGTTTCCTTCCTGGAAGGAGCCCAAAGCGTCAGCTTTTGCGAGGGTTCTCGCCGCCTAATCAGACATAGGGTAAGACTCTGTCCAAGAGTTGAGAATTCTCATTACCAGGATGGCAGCAGATCCTCTCCCTGAAGCGGTCGCAGTGACCACCTTTATGCAGGGCTTTCGCACTAGCGTGGCCAGGACGGAAGTCTTCAAAGTGCATCCGTCTTCATTTGAAGAAGTGGCGAAATTGGCATCAAATGCCAAATTCAACTTCAACTCTGCACGGCATGGTTGAAATGCAGACTCTCAGGGCTCGTCGAGTGGGTCTGAGCCAAGGCGTCAGCTATGCTGAGAAGGAGGAGGAAGAACTCCGTGCTGCTAAGCAGCGTGTAGACATCCGAGAGTATTTTGTTTGTGAAGACCCCATCGGACGGGTTGTCCCTTGCGCATGGCGACGTTCCGCTTCTAATCGATTTTGGTTGTCGCGCCGAAACGAGAACACTCAGTAGGTGCGGGGCGCCCAACTGGGAGAGGATTAAGTCCTGCTAAGCCTTTAAGAGGTGGGTGGTAGCAGGGTCGAGCCCCGAAGAGCTCCGTACTCTTGGACACGGACTTGTGTGCAAGCCGGGCTTGCTGGTCGTAAAAGCGACTGTGAAGGGCTTTGACAAGCCATGAATAATCCTTATCGATTTTGGTGCGTCGGGCAATAGACTCGACCGCTCTACGCTTGAAGGAAGTCAGCTGTATGCAAGGCGCTGGAAGCGCGGTCGAGTGACACCGTCAATGTTCGCTTAGCGGTGGGGACATTAGCCACTGGGTTGAAAGTCCCTGCGGAACTCGGTGTCGATTTCTTTGACTTAGATAGCGTGGAACGCTGTCTAGTCTTAGACTTGGATGCAAGATATGACCTTATCCTTGGTATGACAGGTTGGAACACCATGAGCCTTGGATTAATCGGAGGTCGGATACCTTGAGCGCAATGCGCACATCTCCTAGTGGAACTTCGGTCAGTCATGAACCCATTGCTTGTAAGCAGAAGCGCTATTGGCGCGGGCACTGAACCGGGACGGTCAATGTGCTGGATATTGGGATATCCGAGCTCTCAAAAACTGAAATAGTTTGGACAAGAGTCCCGAGCATGGCTCGCGGGCTGAACGTGGAGTGGCACGTAACTCACTGAGCACTGCTCAGGTATCGGAGCAGTCGCTACATGCTACGAGTGGCATGGTTGGCCAAGGGCCGAGGCATCATGGGCGAGACCCTTGGGATGCACGTGGAGTGGCACATTATTAGCTGAAAAATTCACGCTTCGAAGCAGTTGCTGCATGCCAAGCCTAGCATAATCTGACGAGGTCCGAGGCATCCTGGGCAAGGCCCTTCCGATGCGCGTGGAGTGGCACGTTATCCACTGGACGAAGACGGCGAAAATAGCAGCATTTCGTCGGATGTTGTTTATAACATCAAGGCTCCGATGAAGCAGGGAGTGGGGACACTCGACGACGCCTAGTGCGTGTTCCTACTGGTATCGATGATACGTAAACCTCTATAGAGAGGACACGGCAAAGCCGTATGATATCTGCAAAACGCAGGGTGTTGACCCTGACACAGGGTTTGTGTTCCGTAAAAGATAGCACACAGCTGCGTACCTTTGTCAACGGTAAGACAGGAGAAAAAGACGGCGACGTCACTATCGAGGATATTCCCGCAGTGGATGCTCTTCATGAGCTGGACGAAATGTCCTTCAAAGAGTTTGGCGGTTTCTTGAAAGCAGACAATTTAGCCGAAGTGGTCATTTTAAGACCAAACGAGGAGATTAATTCGTCGTCGCGTCTGAATGAAGCTATCCTGGAGAACACTAAGAAGGTGCTGAGCGCACGAACTGGATCGTCGATCTTGACGAATTCTTCAGATCCGTATCATTTTTGGTTAGGGAATTCTAAGACATCGTCTTCAAAGACCTGCCGTCGGTCCTATCTCCGGACCGAGGTGTGCGTCATGAGATTGACCTGGTTCCAGGAGCCAAAAACTGCGTAACACGCGATTGGCCCCTGCTCAAAGAGCAGTGTGGCGTCATTGGCGCCTTTTTCCGTGCAAAGCACGACGCAGGAATAGCAAGTCTCCCTATTCGACACCCACGTTCTGTGTCCGGAAGCTGAACGGCAAGTGGCGTATCCATCACGCTTATAATAAGCTAAACGCTACCACCATTCCGGCACAAACGTTATTTTCTAGAAAGAATGCTCTCCAGATCACTATGGTTGGCTGGACAGAGTACAGCACACTCGACTGGGTCGATGATTATTACCAATTGCTCATGAGAGCGAGTGCCATTCTGCTGACAACGGTGAGTTCTCCGAGCGGCATGCTGTGGGATTGGCGGGTAATGTCCCAGCGTCTTTCAAATGCACCAGCAATATTTAATCGTCTTGTGACGCAGTTCAGGCCCATCGGGTATATACACAGACATACTTTGACATCTTCGTCCACAGGCGTGCGTAGCATGGAAAGACAGAATAAACACATTGTCCACTTAAGAGCGGAGCTCGAGTGCATGCGCACAAATCAGCTGTATGCAAGCGCGGATAAGTGCATTTTTGTCGCGATAGAAAATTTCTTTTCAGGGTGCTTCATTGCGAAGCGTGGCCTTTGAGCGGATTCCGCTACGGTTAAGACCATTGTAGACTGGTCGGTTCCAAAGAACCAAAAGAACTTGCGCAAGTGGCTTGGCCTCGCCTACTACTTGCACAAGGCTAGCGCAAATTATGCGAAAACGGCACGGCCACTGTCGAATCTCCTTAGAGAGGATACAGAATGGTGTAGGGACACCAAGCATCGGAAGATTTTTAATAGGGTCAATGACAGCCTTTTTCATGCATCACTGCTGGCGTTGCCAGACCCCGACTGTCGTCTGTGACGCTTTGGACTTTGCCATAGGGTGTGCAGCACTACAAGCAGACGCCGAGGGTCGAGTTCGAGTGATCGCGTTTGAATCCTGTCATCTAAAGGCTGCGGAGAGGAACTACCCAGTCCACGACAAGATATTACTTGCGATGAAGTATGCGCTTGTCAAGTTCAGGGTGCACCTGCTCGGCTCAAAACCGTTGGAGATCTACACAGATCATGCGTCTTTACGCACTGCGACTCAGTCGCCTCACCACTCGTTCAGGATGTCCAGATGGTTTTCATTCTTTGCAGAATATAACTTTGAGATGACGCATTAGCCAGGACTGCAGAATGCTTTGGATGATGCGTTGTCACGCAAGCGGGACTATGAGCTTGCTCATATCACGACGCTGACCGCGCCAGTGACGGGTTTGATCCGCGCCGCATACGCGAGAAGAGAAGAGTTCTCTTCTTTTCTCTTCTCTTCTCTTCTCTTCTCGGGTGATGGTACGTGTGTAGCGCTGCTCCAAGCTCATAAAACAAGGCGTTTTAAAAAAACGGACAAGAAATTGTTGGCGCGATTGAGCGCACGGTTACACCGATTTTCGTTGAGTATTGGGTTGCCGTCTTAAGCACCGATTCAACGAATATGCCACGAGTTGTGGTTCGTTACGATGAAGATATATATACAGTATCGTCTATGACGCCCACGACACCCCACTTAGTGGTCATCTCGATCGTAGGAAGACGTACAGCTGGGTGAGTTGCCACTATTGGATGCCCAAGCTGTACAAGTGGACGATCACATATGTGCGGACGTGTGAGACGTGTCAGAGGGTGCAACCCTCTCCGAATACGGTGGCGCCGCTGGCCAGTTAGCCGGTACACTCCTGGTGTTGGCAGTCCATGAGTATTGACTTTGTGTTTGGCCTGCCGAACTACCCGGCGAACAACAAGAATGTGTTTACCTTTGTAGACCGTTTGAGCAAGATGGCTTATCATGCGGCAGTGCCGGACACCATCGACGGTGTGGTTACAGCGACGCTGTTTGTCGACCGTGTCTTTTGACTGCATGATCTCCCGGATTCAATTGTCTTTGATAGAGATTCGTGCTTCACTGAAAAATTTTGGTCGACAATCGTCAGGGTGCTGGGCACCAAGTTGACTATGTCAACAGCGGACCAATCCCTAGACCGATGCTCAAGATGAGCGCTAAAATCGCGTCGTTGGAGACGTCCTCACCAGCGTCTGCTCTGAGACACTGAGGTGCTAATGCGCTGTGTTGCCACTCGAAGATTTTATTTATCTAATGGCTACACACCGTTCTACTTGTACAGGCTTGTAAATACTCACGCCCCGCTGACGACGCCATTCCATGGCTCAAGGTTTGGTGGGGGAGGAATGACCAAACGGCTTGCTGATGTCCGATCCGTAAAGAAGCTGATGACTTTCTGTTTCCCAGCCAGGGTACGTTCGTGATGCGATAGATGAAAGAATATGCAGATAAAAAAGGAAGAGTCAACGTGAAAAGCTTTGAGGTCGGAAACCTGGTTTTATTAAACACTAAAAACATGCCTACACATGCAGCCTTTACTATTTTCCGGACAAAGCTTCGTCCACAGCGTTCAGA
>NW_020187445.1:1377865-1378803 GCF_900000015.1 Plasmopara halstedii | reverse complement strand
TGATACGAGCCCTGCTCGCGCCTTGCGGACCCCATGTCCGTTCCCTGACTTCTCGTCACCTGAGGGACGTGGTGTAATCACCAATTAATTTCGACGGGGCACAGAGGCGGCAGCTGGAAGCTGCCCATAAGGTGGCTCTGAAGCGCGCCCATCCACGGCCGGTCATTGACCCTGGTGTGGAATATGGCTTCCGCCCAGCGGATCCCCCTGTGGAAGCGAAGGACGCGGTAAATCGATCGTTACGCGTCCACATCATCGAGCCCCCGGCCAGATCAGAAGATGAGCTTCCTAAACGGAAAGCGCTTCGAGCTCTTTTCTTGGTTCCACAAGAATTTCCGCTGGAAGCTTATTGCACTCGTCTGAGTGCTCAACGAGGTGGCTCTCGTGTACCCGCAATGCGGACAATACCTGTAGAGCTCGCCCCTGACTCCCTTCAGATTGTCGCCCTGCAACGTATGGGTTAACCCCCCAAACGCTCCTGTGAGCTCTGTGTCTTCGACCGCAAGAGCTCATGGCCGCTGCTTGAGCACAGCTCATGGCTCTTCTACTTCCCTGGCTATTGCCGGGAAGTGTGAGGCGTCTGATGACGCGGGACGTCCTGATCGTTCCGACCAAAAGCGTCCACGGCGACTGGGCAATCTTGCCGAAGTAGCGCTTCAAACTCCCACGAGTTTCTGGAGTCGGAATATCCCCGCCACTTTGCCAGATACTAAATTTGCCCCTGGTCACGACGTCGTCTCACTAGACATTCTACGTGATAGTGGACGTCACCGTTCTCATCGACAAGAGTCGGTTTCGGGTGGTGGCGACCGGGTCGGCCGCCGCCCGGTGACTCGTGATGCTCTTCGAGCCCTTGAGGACGAGGTCCTTCGTGATCAGAGCTACGTGAGCCTCATGCTGAGGTATCATATCGCTGTGCGGACGCTATTGACGATTTA
>NW_020187445.1:1377416-1377532 GCF_900000015.1 Plasmopara halstedii | reverse complement strand
TGGGTTCGGCGGCAAGCTCGAGCTCTGCCCCGAAGGAGATTGTGATTGAGGCTCGTCATCGGCAACTTCACCGTACATTGATGAAGGAGCTCTTGAAATCCTTTACAACAACCGGA
>NW_020187445.1:1377060-1377339 GCF_900000015.1 Plasmopara halstedii | reverse complement strand
ATAACTACTGGCTACCTAGCCACACACCGTATTCTTGTTTGGGTGCAGTCACACCATGAACATCTCGTGTGACACACACCCAGGGTACGTGTAACCCCGTTACACTTCCCCCATTAAGATTGAGAACATTTACAGTTGCAATCGTTCATTGCCTCATCGAGGCTCGCGTGTTCGCTAGACACTGCAACTTAATTCATAAGAATAAAACGACTTCCTTGCTCAATGAGCTCTGTGTCAACGACACAGAAATCACTAGTTTTCGCTGGTTCTGCAAGCGAA
>NW_020187445.1:1376548-1377050 GCF_900000015.1 Plasmopara halstedii | reverse complement strand
AGCTTGGACCAACATATCGTACTGGGACGGCAGACTTCTCAACAGAGTCGCACAAATGCCCTCTTGTTCTGGCATGCAGCCTGCTGATCTCATTTCCATGAGCGGCTTCTCCAGTTCTTCAAGATGCTTGGTCATGCTGTCCGAACTGTATCGGAATGTCGCATATTTCTCCTTGACCCACATCTTGTTTGACATGTCCTTCTGCTGATTCATTGCATTCAAAGCATGCAACATTTCGTGCAGTTGTTGCGTTCATCACATGAATCAACTGACTGTCTTCAAGTCGCAATGCGATGTTCGCAATAGCTTGACTTGACTTCTCTGTGTTTTCAGTGGCGGTACCATCAACGTACCTCCACAAACTCTTTGCGGTGAGGAACATACGCATTTTGTATGCCCACATTTGGAAACCAGTACCATCAAATTTACCGACCTTGTCCATCGAGCTTGGGCTCATAAACTGTTGAATTTCTAGATGCGCTTGTCGGGCGCCGCAGATACA
>NW_020187445.1:1372077-1376538 GCF_900000015.1 Plasmopara halstedii | reverse complement strand
AGTGGCACGTTATCCACTGGACAAAGACTGCGGAAATAGCAGCTCTTCGTCGGATGTTATCAATAACATTACTGCTCCGATGGAGCAGGGAGTACGGGCACTGGACGACACCGAGTGCGTGTTCCCACTGGTCTCGATGAGACTCAAACCTCTATAAAAAGGAGACGACGAAGCCGTATGATATTTTCAAGACGCAGGGCGTCGACCCTGACCCAGGGGTGTGTGTCTCCTGTAGACGATAGCGCACAGCTATACCCCTTGTTAACTGTATAACTGGAGAGGAAGACGGCGACGTCGCCCTCGAGGCTATTCCCCCGGTGGATGCTCTTTTTGAGCTGGACATGATGTCCTTCAAAGCGTTTGGTGGTGCCTTGAAGGTAGGCAATCTAGCTAAGGTGATCAATTAAAGCGAGGACATTAACCTGTCGTCACTTCTGAACGAAGCTGTCCCGTAGGACACTGAGAGGGTACTGAACGCACGAAGTGGATCGTCGATCCTGATGAATCCCTCTTATCCGTACTATGATTTGAGCTTCAAGACGTCGTCTCCAAAGACACGCCTTTTTTGGTCCTACCTCCAGACCGAGCGAGGTGTACGTCATGAGATTGACCTGGTTCGGGGAGCAACTATTGCGTAAAACGCCAATGGCCACTGCTCAAGGAGCAATGTGACGTCATTGACACCATTTTTCGTGCGAAGCACGACGCAGGGTTGGTACGTGAGAGCAAGTCTCCTCCTTCGACACCCACGTTTTTTGTTCGGAAGCCTAATGGCAAGTGGCGTATCGTTTATGCTTACAATAAGATCAACGCTGCCACCATTCCGACACAGACGCCGACTCCTAGAAAGGATGTTCTTCAGAACAACATGGTGGGATGTACGAAGTTCTGTGCACTCGACTTGGTCGATGGTCATTACCAATTGCTCATGGAAGCGAGCGATATTGAGCTGACAGCGGTGCGTATTCCGATGCCCTGAAAGTGGATGTGATGTTCCAAGGGCTGTCAAAAGCACCAGCAATATTTAATTATCTTGTGACGCGATTGTTCAGCCCCCAACGCACGTATACACAGACATACTTCGACGACATCTCCGTCCACAGTCGTGCAGGGCACGCGAGGACATTTGAGGAAAACTACATTGTCGATTTGAGAAGGTTGCTTGTGTGCATGCGCACAAATAAGCTATATGCTTATACCGACAAGTGCCTCATCGGCGCGGAAGAAATTCGCTATTCAGGGTGCTTCATTAAGAAGTGCGGTCTTCTATGCAAATCCCGCTTTGGTCAAGACTATTGTAGACTGGCAAGTTCCAAAGAACCAAGGACTTGCGCAATTGGCTTGGCCTCGCCAACTACCTGGACAAGTATAGCGCAAATTATGTGGAAATGACACGATCATTGTAGAATCGCCTTAAGAAGGATACGGAATGATGTTGAGACAGACACCGAGCATTGGGAGGCTTTTGACAGGGTCAGAGACAGCTTCCTTCATGCACCAATACTGGCGTTGCCAGACCCCCATCGTTCGTTTAGTGTCGTCTGTGACCCTTCGGACTATGTCATCGGCTGTGCATTGTTGCAAGCAGACGTTGAGGGGCGAGATCAGGTGATCGCGTTCGAATCTTGCCAGATCATGCGTCACTAGGCACTACGACTCAGTCGCCTCAATTCCGCAGAAGATTGCCAGGTGGCACTCCTTCTTCGCATAATATGTATTCAAGGAGAAGTATACATCAAGAAAGCAGAATGCTGTGGCAGATGCGCTGTCACGCAGACTGGATTATGGCTATCTCATATAAGATGACGTCATCAGTGAAAGTTGTGACCCACGCCGCATACGCGGGTTACAGAATGTGTGTAACGAAACTACAGGCTCTGGGGAGAAAGGGGGTTTAATCGCGTCGACAACTCAGACATGAAGTTGTCGACACGATTGCGCGCACGACTGCATCGATATTCGTTTAATAACGGGTTGCTGTGTCATAGCACCGACACGACATATACATCACAAATTGATATATCTCACGATTAAGGTTTAGAGTACCGTATCCTCTATGAGGCCCACGACACTCCACTCAGTAGTCATCTCGGTCGTGAAGAGACGTACAGCTCTGTGAGCTGCCATTGCTGGTGGACCAAGCTGTACAAATGGACGAGCACATATGTGCGCACGTGTGAGACGTGTCAGGGGGTTAATTTCTCTCCGAATGCGGCGGCGCCGCTGGCCAGTTTACCGGTACCCTCAGTCCATGCGGATGGACTTTGTGTTTGGCCTGCCAAAAGACTCAGCAAAAAACACGGGCATGGCGGTCTTTGTGGACCGTTTGAGTAAGATGGATTATCTTGCGGCAGTGCCGGACACCATCAACAATGTTGGTACAGCAATGCTGGTCGTGGATCGTGTCTTTCGACAACATGGATCCCAGAGCCATTTGTCTCTGATAGAGACGCACGGAAAGTGTTGGTCTACACTCTTCAGTGTGCTGGGCACCAAGTTGACCATGTCAACAGCAGACCATCCGCAGACAGATGGTCAGACTGAGCGCTAAGATGCCGAATCGCTAGAGCGCCATGTTGCCGCTCGTAGCGTTTGCTCTAAACAATGCAGTACATTCATCTACCGGCTGCACGCCGTTTTATGTGAATGGTATTGCTAATCCTTGCCCCACTGACGCCGTCGTCCCATGGCTCAAGTCTTGGTGGGGGAGGAATAGCCGTACGGCTAGCTGATGTCAACCCCCTTACTATCCGTAGAGAAGTCAAAGGCTTACTGTATACCAGACTCATTTTCTTACCACGCGTTCGCGATGTGTTGGGAACAGTCAAGTGCCGCAGACAGAATAATTAGATGGATGAAGCAGAAGAAATGTGAAAAACTTTGAGGTCGGAGACCTGGTATTATAAAAAGCTAAACACTTTTTACACAAGCAGTCTCTGCTGTCTTTAACACTTAGATCCGTCCACGATTTATTGGACCCCTTAATATGGTGGCCAAGCTAGGCCTTGCGTATACGCTGAACCTTCCGAGAAGGATGCACACCCACCCGATGTTTTATGTGGGCTTGCAAGCCATACCGGGATTGGGCGAAAGTGAACACAGAAGCGTTGGCGCCGGGGCGGCATCCAAAGGCGCTCGGCCACCCAGAAGCTGAATTAGCATCTGGGTTTGAGCACGAAGTGCAACATTTACGTTCCCAACGGCGCAAGGCGCCCCACCGTCGCACGAAGTAACGTGTTCGTCTGATCGACGGCTTGGAGCCGCACCGACAGAGCACGATAATCCTCAAAGTGAGGCAGTCGGTGCACAAAAAGGTCCAGACTCCCGAAGACTTCCGCTCAGCGGTAGGCGACCTCGGGAAGATGTTTGGCGGATAACGTTGACGACTACTCTGTCGTCCAACGCTCGAGGACCGTCAAGTCACCAAGTCACGGGACGGCGATCGACCAGTTGTCATCGACCGCCTCCGACTCTTCTTGATGAGAATGGTGTTGCCCACTACACGTGGGACATCTTGTGGGTCGACGTCGTCGACAGGATCTAACCCAATACTCTCTGAAGTGGCGGGGTTAACGAGAACTTGTGGGAGTTTGAGGTGCCATATCGGCAAGACTGCCCAGACGTCGTGGACGCTTATGATCAGAAGGATCATGACGCTTCGAGTCGTCTTGCGCCCCGCACTTCTTGACAATAGCCCGGAAATCCGGAGGGCCATGAGCTGAGCTCAAGCCATGACCCTGAGCTGCTGTGTCGTAGACTCACTTGTGTGAAAAACCAGAGACCTCGCGGGAGCGTGATGGATTATTTCATATGTCGCAGGGCGACAATACGCAGGAAGTCGGAATTGAGCCTTGAGTTTGTCAAATACAAAGCTCAGGTAGAGCTCTACGCGCACGTCCACATCCTTGTGGTTTCACTGTTAGATAGACAGCGAGAAAAGTTTTCGGTGCCGCTGCACCCATCGTTCAAAGAACTCCTTATCATCTACAGCGGTTTTGCCAGGGTTGGGCATCAAAAGAATATCCGCATTGCGGGTACGGGAGCGCCTCTTCATTGAGTTCGAAGTCGAGCGCGGTGCCGATCCATTGGGATCTCTTGTAGTACCAAAAAGCGAGATCGCAGAGCTTTCCTCTGTGCTCAGATAGTGTAGTGACCGGGGGTTCGGCTACATAGACGCCTAACAATCGAGTGATCGTGTCCTCCGCTTCAGTAGCGGGATCCGCCAAGGGGAAGCCGTATTCCACAGGAGGGTTAACATCGAGCGTGGAAACAAGTGCAGGAGAGCCGCCTTATGAGCAGCCTCCAATTGCTACCCCAGTGCCTCGTCGAGGTAAATGGTACCGCTACTCTCGGAAGCCTAGAGGTCGGGGAACGGACATGGTGCCTCCAAAGTTTGAGCTGGACTCACGTCGCGCCGTTGGCGCACTTCATCTTCCTCGTCTTTCCATGCAGGGAAAGGAG
>NW_020187445.1:1330633-1372067 GCF_900000015.1 Plasmopara halstedii | reverse complement strand
AATTAAATCATGGCTGACAAGTCATGAGCTGGAGGATGAGCGGGGTCATCTCCAACAGGTAACAAACCACTTTTCTCGGAGGTCAAAAGGTCGGGAAACGGACACGATGTTCGCAAGGTTTGAGTTGGGATCACGTCGTGCCGTTGGCGCACCTCATCCCCCTCGTTAATCCATGCTGGGAGAGGAGTATCCGACTCGTAGTCAACTTCCTTCAAATTCTCAACGAGGAAATTTGTCGCCTGGGGCAAAGCGGTCTTTGGCGCTCGGTTGCCGAGTACTTGGGATGTGCTTCCTGTGAACTCGCGGACGTAATGTCCGGAGGTGCACTTTGTGTAGAAGAAGAAGGGCTTTGCTCGCGGGCGCCCTCGGAACCAGCTAGACTGGGTGTTGTGCGTGCCATAGACACAGGGATCATTGAGCGGAGAATAATCAAGGATGGTCTTTACAACGGAATGGTGTCTCAGACACACGGCCTGATATGAGGCGACATTGAAAGTGAATTGTGAATACTCACAATTCTGTTGGGGGGAAGTGTAACGGGGATACACGTACCCTTGTATAATAGGGCGGGCCACACGAGATGATGTGACCGTACAATACACAAGTTGGTGTAATCACACAATGGTGTGGCTACACCGTAACAAGAAGCCACAACGTGACAGGTTTGCCAGTACTTAATGCTTTTTAAGTAGGGTTTACTATATTTTAATAATGAAAACCTGAGATTTTAAATATTGGTGGCTCTGCCGCAACTAAAACAAATTTATGCAGTTTCAATTTTGAACGGAGTAGTCTCCTTACCTTGGCTAAGGTTTAAGAAATCTTGGAGGCGCTGCACATGTACTGGTTCTTATAAAGAGCGTAAGGTCGGTGACCTTAGCTTTGCTTTCTCGAAACAAAGAGCTACGATAGCCGCGCTGCAAGTTGCGTACTAAGTTTACAGACACGCTGCAAGGCTACCGTCCTTTTCTCTCCCGATGAAATAAATTGCTAGCAGAGTAGAAGACTCCTCTTCCATTAATCAGTTTGGCTATTCTTGTGAAAATTAGCACTTGGTGTTACCGCGCACTTTGCTACGTCACCAGCTTTTTTGATACAAAGTGAAAATTGAGATCACATATTTTGGTAAATCGCCGTCAAGATGGTTCAGCACAACTTATCGTCTCATCCCCTAGTATGCAAATTAAGTGCGATAATCTCCAGCATCTCGCCAGCTATCAATATTCAAAATACAGTTTTCTTGGAGAGTACGGTATACGCGACCATTGGTGATCTAAGCACAGGCAGTACTCCTGAACAGTTGTGAAGTGTGTGTTTGAAAGTGCTAGTGAGATGAGTTTCAAAAGGTCCGCACGCATAGACGTGTAAAAACTAAAACAAAATGTGGTAAAAAATTAATCTGCGTGATGACATCTGAAAATGGGTGCCTCGAGCTACCTAATTCAGGTCCATCTAGTCATCAACGCAATATGCACCATCGTAGGCTCCGCGGCGGGTTGGCGCGACACAAATAGTCGAATGGAACGGGCGCAAAATTTGTGGCTCGGTCAGAGGGTAGGCGAAGCGCAGACAACGTATTCCTGTCAGTGAACGGCTCAGCTTCTCGTTTCGCGGTGAGGCAGGGGTGTCCCGTCAGGACGTGGACTATCGCTGCGACTGTTCTTATCGTATACTTACCACTGTGGTGGTCAAGTCGTCAGTATTAAGGGCCGCCATTTTTTTCGTTGGCCCATGAAGCGATGTCATTTTGTATATGATACGCGCGACAAAACACCGGCACACTTCATACATTTCAACCGAAAGAGAAGGTGGCTCTAAGAGCGCAAACGTTTAGTATTAACATAAATGTAATACGTGCGAGTCCACGGTGCGGCATACAGACAAAAAGATTGCCCATTTTCTAGTTGCTTGGCTGGGGTCTGTCGCCTCCGCTGCGCTCAAAGGCCCTCTAACTCCCGCATTCTAATCGACAATGTGGCAAAACTGCACTCGCATTCGAGGTGAATCCACCGCATTCCTTGACGGGGTGGTGTAGACGAGGGGGGTCTTGGAACAAGCCGCATCGGTTTGTAGACCTCCCTCAAATTTGGTAAACAGAATCAAGTCTGGGAGAGTGTTTACCACCATTTCGGCGATGAGAGCAAATTTTGTTTTGTTCTTGACGGAGGACAGAAGTATGGTCATACCAACCTCTTATGTCGAGGACGCGTGTTTTTGCCGCGTCTTGCTCTCGGAACGCTGCACGCTAAGCCATTGCGGGAACTGGTATTAATTTAACGACTGTTTAAGGTCTTGCTGAAGGTGTATCGCTTGCGCATTTTAATGCTGGTGGACGCCTCCAGGCGAGCAAATGTCACCTTCGATCTTGGGCCGACAAACAATTATTCTACCTTCTCTGAGACCAGCTTAACACAGACACTTATCAATTTCGCTTTTTGTCCCGTGAAGAATTAGTCGAGCAAAACATGTTCCACATTTACGAACGATCTATCACGACTCCGTTGTCGAATTAAGAACAATAGTTTCTAAGTGCGACGGTGTTCTTGTGCACGTTGCAACCAACGCAACAGAAGAGGGTTTCGTACTTTTCACTTTGGAGAGGAATCAAGCCTCTCAAGTAGTAGTAGGACAGTTAGCTATTTTCTTCGACATTTATTTTTTGGAATGAAGCCATAAACTGAATCTTAATATATCCGCTGTTAGAAAATAAGCTCGCGTGCTGCATATCATGAGGCTTGCAGCCCACGTCTGTCACATCTCTCACGTCCCTCTCCTTTCCAGAGTACCATTTCCCTTAACCGTACCTCACAATACTTCTTTGTTCTTCATCATTATAAATTTGTATTTCTGAGTTTGACTCGGACCCACAATAACTTACGCGTTTTTGAATTTCATATAAATATTTTTCCCCGCCCCACGTCTGATATTCTTTAAAAAGAGCAAACGATGGAACATATAAACTATAGGTCTGATTACGGTTATAGAAAAACACGATTCGTATTTGGCGGATTCATAACATAATTCAAGTATTTTCTTGCGACCATAATTAGAGGAAGGATACTTAGCAAATCCCAATGAACGATTTTTATGGACCAGCAGTTTTGAATCGATAAAAATCCAGCATGGATGTGGAATTGTATCAAAATCCCAACAACTGAAGTATCAGTAGAAACGCTTACCACCGTTTTTTCTGTAGATTTGCTAATGAAAGACATATCTTCATGCAATAAGACTTTTAGCTACAATTGTAATTCTAAACTCGCCAATTTGTTGCTGTCGAAGTGGAATCTATACGGTTAAAACTCGTTCAGTCCGAGCAGATGACTATGGTGCCGCTCAATACATCTGGCAGCAAATCTTAGAAATTGACACGCAGCGAGCAAGTATCGGACTCACTTATCTTCTTGATGAGCCAACGTTGCGACGAACGGCGGTAAGGTCGGCCAAGCAGATTTGCTCTTGGCCCTTTCCCGGAATCGCCATTTCTCAAATTCTACCAAAAATGAGTCTCATATATACCGCAGCAAAAACTTTGCTCACGCTCAGTGCTGTAGCAGTCGCAGCGCAGAAGGCACCAATACTCGCTCGCCATGGTTCTGATAGCACATCATTAGTGTTTAAAATACTGCAATTGGCTGACCTCCACATCACAGGCTTTCCGACCGTCGGCTGTGGAAAAAAAAGTTTACCAACGGGCATGACCAGCCAGGACTGCTCCGAGGCGCTAACGTATAAATTTATGGAGCAATTGCTGGATCTGGAAAAACCTGACTTTATCGCGTTCACAGGTGACAACGTACAAGCACTAGATCCCACCTCTCACAAAAAAGCTATTGACGCCGTGACAAAAGCGGCCGAGACCCGCAAGATTCCGTATGGAATGGTTTTTGGTAATCACGACCAAGAGGGAGATTTTCCACGAGATAAGATTCTTGAAATGGTTTCTAAACTAAGTTACTCTTACACGGCGGGCGGGCCAGAGATTGTAGACGGCATTGGTAACTACATGCTCAATGTGTCGGCACCTATAGCGGGTGCTTGGGGAAGTCAAAATGACACGGTCTTTCGCATGTACTTTCTCGACTCTGGTGCAGCAGCACTTACGGATAAATACCCGTACGTCTACTCCGAGTACGATTGGATCAAGCAAAGTCAAATTGACTACTATCGACACTTATCAGAGACTGGGCGCTCGGAGCGACACCGCAGTATCGAATCTGTGCTTCCGGCTGTGATGTTCTTTCACATTCCACTGGTCGAGTTTGCATACTCGAAGGACAGTTGCAATGGTGAACAGCATGAGCGGGTGCACGACCAAGGGATGAATTTGCGCTTACTGTCTACATTATCCCAAATGAATGAAGTCAAGGCTGCGTTTGTGGGACACGACCATGTCAATGAATACTGCTGTCTAGTCAGTGGCGTCCAGCTTTGCTATGGTGGAGGTACTGGCTTTGGACGGTCATATAGTGCACCTGGCTTTTCACGCCGGGCTCGTTTGATTGAATGGACGGTGGATAGCAACGAGCGCCACGTAATTCGTAGCTGGAAGCGACATTACGATGACATCAGCGTCTTACATAGTAAGGAAATTTTATATTCGGAGCTGTAATAACTCGGAACCATCTTTTGCAGACTACCAGTTCATAAGCACAAGAGGCTACAACTCCTAAAGTCAATCTCCCACCAATCCTCGTAGTACAGCTTTCATTGTGTGTACTAAAACGAATATTTTGTCAAAGAATAAGAAAACATTTCGATTTATTATCTGGACACTTTGATTTCGCTCGTTTATGTTAAGATAGTCAGATTTCAACGACCTCTGTCAAAGAGTCCGCATAATGCAACAAACAGATGTTATGTTCGTGTGTTCCACCCAGAAGCAGGATTGAGAGTTTCCAAAGCAACTCATCGCTTAAGTTTCTCTGCCTATTCAATGGTGACATATACTAATAATGCATTCTATTTTCTTTTACTAATACTACAATATTTTGTATTGCGCTAACAGGAGAGCGTAACAGAACCAAGTAGTGCGTGGAGGGAGTGCCTCACAGAAGTAAAAAGCGAAAAACTTGAATCAAGGAGTTATAATCCTACATTCAAGCAGATAAATGATACATTGCACGACCCTTCTGGAGGAAATCGTGTATTCCATGCTTTACTCCTCGTTGCAAATACAGAGGGCTATATCATACTGATATAAGGAAAAGTAAAAGTGCTGAAGTAGGCAGATACTTCAGGAATATTACTACCAAACTGATCCACACAACTGTAAGCAACAGGTAACAAGGTTACCTGTTGCTTACAAGAGATTGTGGTATTGACAGAAGCTATTGACAGCTAAGAACTTATTAGACAGTCGATTAATCAATTGAGCTCTGGGAGATACCAGAGCTTGCAGTGTCGCGGGTCAAGTATTTTCTTAAGCCATAAGCGGCACGAACAAGCGCTTGACTCATAAGCAGTACGGGACGAAGGCGTGAGAGCAAACAGGTCTCCAAGGCTGCGGTGAGATGTCGCGAAGCACCGTCACTTAAGACCTCCCGTCAATTCCAGCTCCCAACGCAGGGAAGCGAACCGCAACACCCGAAGTCGTCGCAGCCGCGATAGTGCTGTACGACACAGTCAAGAGATCTTGTACTCCTCCGTCTGTTGTGGAAGTTTGTTTTCTCGTTGGCGCACTTGCCGACAAGAAGGATCTTTCTTGCCTGGTCAAGTATGGTGAGTCCAGCTATAAGAATTAGCCGGTCCACGTGCACCTTTGGCGATCAGAACAACCCAAGCCCAGTCGATGGTGGATATGCAAGCACGCACGTACGTTACATCTCCGACGGGGAAAAGACAACATCGCCTTCATCCACTTTAAACTCGCCAATGCCGTACACTTTCCTTCCGGAATATGCCCCATCCCTGCAGAAGGCGCGAGCCTTTGATGCGCGCCATTCGCGCATCAACAACGAGGAGAAAGTGTAGCCTCGTCAACGACCAGAATTTTTGATAACGAACCAAACTCAACAGACAGATGCTGATGGTATTCGATCCGTCCATGGTCAGTACCCCGCAAGAAAATACTAGATTGTTGTAAGGGTCGATTGGTTCAGGGGTCACTAGCGCGTGCTGTGACCATGTCGTATGGTTATCAGATCTGTGGCAGGTTCCTCGTACCTGCGGATTCCCACGCCAGCGCAGTAGGTACTGACGCTATGAACCATCTGGCCTGATTGTTCACCAGCTCCTGCACGATCCGCAATTACTCGCCCGGGCTATTCATGAGGACATGGGTGAGATAGAAAGGCCTCAGCATGAAAACCGTGCTCATGTTCGCTCCGCTGAGGATTGGCGGATCCGGCTCCACTGCTCGTGTTCAACTCGAGGTTAATCTGCGGGAGAAGATCGCCACCAAACAATTGCTTTCGCCGTCAATTGGATGAATAGCGGGGCGTCCTCAACGCGGCGTAGATCGCATCCGGAATATGGATAGTAGGCTGCGGGCGGCCCAGTTGTAACTAAAGAAACTCGAAATTTTCAGCAAGTCGGTTCTTGAACACCTTCGAGAACTGAAGGTATTGTACGGGGGAAGCAACCCAAATAAAAAGCAGGATGTGGCTTCATCGTAGATGGGAGTTTTAGTGTGTACATATTGTCAAAGAAGTGCATATAAGGATTGGACCGATGAGTTTTGGTTGTAACTTTCGAGTTACCTTCGTAACACTAAAAAAGGGACGAAATTGCCCACACTAAATCTCAACATTCTTCCGAAATGATAAATCAGTGATGCGTTGTCAACAGTGCAAATTGGTGTATCCGACCTTAATTTATATGAAAAACGTTGTGTAAGCCAAAATTTACTGATTATCAGTACATGTCGACTGGTTGTCATTCTTGATGAACATGCCGAGTTATGTTTGACCTTACGACACTCCGGTCAGTGGTCTTCGAGAGCGTGTAATGTCATATATCATGCTTAGTCAGATGATTTAATGGTCACGATTTCCGCTTGTATTTTTGTACCTAATAGATTTGTGTAACGGGATTACACGTACCCTGGTATGAAAGGGTGGGTCACACAAGATGGTGTGACTGTACAGAGGTGTAGATTACACAACTCGTTGTAATCAAACTATGGTGTTTACATCGTGACAAGAAGCCACTACGGCTATGGTTTAACTATTTAACTAGGAAAACTTAAGATTTCAGATATAGGCGGCTCTGTCGCAAATAATACAGTTCCAGCTTTAAACGGAAGAGTGTATTTGCCTCGATAATGTTTTGGGTACTCTTGGAGGTAGCTTACTGTGAACCGCTACACTCGTACTGGTTCTAGTATAGAACGAAAGGTCGGTGACCATAGCTTAGCTTCCTCTAAGCAAGGGGCTCGGCAGCCCCGCTGCAACCTGACAACGCGTGAAACAGCACCAGCTCTTCACACGCTACCAACATTTTTCCCTCACCCAGTGTGAGTACTCGGTCTCAATCGACATTGTCTTAAGGTTTCCACGGAAGTCCATAGCTACACCGACATTCTGGTTTTTGTCGATCGTTCAGCGAGATATTCCACCTTGCTGTTGTTCTAAGATTAATCACAGCGGATAATTGTGCTCAAATGCTTGTCAATACTTCATTTCGACTACACGGCTTACAAAATAATTTGGTATCGACCGGGATTCACGTCTCTTCCCTAAATTTTGTCAATCCGCGACTTTGAACACGGTTGAGGATGTCAATCGCTGTCAATAGCTGTCTCACTTCATATGAATGTTCAATCGGGACACACGAATCGAGTTGTGAGGAAGATTTTTCTAGATCACACCCATCTAAGCGAGTTCCTGTGGATGGCGAAGTTCACCATCAGCAATTGAGTCCATGTGTGCTTGGACCATACTCTTACGTGGATGTCGAGCCTGTCTCTTCCTCATTCGGGATGGCAATCATCAGAATGTCGGCTCTCACACATTATGTACACCTTTCGTTGCAGGAGACCTTTGTCCCGTGCATATGCGCCGCGAATTTAGTCTAGTAGTGACGAAAATGGCGCGCTAAATGTGCCATCAACATTTGTTGACTTAAACTCTATTTGACGCGACAGTGTATTTGCAACCACTATGAGTCATCTTGGTTTGGTCTACGGAGAAATTATGTTCTGCGATGAATGACAATCACCTATCTTTGCAAGAGGAAGGGCCATTTACCGCCGTTCGCAACGACGCATGACTCGTAGAAATGATCTGTTGCAAAGTAGATGTACCCAAAACTTTGCCAATGTGTGCTTCATGGCAAGAAACTTCTTGTCGTGCGCCGTATAATCGTGCTCAGCTTATTTTGGCTATCGTAGAGGTAACATACAACTCGTTCTGTACCATCAAGCGCATTTTGTTTTAGGGCGCAGGAAATTGCAAAAATACTAGCATCACATACCACGTGGAATGGTCTTTCTGATAGACGATCGCTAGAATTGGCGCTTCTACCAATCTGTGTTGGACGAAATGCTGGCAGCTGGCATCCTATACCACGTGGAATGGTCTTTCTGATCGGAGATCTCTAGAATTGGCGCTTCCGCCAAGCTTTGTTGGAATAAATGCTGGCAGCTGGCATCCTAATACCATACAGCATCCTTCTCTAATGTTTGCGGCAACGTGACTGTATCTGGAGTACTTGCGTGAGTACATCCGCAAGTACGCGGTCTTACCAAGTAGCTTTCTCAGCTCTTTGACGTCGGTAGGCGAGAAACAATTCTGGATTGCCTTGATTTTTCTGGACTAAAGCGGACCCCATTCTTGCAACCACACATTCCTCAAATGATATTTTGCTGGTTGCAAAAAAACGCTTCTTGGCAGGCATTTGTGCTGACGATCAGCGTATACACCACACAGAGATGCTTCTTATGCATCTTAAGGTCGGTCGTGCTGTGAACGAATACAGCATCAAATTAGATCGGAGCGAATGTCCAAACTGGACTGTCACACATCTATTTTATGTGGCTGGAGCATTGTTCAGCCCTTGTAGTATCACTAACCACTCCCAGAGCATGTGCCTACCGCTAAGTACTGGATACATGAGGATCTGATATAAGCTATCTTGTAGATTCAGATATGAGGGCCTAGTACTCTACATTCTATTGTTAATGACCGTGTCTTTTCTCGGTATCGACGTTTGCACCGGTCTAGGTTGTTCACTTATATATGACTAGACCTTTATCAGTCTCTTTCTAACATCGTAAAGAAATCGTAGCCATTAGATGACGTCAGATTCCTTTAAATTTAAACACAATTCATACACTATTTCTTCCGAATTTCTATGCGTGTTGTCGTAACTTTGGTACGAAAAGGCAAAACCAATGCAGTTGTCAACTATACGACGTTTCGATGAACAAGTTAACATTATCCTCGTTGTGGGTTACGCTGCCTACGGCCGCAGTGGCTGCTGTCCTTGTGTATCTGCTCATCCCGGATGAGCGTCAGCGTGCCATTCGTCATCTTCCGGCCCCCGCATCAACTTTGCCTGTGCTCGGTAATACGCTGGACCTTATGAGTCTGAAACTTCCACGTCTACACGACTGGATTACCGAGCAATGCAAGATCTTTGGTGGCCGCACGTGGCGATTAAAAATGTTAGGCGCCCCGCCACTTGTAGTGGTGAGCAGTATCGAATGCTTCGAAGATATTTTACAAACACAGTTTAAGGTATTCGATAAGGGAGAGCGTATGAACAGCATCTTTCGCGACTTGGTTGGTAATGGGATTGGAGCTGTCGACGGTGCACAATGGATGTTTCAACGAAAATTACTAAGTCGTCTTTTCACTATGCGGGCATTTCGAGGGAACATCACTGAGTGCGTGCATGATTACACTTTGGAGCTCGGCCGCAATCTTCACGAGATGGCACAAACGGGAACTCCAATCGACTTTTCTGACGTGATGCGTCACTTTGCTTTTGATGTATTTGCGGATGTTTCCTTTGGCTTACATGCCAAATCTCGTGAAGGAAAAAAACATACGCAGTTGATGAAGGCCGTGTATGATATGATCCACAATATTGAGATGAGATTTCACTCTCCGGATTGGCTATGGAAGTTAAAGCGGGCACTCAAGATCGGGAGTGAGAAAGAGTTGGCGGAAGATGTGGCGACGTTCGAAAAGACAGTCTTTAAAATTATCAACAAGAATATGAAACGCAAGCTCAATTTGAATACCGCAAGTGACAAGTCATCCCCGCGACGTCTACGGACAACGAAAGATGTCGTATCATTATTTCTAGATGCTCAAGACGTATTGAATGGTGCGGACGATGTTGAAATTAATGCCAAGGTTTTACGGGATATTGCTGTCGTAGTGCTTCTGGCCGGCGTGGACACGACAGCTTGGTCTTTGTCATGGCTCATTGTCATGTTAAATCGGAACCCACAGGTCGAAATAAACTTGCGCCTTGAATTACGTGAGAAACTGCCCCAATTATTTAGTGATCCCACATACGTACCGACCATGGACGATGTGGATGGTCTCGTGTATCTGGAAGCCGTATTGCGTGAGAATTTAAGACTGAATCCAGTCGTACCGCTAAATGCAAAAGAGGCGAATCGTGATACGACGCTCGTTGACGGCACTTTTTTGAAAAAAGGAACGCGCGTTTATATTCCGTCCTATACGCTCGGTCGCATGAAAAGCGTTTGGGGCCATGATGCATCTAAATTTAAGCCAGAGCGATGGCTGATGCAAGATCCGTGGACAGGCGAGCGGGTTATCCGTCCAGTATCGGCGTTCCAATTTGTATCCTTTCATGCTGGACCACGCACGTGTTTAGGCATGCGTTTTGCGATGCTTGAGATGAAAACCGTGACCGCTTACATGATGAGTAAATACCACTTTACGACGAAGGAAAATCCCAAGAGCTATACTTACAACGTGGCCTCTATACTTCAGATCAAGGGTCCTCTGATTGTTAAGATACAGCATGCTGGTTAGACAAACTGACTATTTCTCGTGAAATAGCTGTCAGTCGCATTAATGGAGCCTCATCCACGATGTCGAAAATCAACTTGTTGATGCTCTCTAGTGTCTCAGATGAGCAGTGTATGTGTCAACCTATTGTATGCATTGATAAATCTCAATAAAGTGTTTGACTTTAGCAGTGACAAATCACTAGCAGGTACATTTGACTACTATCCATCCAACCTTCCATCCAACCTTTTCATTTTAGAAATCATGCAGGCACAAAGGGATCACTAATCTGTAAAGTTGGCTAGGCGTGAACTCTGTCATACACCAAAAATGACATTCGTATTGATTGATCCAATTTCCGTTGAAATAGCAATTGAGAGAAAAACGTTTCTAGTGCATCCCATACTCCTCAAGATCTGCGGTATTGAGCACAAGTAGATGGTTCTTGTGAAATAATTTTCCTTGACATGAATTGACGCATAATCAGCCAAGAAATTCCAACGTTCCAGTAAGGCTTTACATTATATGCTTAATAGATAGCCCGCAGTAGACGACTACCATTGCAAATGGACGTAGCAGCGATGAAGAAGCTAAATTCGCTCTGTTTTTGATTTAGAAATCGGAATGCTGTCAGCTCAGCAACTGTAACACCACCGACGTAGTAGACGAGTACATTCGTTCGATTTCCACCGCTATTAACATTGAAGTTCGTAGACGCTTCACTTGATATACTGTTATGACTACTAAATTCGTTTTCACTTCCAATGCCTGGATTCAGCAATGAAGACGTCGAATCCTTGGCCAGCGTTTTGTATTTCATCCCAAGTGATTCTTGCAACAAACGAATGCTTAGGGGTGCGTATCCCGTGTACGGAAACATGAAGTGAATGTCTGTCGGATATCTCGTACCCTCATCATCTAGCACACCTCGCATCAGTGAAAATTGTTTGCGCTTTTTTGGAAAGTCAAAACGATTCTCTACAGACAGTAAATCCATTTTTTCCAGTTGTACGAGTAGTGGCAACACCTGGTGTCCATAGGTGTGGCAAAGCTGCTGGCGATACCACGCTAAAGTTTCTGGTTTGAATTTTCCACGAACAAGGGAGCAAAGACAGAGCAACTTGACAACATCGTAGAGATTTAACGGAGGTTCACGCAAAATGGCTTCTTCCAGAAAATTGTCTACACTTTTCGCTCCAGCGGATGAGACCCTTGGTCCGGCGCTCATCATAGTCATTTCAGTCTCCACACAACCACGAAGAGCAAGTTGCGTACTCAGATCACGGACACGTTGAACGAGCTGCAAATGGTGGGCTAACGATCGCTTTTTCTTCACCAAATGAGGTGCTTTTGCCAGCAAAGCCTTCACCTTTTGAAACTCAGCTTGGCTATCCTTTGGAAAACCGGCATTTGATGCTGAAGATCCACCGCGCACTTCGGTTGCCAAGTCTTTGGCTACGTCCACCAGCTGATTTGATACTAAATTAAAGTTGACGTCACGGATCTCGTCAAAGAGCGCGTCAAGATGATTGAGCACCACCTTTTGCGTCTTTGTTGTCGATGTGGACTCTATTTTCATGCTGCCAACGCTATCATGTCCCTCTTCATTCGACATTTCTTCTACTTCCTTTTCATAAGTAACAACGCCATGATTAACTCCAACTAATGCATCCAGCAAACCTTCATACGTCATTGGCGTTAGCAGCATGGACAAGGGATCTTCCATACGGTCAATAATTACCAATTTATTCACAACTGTGTTGATATCAGCTGCTTCTTCACTTTCAGCGGTAATTTGACTCAATCTAATCTTTTGTTGCTCTCCATGAGCCAGCTCGAGCATCTTTTTGGCTCGTTCAGCAAAGAAGCCATGACACGTAATATCGGCTATTCTGCGTCCCGTGTGTTTTTCAGTTGCCAGTATACTCTTGACGACAGTCGATAAGGATCTACTATCTCCCTTTACGTAGAGCTCGCCAAAGATGCTATCATGGCACAAGGCCGCGACACCACGGTCCACAGGGATCAGACCTAAATCCAAATTGGCCTGGCGAATATAACCTGCAACGCCTTGTCGCTCCATTTCCAAAGTAACATCAGACGTAGCTGCTGGAAGCCAAAGTACGGCGCAACGTCGAGTTACCACAAGCTCTAGAGGACGCAGGGCGTCCGCCACACGCTTGGCAACTGTAGGTAACGGCGGGGCTATTACAACAATGTCCTGTGTCTTGTTGTCATCTCCTCGATTTAACTGCAACTGATCAAAAATACCCAATTGTCGCTGCAGCTGCACTGGATCACCAGTCTGAAGCTGCACACTTAGCAAGCGAGAGATACCTAATTTATCATAAAACTCATTTCCTCCTGAGCCGTAAGCTAGTAATTCGAAAATAACCAACTGAGATGAATCAACCGCTAGAAGCACTTTGCGATGGCTTGAAGGTGATGGATCCATAATATTTTTAATCGACTGAGTAAAAGCTATCAGCGCGTCCGTCTTGAGCGCATTTTCCAGCTCCATGACCCTGAACTTGAGATAGTATTGTACTCTCACATTATTATCCAATCAAATTAGAATATATTTATTCAATCCAAATAAAAGATACTTGAACTCAATCTTATGATGTCAGAATGTTACACTTAAGAAATGGAAGATTCAAATTTGTATCATATTTGTTAAAGTGCGTGATATACATTTGTATTTAATTTGTGTTACACTTATAAAAGTTTGGAGTTATCAGGGTCATTGTAACGGGGGTTGCACATACCCTGGTAACAGGGGTGTGTGTCACACCAGATAGGCATAGTGTGACCACACCCAGACAAGGAATACGGTACAGGGCTGGATAGCCAGTAGTTATACATGTATATAGATTTTACTGTACATATTTAGAAAAATCTATACATTTAAAATTAGGCGGCTTTGCCGCAGATAAAAAAAAATAAAGTCAGTTTTGGATTCAAACGAAGAAGAGTTAATTAGCCTTGGGTGAAGGCAATAATTACTCTTAAAGTTAGCGGATTGCGATCCCTAAGCTCGTACTTTTTAAAAACGAAAAGTCGATGACCTAACTTACGCTTCCTCAAAGCGCAAAGCTACGGCGGCCCCGCGGCAGATATGATGGAATTTCGTAAGGCTTCTAGTCGAGCAATACGGAAAGTTTTACATTAAATATAACGAAAAATCATATTTAGTATCTGTTTGAAAACAGGGAGCGTTAATATGTATCACTCTTGAATCAGCAGAGCAATCTAGGGTCTTCACAGTCTTTCGATTTCGTTCATGGGTGAAGTGTACGGACTCATATTATTTTTGCTTTATTCGCGGCTGTCTGAGCCAATGTGCACGGAAATCCCGCTGTATTTGTTAGCAACAGTAGTCAGCCAAACGACCACGCTATCCTCTGAGAAGACGAAACAAGAGGTGCTCGATAGATTGTACCTGGTGCAACCAGACACGCCTTAGAAGCTTGTCGATTGTTTGTCCACAAAGAGTCAGAAGACTGGCAGCCCGAGGGTCAAAAGTGGCGATCAGGCGCCTGAAAATGCTCACCAATAAAGAAAATGCGTTGCTGAGACACCCCAAAACGCTCAAACTGGGCTTCGTTGGGGAACAGATGGCACCCGCTGTGAGGCCGCTTATCGTGAGCATTTAACCCTTTGAGATCTATTCTTCCGGAAGACGGGAATTGAAATAGCCACATATTCATCAATGTTCCAGACGGAGTAATAGCAGGCTGCACTTGCCGTCTCCAAGCATAAAGGCCGCGCGCAAGAATAAACACTAGCATGCAGTATTTTTGTGAAAAATGCATACTAAGTATGAGAGAGTTCAAATTGTGTTCGTACTGCCTAAAAGATGATTAAAATAGTTATCATACTCTTGTCCAACTCAAAGGACTGACACGACTGTCAGTTCGTGTCCGAAATGCGAACTTGAGGAAGCGGTGTGTATCGCATTTCATTCGTGCCACAGCTCTCGTGCCAAAAGGGTCGCTTTGAACCCCGGACGCGAAAACATAGTGACCGCGACATAGGAGATAGGCCTTACAGGCCTATCAGGGAGAAGGTGTTGCAGAGGAGCAACGTTGTACTCCCAAATGTTCGTGGTATAGCAAAATTTATGCGTCTTGTGTGCTCCAAAGGATCAATCTCACAGACCAAAATTGTTAGCTATATCCAACACCTTCGACTTTGAAAACGCTAAATTTCTCGTAATTGGGTACGGCGCGCAACCGCCAAGAACAGTAAATCTGATACGAAGGTATTATAGATGCCAAATACAGATACAGTATCCCAATGTTGCACGGCAGGGGTACGAATGAGGGAGCCAAGGGTTCTGGTGAGCCCTCAGTCCAATTTAAGGACTTTGACAACATATAACGCGATCTCATTCTGGACTGAATTTGACATATGATCTCTTTTTGAATGCCAATGGTCATGGACCGAGTGGAATTCGGAAAGGATAGATACAAAGCACTTTCCGTGGGGATTTGAAAGGCCATTTAGTTACCTCCTAAAAAAAAGCAGAACCGTTTTGGCGCCGGAACTAAGCAATGATACCTTCTGTGCACGATTTAAAATTGTCCGAATTGTTCAGCAATATCCATGCTTAGTGCGTTCAATAGAAGTTTTGGATGGCAGAAGCAGCGTTGGGTTTCTGTTCAGTTTGAGATAAAGGGAAGCGATCGCATATGGAGGTCTCAAAAGTGTAGCCCAACAACAAGATGAATTAATGGTTTCTTTAGTGGGATGATAAGTCCGAGTGGAAGCTGGTGTTTTCTGTTTTCTATATCAAACCAGATGACAGTAGAAGCAACAGGGTGATGCGGTCTCTAGGTATGTAGCTGATGAAGTTCAGGGTGTATATAATCTGCGAGCTGAAAGACCACAAGCTGAACTTATTACGAAAGACTGTCGTGTTATAACATAAGTGTACTACTGCACAGCAGCACAATTTGATGTGCTTATAGCGCGCAGTGAAGGACCACAATTTTGAGGCGATAATGTTATTTTTTTGCGGGCGGAGCGACCGGGTAATCCTAGGGATCAAAAGTCTCTCCTTTACTACATTCTGCTTGAGTTCTTATTAAGCTCGACTGAGTATTTCTAGTGACTTATTCGGAAAATAACCGTGGGAACGTCGAAGAAGTGCAGTTAGAGTTACGAATGATGGGCGTACTTATCACGGAATTTTGCTCATTCACTGGTACTAAACGCACCATTCCGCTGTTTCACCGCACTGAAATAGCTAGGTTGCGTTAGAGAAGGAACAGAGTTCTTAATTCGTTATGTGTAAGACAATCATTCGGGACTCTTCCGTTGATTTGACTGCGAAAAGTAGGTGGCTAGTTGCAAGGATCGTACGGTGTCTTTTTATGATATCACGACGTGGTAACAGGAGAGCTAACACGCGTGTGATCCCCACATAGGGGATACCATATTAACTTGCCTTGTATCGGGAATCAAACACTGCATCAAACGGCATGGTCCTTCCAACAGAAGTGGTGGGAAGTCTCCGGTGTAGAGCACAAATCAAGTTTGGTTAAGCAGCGTATGCAACACAGCCTACATGAGTAAAAGCAACTCACTCCAGCACTACATACTCTCAGCGCAATTGCTTTGAAAAATTATCCTCACCTCGCGACCGACCGTTTCGTCTGACCATCTTTCTGCGGCAAATATGCCCCTTCCAGTGCAAAACATCATATAACAACATTTTGACATTTTTCGCTACAACCTTGCTGAAATCCGCGGACCTCTATCCTTCGCAAAAGTTACCGGCAAAATTTTTTTGCGAAAAACCTTTGTGTGGAACAGCTTAAATACATATTCTAAAAGGCTTTGTTGTCGCCTACAGCAGGATTCGGAGTGAAGTGGTCCCGGTCTCGGTGATGGCGTTTGTCGATTAAGCTGTACTCTTTGCCCCTCGACGAGATCCCGTGTTTTACGAGGGCGATCCTGAGCACTGCTTCAATCTTGCTCTTAAAAGCCATTCGGATGTGAAGTGATCGGTTAGTGACGGAACAGCGTGTCTATCACTTTTGTTAAGGAGCTTCCGTCTGCATTATGGTTTCAAACCGTTGGACGCTCTATGCGATTTCCGTAGCTTGGAGGGAATGCTCAAATGCTGTCCTTCCTCGGTTCCAGCCGGTCGACGAGACTCATGGAGATAGTCGACATGACATCAAAACTATGAGAGTTTGCAAGAGCCATCTTGGGAGGATCATTCTCCATCGGTGCCGAGCAAGAGACGTCCCAATTCTACATCGAACAGTCAATAGGCCGGTTGTTACACCAGGGATATTACTAGTATCTGTTGAAGCAGAAGGAATAATCACGCTCCAAGACGTAATAAGAGATCGAAGTCTTACTTCAGCAAGACTGCCCAGGTACTGTTGCCGGATAAAAAATTTCGCACTATCTCCTTGGATGAAGCGACACTGTCACCCAGCGCAAATTGCTTTTTACTGGAAAGAAATACGTGACCTTATTGCAGAATTCAAGATTCGATCGGTAGCTGAACAACTGCCGCATCTAGATGAGCGTAGCTATCAGCAGCAAAAAATGATATGGTGATAAATTTTCACTTTGACTTCGCTCCGTGCTTTCTTCGGAGCGTCAATCATTGAACGACAAATTGGATGGACATCTGCGTCACTGAATCTGGGCTAAAATCTATTAAAAAGGTAAGGTGATGTGTTTTCTTAAAACAATGCTCGAATTGAGTGCGGTGCTCTTCGGCGCTTTCACCAGCATTCTGTGCCACAGCATCGGTGTCAAAGAGAGGTTAGATCTAATCAAACGTTGCTGGACCAATCGAGGCCGAGACATTCCCTGAAGAATGGTGACATGGGAGATCAGACGGCGCTCGTTTCGCACTCGGTTGTAAGCGAAAGGCCCACATTTTTACGGGATACTCTATGACGTGGAGAGCACCATTAAGGGATCAAGCCTATAATCATGAGTTGATCGAGTCGGTATAACTTACTGCGACTCCCGCGCCTAGCCTAGGAAAGGGGCTAGTGATGGTCCCTGAGGCAGGCCCAGCGCATTGGGCTATCTGGACGTCATCGTGTGTTGTGTGGCGGGGTGTCTCTAAGCTTTTACTATGGGGAAGGTGCATAAAACACGTAAAACTTGCGGAGAAGAGGCGAAATGTAGCGATTGCCTCTTACTCAGCAAGCAGCCCTGCCCTATGTCACTAGATGAGGGCAGAGATATTGGGTCAGAGATCCCATCAAAGAATACCACGTTTTTTCTACATACAATGGATTTTTAATCGTCAGAAGCTCATGCAACCTTATGAGGGTATTAATCAAAAAACTTTTGCCTGAAGTATTCAGGCACTCTTAAGTGTAAGGAGTGGGTTGAGATTCCGGTTTCGCTGAGCGTCCACTTTAAAACAATGTCGTAGAAAATACAAGTGTAAGCCTCAGGGTGGTCCACATCTCGATGAGGAGGGATTACGTTTTAATTATATTTTCAATGCGCATGTACATCGACGGTAAACATGTAAATGATTATGTCCTGTAATATTGTGTCCAAACAGATAACGCTTTGTGTGATCGTGCAAAACTTAATATTAAACTGTTGTGCAACTGTACACAGACCAGAGATATCAAAGCATTGCTTCTGTTGAGAACGAAGGGACTCTGTAAATGAGTGGTCTGTGGGATTTCTAGGCTGAAAGCCTTAAGTCATACAATTCATGCACTTTATGATCGAACATGTATTGGTTGATCGTAATTATATGGCACTTCTGAAATCTAAAAAAGAGCAAGCTATTTGATACGCTCTCAATTCTGCTCTGGGGGCACCGTGTAAGTCCATTCTCTCTACATTGTAAATTTGGGCTTTATCAGTCAAAGCTTTCTTTGTACAAGGTACACAGCACCCCCCATTGCAATTCTGTTCATTATTTTAAGAATGGACATGAAGATAGATTTAGATACGCTAATATATAATCTGTCAGTATTACTATTTTCAATAAGAAAGCTATACGCTTTGTGTGCTGCAGGACCTGAGGCTTGTAGCCCTTGTGTCCCGCGGCCTTTGGGTCCTATTGTCATCATCGGTACTAGTACTTTGATTCACATTACACATTTGATGTACCCTTTTTAGACTATATTATTTATTTCTCTTTCTTTAATCTATGACCTAATATCAAACCATTAAACTCTGGAAGTGAACTGAACTCTTTAAATAAATTTGTAGCCAGAAGTCGACTTGCGATCGGCATGACCATCAGCCCAGTCTGTATCTGAACATCCATAGAAGTCAACCTTGTTGCCGGGCTTTCAACAAATACCTAACGACTTAGTCCCTTGTACTTAGCGATAAATCCTCTTTACCGCAATCCAATGTTCAGCTTGCGGGTTCTCCATGAAGCGTTAAACGTATCCCGTCGCAAACGCAAAATCCGGGCGTGACGCTGTCATCAAGTGCATAAGGGCATCCACAGCTTGCTGGAGTTAGTTGAGTGTTTAAACCCATTGGACTAACCACAGCTTTGTAGTACTTTATGCCAAAGCGCTTGAGAATGCCGTCAATGTAGCGGGGTTGGTAAAATGTTACTCTGCTGTCGACGTTATCCACGGCCTCAATACAATTAAAAAATCACACTTGCCGGTATCCGTCATCCCAAAACGAGCGTTAAGACCATGTTTAGCTTGCGCAATAAATTCAAGCAAGCTGCCAGTGACCAGGACATCGTCGACGTAAACAAGTAAAAGAACACATTGTTCATATGCGCACTTGCTGTGTAAGCACGAATCAAATGCTGTGACTTAAAATTTAATCAAGCATACAAAAGTGTCAAACGTTTTATTCCATACGCGAGAAGTTTGTTTAAGGCCGTGAGTTGCCTAGGTTAACTCTAAGCAAACAAAATCACCAGCATCTCCACTCCTTCTGGTACCACACATTAGACGATTTCTTTCGTGATTCCATGGAGAAAGCCTGGTATAACATCCATCTGATCGAGCGGCGAGCCAAAGTGTCTTGATAAGCTGATCACCATTGGTAGCGTAACATACTTGACTACAGGCGAAAAAGTCGCGGTGTGGTTGATGCCATATTGCTGTTTAAAGCCTTTTGCGACGAGGCGTGCCTTGTATTTTTCCGATCACTTTGCGCTTTATTTTAGATACCCACTTGGTTTCAAAAACTTGCTGACCAGTTGGAAGCATGACAGCACGGAATACACCACAAGGTTTCATAGAGTCCAGTTCCGCACGGATTGCCTTGCGCCAATAAATTTGGTTTGGTCCGTTGACATCATCTTGGTATGTTGTTGGTTTCGAAAGGTCACCGACTTTAACCGAGTCGGCACTATCCCACCAAAACATAGGGGCGATTGTAAGCCATACGTTCAACCGACCGACGCTAGCTTGTCGCTCGCTTACATATTCAGGTGCACTTGCTTCTTCAAGTCCAACTTGATTACGCCGGCCTGTTGTAATTTGTTGGCTTGTGTTTCCTGTGCAAGGAAGCTTCTTGCGTTTTCCTTTTGACTTGAAATTTGTCGGGTAGTGTACTCCTTCATCCCCGCTGTTTACCGAGTCAAGGTCGACACCGTCATCATCACTGTCAAGTTCGCTAGCACTTGTAGCATCTAAGCCAAAGGCTGAGTCATCAAAGTTTGCATCACAGCTGATCACGACTCGTCCCGCCTACATATCAAACACTCAATAGGCCCTAGATACCTTCCCGTATTCTATGCCGGGAGCATTTGTATCCCACTTGAGCCGCTTCTCTTTTGGGGTCAAGGCAAATGTCTTGCTGCCAAAGACTTGCATGTACTTTACGCTTGGTTTGGTCTTTCGAGTAACTCTAAACGGATTTCAAAATTGTAATCGATGGGAGTCGGTACTTGATGTAAATAGCAGTCATAGCTGCTTCACCCAAAAAACATTTGTCCAATTATGCGTGATATAACATGCTGCGTTCGACGGTAACAATCGTTCTGATAGCGCGCTCCGCTGTACCGCTAGTTTGATGCGCATACGGGACCGTTATTTATTGCTCGATACCTTGATTGCTGTAGAATGTCCTGAACGAAATGTGCTGCGAATGCTCGAGCTCTGTCGTGTCGTACGAATTTTACTTGTATACCGAACTGGGTTTGAAACTCGAGAATGTAGCTTGTACTGCAATCTTCTAACCCAGAATTGGCACGCAAGCAAAAATCTTTCATGCATCCACTTGCTTCGTCGACAATGAGGAGCAAGTATCTGCTACTCCCCAAAGAGGTTTGCTCGATGGAACCGCTAATGTCAAAATGGAGAAGCCCACACGTTTCGTGGCGGCGTTTGCCATTATTGCTCGGTTATGGTCTTTGGACCATCTTTCCTTGTTAACACCCACGACACAGGTATTGAGAGCTTGATCTCGGAGGAATCTTTTCATCCTTGCTGTTAATCACATTGCGTAACTCATCACCTGGGACATGTCCCATTTTTGCATGTAGATCGTTGCTACGTGTTGGCGCTACAGAATTTGTAGAAAACTGTGGAGTTCAAATCAATATACCCCGTCAATGAGATCAGCAGTTGCTACAAGTTGCTGCGAAGTTTTGCGCGCAATGTGCACCCGCTAGACGTCAAACATCACTTGAAAAATACTACTCTTGCAAATTTGTGGTATTGAGAGCAAGTCTTTGTTTATCTTCGGTACGAATAGCGCTCCCTCAATCTCGATGTCTTGCTCTTCACCACCAGGCGGAACAACACGCACAATGATGGTTCCCACACCCTTGATTTCGGCTTTGTTACCGTCGGCAACCGATAGCTCGCCTTCTTCAGATTCGTTGAGCAAAACACATTGGTCTTTGTCGTTGCATATACGATGCGTTCCACCGCTGTCGATTGCCCACATTCCAGTGAAACCGCAAACGCAACGCGGTCATAATCATAGGCTTAGTTAAGTTGATAATGAATGCTATTAGCTCCGGGTCCATGAGCTTGGCCGCCGCGTCGAGCACCTTTGTTGTCATCTTTCTGCTTGATCCTGCACCGCACCATCAAACGCCTTTGCTTCTTCTTCCGTCTTGCACACATTAGCCTTCAAGCCTATCCTCTTGATCGTTTGTCAGCATCTTCACCACATCCTGTTTTTTTTTCTGAGCTCCGTGTTGCTCATCTCCATATTTAGTACAACACTTTCGTAGCACTTGGGTAGCCTGCGTAGTAGGCAGATTGCAATACCCTCGTTCTCCATCTTGGCGCCGATGCTGCTAAGCTCCGCGCTGATGTTGAGAGCCTCGTCGCAGTGATGCAGAACGTTCCCTCCTTCGGCCATTTCCATGCTGAAGAGATGTCGCTTCAGGTAGATTTGACCAGCCTTCTTTGACCCGCCGTATAGCGTCTTGATACACATCCATGCAACCCAGGATTCTTCACAGTCATCAACAACGTAGTGATAATTTGCATCAATGTGCAGAAGCATCAATCAGAACGCGATGTTACTCGTTCTCGCTTATTCGTCCGATGTACTAACATCCGCAAACGCTGGGAAGACTTTGCGGTTCACGACATGCCACACTGCCTTGGTGAGGAACACGCCACGCATGTAACGGCTCCACGTGGAGTAGTTGTCGCCGTGGAACTAACTAATGGACACCTTGGCTGATACGTCATGCGCAGAGGTCATGATTGTACTTGGGTTTATAACCTTTTTAAAGTGTAGAGCGAAGGAAGCTGAAGGGAAGGAGCTGACCGAAGAGACTTGAGCGGTAGAAGGAGAAATTTTAAAGTGAATATATTTTTGATACTTAGTTTACAAACTAGTTGCTACCTTTAAGCCAATTAGTGAACAACACACATTTTACACATAAGGTATCGCACCAGTGTTGTACTTACGTGCGTTCGTATTGGAAAGACGAGAAAAACAAGAACACACCACAGTGTAATTGTTATTCTCGATAGCTTATACGTTTGATTTTGTTTTGAGCTTTCAATTGACGTACTGGCATTGTGGTTTTGGGACTATTTGAAACGATAAAGTATCTTGCTGCTGTCGGCGAAATATCAGCAAGATATAATTTAACAATTTCTAATTCCAATCAATTGAACAATCTATAAGTCAATAATTCGTGGGTCTTTTTTTTCAAATTTTTGGGTCTTTGCTGTTTCTTGCCTACCACATGAGCAGGGTGAATAAGGAGCGCAGGCTTTAGTAATGATGATAAAACAACTACTGTGAGATTACTAAGCAATGAAAAAATTAATGGAGTACTACTAGCTCGTACACATATTATCCCATTAAAGGAAAGACGCAAGCACTCAGCTCATGACAAGGGCGAATTGAGGCAGACTTGAAAAGATTGCTTGTTGCAGATTTCTGGGATATAATTCGAAACTTTTTGCATAGTAATCAGCGCTTTCAATGAAACCTAATATCGAAAGACATTTTCGATTAAGATATCGACATTTAAGTATGACACATCAAATAACAAAACTATCGGCAATTGAGTCAATTAGAATAATAATACGTTGTTGATATGTGAGTGAAATTGATAGACACCCCAAAAACCGCCTGCAACACGATTGTTGATACGAAAAGCGCCAGAACTAAGACAAGAGGCAATAAGAATTGCTCGGTCCGATGGAGAAAGGGAAGTGCTTGAAACAACAAATGACATGTCAGCATCAGACCATCAAATGTATGCTCAACAATGTATTGAAGCAATGCACAATGCACGTACCCATGTATCCAAGAAAAGTGATATATGTATAGAGTCCCCAACTTAACGAATAGAGAAGATTGCCAACCAACAAGATAGCAAACGAATTGGAGACCAGTAGCGGTGCTAGAAGAAACTGGTGCGAGGAGAATGAGCATGTGAGCATCGAAATTATTTCAAGTGACATTGTAAGGCTTACCTGTAGCACATAGAGAAATAGAAACAAGATGAAAAACGAATTGCAGTGAATGTCGAAGGCGAACTGCCACTCTACTCGTTGCTCAACATAAAGTGTTTCACCAATACCATAACTTTTGTCATGATATACGAAAAGATTATGTTAGTTTTTTCTCAATAGTACCCGAAATATTCAAATTTCCACGCACTTGTTCCGTTGACGGAGAAATTGATTAGCAATCCACCAGTAAAGTGTTGATATAATGAGACCCAAACCAAGCCATTCGACGACCACCGCATGAAATAGCAGCATGGCATACTTTGCAGCACTGTCAACACGGAATGCAATGGCCCAGGCCAATGTAGCTACAAGTAAGAAGGCAAATTGAATCACTGCAAAGGCTGGATCATCTCTTGCCCAGCGATTCTTTGTCTGTTTACGAAAATATGCGCTCTTGTAAACCTTTGTGGGTTGTATACAAAGAGTGACCATCTGGTAAAACGTAGCATCGAGGTCCATCTGGCGGTAGTCCAGTACGCGCGTGAAATATTCAGGGAAAGCCGAGCACGAGCGGAAAACATCGGCACCTGCACGCTTACTCTGCCTTTTGTAGTAATGAGTATTAGTTGTGGGATTTGAGTATAATGCGTGTTTCATATCGATACTAGTGCTCGGTTGCTGAAGCCCGTTAGACTGCGCTATGGGCGATAGCATTTCGGGAGGGAGCGATCACGTATGTACTCTTTTAGTGCGCAGCAGAGCAAAATCATATTTTTCCGATACTATATTTCTAAAAGATCTAAATATGAAAACAACTGTGCTAGTGATTTTTTTGTTCAGTTCAATCGCACGAGAATTAATAGCAATAGCTTTGAATGTCTGAAGTAGATTTTGAGATGTAGTTACTCTCAATCACGTAAAGGCTACAGCTATTAACAATACCCGGCAGCATTTCACAAATACGAATTCTACAATTCGTTATTGTTTCCACTGCTGTGCTGCGAGAATTAGGTACCAATTGCTATTAGGTACCAATTGCTTAGTATATTAGTCAAAGAACGATTTTTACGAACCAACACGATTATAATGAGTTTAAAGTTCTAATGAGAAGGTAAGTGCATGTTGTAGATGCTGGACGTGGTTGAGTGGCTGTGGCTGACTAGAAGGATTGTGGAATCGCATCGATGTTAGTAGAAGGTCATCCTGCAACACATGGATTAGCTGTATACACATGGTGCTTTCGTAGACAACGATATAAAAGTTCATATGCTGCAGAGGAAGGTTAGGAAATTTACAATGACAAATATTTTCTTACATTTTGCGCATTACTTCTTCTGGCGTTTATCTTAAAAATAGTAGAAAAACCATTTTTAGATACAAATGCTGATAGCCAGAAATTTACGATGTGCATCGTTCAGATGACCACAACACGACCACAATAATGTTCTAAGCTTTGGAGGTATCATGAACAGGTAGATTATATTTAAATTATATTTTCAATGCGCATATACGTCGAAGGTAAACATGTAAGTGATTATGAACTAAATTGCAACATTGAAAGTTTATAGCTCCTCGAGTACGTTTAAAGAGTTCCAGTGTCATCGATAGGCAAACTTTCCGATTGCCTTGTGTATAGCTACATAATTTCTAGCTGCCTCTCTTCATATTTTTGGAATACTGACCCATAGATGTACTATTGTTGATAAAATAATAATATCAAAAAGTCTAAAATGACCGAGAGATATTGTAATTCTTATACTCTATACTTGTTTCTTAAGCGTAGTAGGCTAACTGGAGACCAGCTTTTGCATTCTTCACGTTATTATGCGCACATATATCCCGCTTTTACGATAAGGTATGGTATGGTTTGGTGAAACAAATTTCACTAAACGTCTGGTATTGAAATTCGCAAGTTCAAATTGCTAAATGTAAAAGTATACTTTTTCCCATCCAAAGATCGATTCTAAACTCATTTCTCAGTATAGATTTTGGTCGCACAAATCTTGAGATTGGAATTGCTATTTTTCTGTACAATTCGCACTAATATATAAAATATTACAAGAGATCTAATGATAAGAATATGACAACATAATATTGGGTTCTATAAATAATACTATTACACATACAATGCGTTTATAAGAGTTTTTCTGACCTAGTCAGGTAAAGAAAGACCAGACAATTGGTTTTACAGCAACATCGTGAACGCACAGAGTCAGTTGCCAATTTGCTCCCTCGTCTCGACGTCTCACTTGCTGTCATTATTGCCATGTTTCGCTATTTGTTTCCGCTATTACTATCATCAGAAACTTTAGCTTTACAGCCTCGCGACTTTCGTATTCCATCCATTGATTTCTTGCAACTTTCAAGTACCATCAATAATGCACACAACTTTGATCTACTCGACAGATTTCAAGAGAATGGAATTATTGCACTGCAAAATGTACCAGGTTTTGCGAGTCTACGACATGAGTACCTTCGTACAGCAGCAACTTGTGCGGTACAAGCTCAAGAGAAAGGTGCTGACTTTCTTTTGCATCGACAATTACGAGATCGTACCAACCGGTACACTGTGAGTCTTGATTCTGGTCGTCAATTGACACAGTCATTCAATCAGAGTCCTGAACTTTTAGCACTCTGTCCGGAATTTGTGGAACTTCATGCAGCTTTGAGTAAAGTTGTGGAATTAGCTGTCACAAATGTTGGTTCGGCTCTTGATGCGACACAAACGTTTAAAATTCAGGCCGAACAAGGAGCTGTAGTTATGACAGCTCGAAAGTTGCTCGAAGATTCGGTACATTTGGACCATTTTCATGCTTATGAAGCTCCTCAAAGCATGAAAAAGATTGAAGATGATTTATTACTTGATCTCAATGATTTGTCGTTAGAGCTGCATACTGACAATGGAGTGATGATTGCTATGACTGCACCGGAATATTTTCAAGTCTCAAGTACTGGTATAGTAGAACTCAAAAATACTTCCAAGGAAGATTCGGGTTTGTTCATTCAGACAGGAAATGGGGAGATTGTTCGTCCTGTATTGTATCCAGATGAACTTATTCTAATGTTGGGATCGGGAATTGAACATTGGATCAAAACGTCACCACCACTTCACTCGGTCTTACACGGTATGCGCTATCCTCGCTCTGTTTCTTTATCGGAAGGAGATCATAGTACCAAGATTTTACGCTCATGGTTTGGTAAAATGATTTTGCTTGATTCGGATCAACAAATGGATAATTCCGGCCTTACTTTTCGACAGTATGCAAACCAGACAACACGATATTTATTACAACAAGGAACAGAAGAGTCCGAACTCTTTAGTACCGTTGCGTGTCCTGGTCATCGTCGATTAGTTGCGTCAGCAAATAGCTGCGCACCAAAAGTCTGTTCACTTAAAAGTACAGCATCATCAAGTGATCTCGAATCTTCGTGTCAAATTACGTGCAATCACGCTGCACCAAAGGATGTTGCTTTATGTGATCAATTCTGTGATTGTCAAGCTTCAACAAGTACTGGAACAACGTGTTGGATGTTGTGTGTTGAAAACATTGCAACGGATGTTTGTCCAGGAGAACAAAAATGCAATTCTGGACCAAAGAAAGAAGATTTGGCAATGACATGTGTTGGTGGTACCACTCCTCCTTCTACCACTCCTCCATCTACTCCTGTAGCTTCTACGACAACTCCCAGCAGTGTACCAAGCTCAGAAACGATACCATCTACAACATCTCAAGAACCTTCGAGCTCTGAGACAAATCCTTCACCAGAAGCTGCTCCTGTAGATGTCACTGAGACCGATACAACTGAAATGGAAACTGGTTCGACTGCTGAATCAGAACTTTCTGATCTGAAAACTACGGAAACAGGTACTTCTGAGTCAGAATTTTCAGATTTGAAAGCAACTGAAACAGGTAATTCTGAGTCAGAATTTTTAGATCTGAACACTACTGAACCAGATATTTCTGCGTCAGAATCTTCAGATTTAAAACTTGACTTAGGATCGACTGATTTAGACCCCGAGTCAATTGAATCAGACACACCTGAATCAGCTACTTCTGAACCAGTAGCATCCAATTCTTCGACAACAATGGACTCTAATATTGTGTCGTCTGCTTCGAATGCAGGTCCAACTACCTCGCCTACAACCGTTGGTGACGACTTTTCAACGGAAGAATCTTCAACTGCCGATCAGACTTCCGACTCTTCGTCGACAGTACCATCTTCATCGGCTTCAGACTCGTCAAGTGCGAGTATTATCCTGTCTTCAAACTCTTTTTACGTTGTTGCTGCGGTGGCAACGTATATTTGCATCCATTATGGATGAGAACTTTCAGTTTGCAGTCATCTCTGCTTCTTTTGATGTTACAATCATCGATTTTCTATAAGAAAAATACTTCAAAGCAGCTATTTGTATTACTGTCGGCCTTTTTGATCTAATGCTATATTGTCGATGACCTAAGAAACTTTGTATGAGTTTCAGATATATCACCCAACAAGACCTCAATAGTAAAATATTGACAAAAATATCTGAAAGAGTGAAACACAATTTGGTCTACGTCACAGCAGTATAAAACGTCTACTTTGCTTGTAAATTTTTGGCTTCTACGACGATTTACTTCATACATGCATAAGCAAGAGTCGATAGATAATTGTATTTGCGATGCTTGCGTTCATGTATGGCGTATGTGCACGATTCTTTTGCGGTATTTTAGTGCCAACAAATTTGCTTTTTTGCACAATATTTACATTTAAAAATTTGTGATTATTCTACAACAATTCACCCAATATGCTCTCTTTATATAAATTTCAACTTTGTGATTGAATTATATATAATAGCTAATATTTTTTATTGGACCCTCTTTAAACAAATTAACCAAAAATACCTTTTATCTCCCTAATGGCGGTTGTGGACGTAAAGCACCGACTGAGTGGCTTTAAGCGAATTCTACTCCAACTTGACGAAAGCATACGCTTGAAATGTTGTAGTCATGCACTTCAAGAAGATCTTCAAAGTGTATTAACTCAAGTTCATGCATGTGCAAGTGCTATGGAGGAAGCAAAACAAGTGGAAGATGCGACATCTAAACTTCATGCTAGTCAAAGTGCAATGGTATCAAACGAAGTTTTAATGGAGTTAGAAAAGCTTGATGAACAGATTGAAAGTACGATGAATATCATTGTACCTCAAAGTACTTTGAGATCTGCTAATGAGAATCGAAATCAAGTGAAGAAGATGAAACTTCCTGTAGTTTTGGATGCCAAGACGCTGGCAAAGGAAATGATAGTGACTCAAGATATTAAAGTTATGGTGAATTTAATGCAAGAATTTGAAAAAATGATGCCGGTGATAAACGAGATTGAAGACAAGAGAGCAAAGTGGTGGAAGAAATACGTTGCCAAGGTATTATCTCATACTTCCAAGCTTGTTCAAACGAATGAGAAGAATATCAAATATCAATTGCAATTATCTACGTCTTTAAAAAAGATTCAAGTCAAGTATCCAGAGCTAAACGATCCTCTTTTGTAAGTGTTGCACTTGAATAATGATCTCGTTTGATTCATCTACTAACCGAAAGTTTGATTTTGTAGAAATCAATTAGAGGACATAGTAGCAAAACAAGACAAGGAAATTGAAAAAACATTAGCATCAGTCAAGAGCAAGAAGAGACGAACAATTGATTCGTCAACTGATGGGCAAAAGGTGACAATGAATGCTCAAACGTCTGTCCAGTCGAAACAAAATGAGTTGAAAGGTCATGAGACTTTGAAGAAGGCAGATATTGCATTAGATGGCACAGCACAAAATTTACTATCTCGCTGTTCACGAGAAGTGCGCACACTGCGTGAAAAGTTTGAATTGGGCGCGTACGACGTGAATTTAAGTCGTATCGTGACAGTTGTGGACTCGTTATGGTCAAATATGGAACATGCTGACGTTATTTCGCTCACTACTGCGCTATTCACATTAGTGGAGATTGTCGAGAAAGTTGTGAATCCAACAAAGCGTCGAGATCGACTCGTGTGTCTAGAGAGCGTTCTTGGTGTCGTATTGAATTCGTCAAAGCTGCACTTGACTGCACGGCGGAAAACAATGACAGAAGAGTATGCAAGCAACTGCCGCCAGTCAATTGAGCAGCTCAATCGCCTGTTAGATAGTAGAGAGCGACCTTCAAGCCAAGGAAATAGACGGAAAACGGCAAAGGCAAATCCTAAAAGTGTGCGACCTAAATCGCACGTTCGGTTCGGCTAGCACTATAACGTTGACTTTTTCTTGCTCTTTTGTTGTGAAATAAGGTTCGATGTCTTTTTTTAAGATAGATACAAACTACTCGCAAAGACAACGTCGCGCTTGATAGATTCCGATGCAACTTCCATCTTGCGATAGAGCTGTGGGTCGCCAATCACGCGAGCAGCGTTGCGAACTTCACGACATACTTCATCGAGACGGGTAATACAACGCACGATCGCACCTTCCTGGACATCAGTTAGCTCGCATAGTTGCTTGAAAGGCATACCGCGTGCCCACTCGTATACGATCTCCATTAAACCAAAATTCAGTGCTCCTTTGCAATAAACTGCTGGGTCGACTTCTAGCTGATGTTCCAGTTGAATCAAACCAAGCGACTCAGCAATGGTCTTAATCACATTGCGTGTATCCTCAAGGGTAGGAGTGAGCGTTGGTTCGGATTGTGTTTTTTCTTGAAAGATCAAAGCAGAAAGCACGGCCACGATTTCTTCAGGCTCGAGATTTGCCAGCACGTTTTCAAAAATCATTTCAGTCAAGACGAGTTCTTCGCACGTGTTAATCTCACATGCCACTCGTCCTTTCACTTGCACGACACCATCTTCCGAGATGTAACCAAGTCGTTTCAACACACTTAATCGCTGTTGAAAGTCAGGAAAGAGTGAGAGAGAATCGTCCGACAATTCCTGGGTCATACGCTTCAAGTACGCCTTTAGCTTCGAAATTTTCTCGATCTTATTCATGACTCGAGAAATTCCTGACGAATCGGTAGCACATGGATGAGTGAGTACCTTTGAGTAAAGTCGTTGCCATTGTGAATAGCCCGACGCGACTTCGAGATTGTTCACTTTAAGCTCACCAAGCAAGTCGACGTACGGAATTGCTGCATTCTGTGTTGCAGCGCAATTCGTTTCGAGCTTTGTGAGAAATTCAATGCTGCTAGCAAGTTCCTTTTTCGAAGACGAAGTCACGAGTGTTTTAATGTTTATATTTGCGGCAAAAAATGACGTTACACTCTCGACGCAGCTTTCTGGCACTTCTAAAACAGCATATTTTCTCCCCAATAGTGTGGCTGTGGATGGTGCAATAAGTTCCACTTCGTTTTCTTTATCAACTTGATGTCCTTCAAGCATACGTTCATCTTCAGTATCTCTTTTGCTACGTAGCATTCGACCACCACCGATAAGACTGTGTGGAATCTTTTGAGTCTCAAATTCTTTCGCGATCTTTGTCTCGTAGCTATCAGGACAAAGAGTAATGACCATTATTGACTTGAATACTCCTGTATGACTGACAATTGTACTTTGCATTTCGGTCTCAAACGAAAGTTTGGACCGAGCAGTGTTTCCTTCACCCATGGCAGCAGTTGTACGAACGACTAGAGCCAATTGATCAGATGGTAATCCTTTGACGTTAAGGATAATTACTCGTCCAGGTGCAATAGCATTCTTGGCAGCTTGAATATGATTCGCAAACAGCCATCTCGTCAGCTTTCTTTCAAGCTCTTGCTTCTCACGTTTGAGCTGAAAAAACTCATACATTCTTGCAAGCTCACCACTTGCATTTAAATGTGGATAATCCTCGACAAGCGAAACCTCAAGCTGTTGCAGTAATGTTTTGCCTTTTTGAATCAACTTTGGAATATTTTTTGAAGCAAGTGCCTTTTGAGTGTGGAACTCTGAAAACGATCGCTTCATCATGTCCTCAACTGTCAATACTTCCACTCGTAATAGGTTCAAAATCATATTGTACGTCAGACGAAATTGACTTGAAAGCGATGTTGCTTTCCCTGCTAACATCGTTCGTAAAGACGTGGGCTCAGGGACATCATTCCAGCACGCAATGATGACAGTACCGACGGAATCCAGTCCACGACGACCCGCACGTCCAGCCATTTGTGTATATTCTCCAGGCAAAAGATCACGGAAGTTTTTGCCATCGTGCTTACGAATACCATTGAATACAACAGTACGAGCAGGCATATTCACACCCATAGCAAAAGTCTCTGTTGAAAACAAAACCTTGACAAGACCACGACCAAACAAAATCTCAACCATCTCTTTAATAATTGGAAGCAGTCCACCATGATGCACACCAATTCCACGTTTAAGCATTTCTTTCATTGTAAGAACTTGTGGTAATTCACGATCCGAACCTTGTAATCGTTGTATGCTGGATTCAAGAAAAAGGTGAATTTCCGACCGTTCGGATGGAGTGCTTAGATCAAGTTTTACTAACTTGCTTGCGCTCTCTTCGCATAGACGTTTACTAAAAGCAAAGACCACCACTGGTAGCAAAGACTTGTCTTTTAACGTATTGATTAGTTTGGTCCATTCTCCTTGATCACCCCCTGATGTGCGAATGGTACGGGCATTAGCACTACTCCCACCACCACGTGCAACAATTTTACCACCTCGACCATTAGTTTTTGATTTCTCTGATGCTGGTAAAAGCTTCGCTTTGGCTGCACTATGTGCGTTTGGAAGATATCCAGTCGTGGCATCATATAACTTGAAAAGCTCTTTTCCAGCGTAGAGAAAGTGTTGAAGAGGGACTGGACGTTTGTGCGTCGAGATCACGTGAATCTTTTGCTTCTTTGTTCGACCAATCCAATCGGAAAATTCCAAGTGGTTTGGTGTTGTGGCTGAAAGGAATGCCATGCCAATGTGTTCAGGAAGCATAATAATTACTTCTTCCCACACAACACCACGCTCACTGTCATTGATGTAATGAATCTCATCAAAGATCACCCATTCAATATCGCGAATGATGTCCGCACCACGGTACAGCATGGAACGTAAGATTTCGGTTGTCATGACCAAACAGCTCGCATCGGGATTAATACTCACATCACCTGTAATAAGACCAACATTATCCGTACCAAACTTGATTCGAAAATCTCGGTACTTTTGATTCGACAAAGCCTTGATTGGTGATGTGTAAATGGTTCGTGTCATATGCTTCTGAGACATTGCAATCGCATATTCAGCAACCACAGTTTTTCCTGCAGATGTATGTGCAGCTACAAACACGCACTCATGACGTTCTAAGTGAATAACACACTCTTTTTGAAATCCATCTAGTTCAAAGTCATACTTCATGGCCATTTCTGGTACTTTTTCATGAAAATTACGAATATCGACACTCGCCATACTCGCCCACTCTGATGTCTGATTACCATTTCTTTTCGCTAACAACGATAAAGTGGCCGACTCTGAAGCAGTACTCAAAATCGTCTCTAATTCAGTCTCAAGGTCCATCTCGCTACTGGATTCTGTACTTAATCGCTTTGGGTGAGATACCATTATTTTGTCCTTCTCAGCCACTTCAGCTGCACTTAATTCAACAACAGAATCTTCGTCAACTTCCTCCTCTGTATTTCCAATCGAAAATCCAAGTTCTATCAATTCTCCATCTTCATCCATCTCTTGCAACAATTGGTCGAGTCCAACCCTCGCATTCTCGCTATTCTTTCGCATGCCATCCTCAGTCTTTTGATCTAACACTGCAGTCTTGATCGCTGCTACTTGATCTTTATCTGCTACCACATCAAAGTATGGCTTTAAAAGACTTGGTGGATTCACGCCAATGCTCTCCACCTCCACAACTTCAACCACATTATGTTTTTCAATCTTTTCGACATCTTCTACCGTTAAACAGCCATCGAGTCCTGGAATCTTAAACACTAATTTTTCTAACTCAGACCTCTCCAAGCTTTTGTCTCCATCTTCTAGTACAAGCAGGTTTCGCAACTGTTCTTCTTCATTTTCTAGCAATTTCTGTAGACAATTCTGCTCCTCTTTCTTTTCCTCCGTGTCTACTACCACTAAAGACTCTCCTCCTGGAGAAAATGGTTTGTTACTCATCGTTCCTCGAGCGTATTCCTCTTGCTTGGTCAATGCACTGCTAAATCCTGCATCTGCTCCTGTCTTCGAGATGTCCACGGCTCGAAATTCGTACTGTATATTGAGCGGATCCTTGACTAATGAACTTCGCGTAGGAACGAGCTTTCGACGCGGTGTAGATAGAGGCATCTGCGCCAATAGTCGACTTTGCGGAACCGTAACCTTCGGGTTACTCTTTAAGGTGCTGTTCTTCCAGCCGTGTGGAAATGCTCCTAGACGCTCAATTGCATATAGTGGGCTTGCTATCTCTTCCAGCTTCTTCTTTACTGTCGATCGGTCTCCATATGAAGATACTATGCGTACAGGAGGTAGTGCAAATGGTGATTGAGGCGAAGGAGGTTGCTCAGACTTGTGGGGTACAATCAATACTGCCTCGGGAGCTAAAGTAGAAGCAGATAACACAGAAAATTGATCGAAGGCGACAATTGATGAAGGAATAGATTTCGGTAAATCTTCTTCCTCATTCAGTCGCAAAAGCTCGGTCAAGGCGCGATCTACTGCTGCCATGTTGGTGGTCATTATCAATATATAGTAATTTATGATGAAAGATAACCCTCTTCATTTAGTATTGAATATTGTATACAAAAGGCAACCATATGATGGCTATGGATGAGGCGGAAGAGTTGGCAATGCGCTGCTGCGTGTGTGGTACATCGGATGAGGTGACGTACAAATATACCATAAAATACATGCTATATCCAACGTAGCTTCGATATGGCACATTCTTCTTCGTGTCTTCATACTTGCAGCCGCGTTCACACATTGCACAGTAACTAACTTAACTCAAAGATGAAGATACTCATCTTCAAGTGTGGTCACCGATTGTGCGTGCACGTATAACCTCTACTGAAAGATGCAACCGTGTATGTATCTGCCAGCTGTGATCATTGAGACTTTCGGCACCATGTTGAAAGTCAGTGAAAAAGTCACAGTCACAAGACAAGACCATGAAAGAGCTCAAATTTTCAAGAAGCGTCAGCACGTGACTAAGAACGCTCACGTTATGATGACACTAAAGAGGTCATCAAGTAACATTTTTATGTTGAGAGTGATGATAAGACAGAGGACGATTTTGAAACGCTTGACAAGGCCAATGACTTCTTGGAAATATTCGAGTTTTTGTAAAAGTACATGTATACGACCACGAGATCTACGTTTGTTATCTCAACATTGATTATCTTTATCTTTGATTTGATTTACGGCGACGATGCTGAGAAGGCGGCTTCAAAGAAACAATGGAAAAGACAAGAAAACGCTTTTGTCATTGCAACGAATGATGCCAAGGAAGCAGATGAAGAGCGACGTATGGCACAAATAATTTCCAAGCTACAACGACTAGCAGACGAGCGACGACAGCTTCAACAAAGAGGAAACTTGCGATTTAAAGCAGATCTGGAGCGTCAGAAAGCACAGCTTATGGAGGCACTGGGAGAAAATAATGAAAGTGGTGTGTTCAAGTTACGCACAACAACCACAGCAATTTCAATCAATTAAGCTGTTACAGCAGAGGTGGGGGCAGCAATGATTGGCTTTCAGCCTGGTGTGATTGGTAGCCCACAACCCATAAATGTACCCGGAGGCAAGCGTGGACCGAATTTGGTATCAACGAGTCGAAAAAACTCCGTCGTCAACAGCAAGTCTAATTTTTGCTCACAAAATCCAAATGACTTTTCAAACAATACATGATTGCAAGAAATATTATGCTATGCTATAAAAGTTACGATACTTCTTCTCAACTTCGTATCCCAACTTTAATTTATTTCGCTTTCATCAATCGGAATCTTGTCCATAGTCATTTCGTTTAGCCTACCCGCTAGATCGGCAATGCGCTTTGGAATTCCATTTGTAGCTCGAAGTGCCGGGTGCGACGCAATAAGTTCAAGCTTGTCTATCGACGTCGGAGCACATGCGTGCTTCAATTCTTCAACACGAATAGGTCGACTCATTAAACTCACCAGCATCAATGTCGCACTTTTCATGTCAAACTTCGACAGCGTGTATAATCGTTCACCGTGTCCACGAACAGCACCGTCTGCACAGATAGAAGTTCGTGCAGTTAAAACAATTTTCAAAAACGCATTATTTGTCAGAATGTCAGACAAAAAAGCACGAAAACGGTCCCGCCGGGAGTCATTACGTAGGAGATAATCGCACCCGTCCATGACCATTAGCATTTGCTGACCGTTAAATTCAATTCGGGCTTTATGTTGTTTAAGATGATTCGAAACCATCGTCTCTAACCGACTAATAACGCGACATCGGCCATTCGCAATATTGATGTTTCGTCGCATCACGCCCACGTGGTCATCCATCACGTCTTGAGCTAACTTTGCAACATGAAAGATGCGAACTCCACCTTCCGAAGTAAAACGCGGTCCTACGTAATTTGCAACCGCATGAGCCACAGATGTCTTGCCAATGCCTTCCTCGCCGCAAATAGTAACGAGGCGAGTGATACGAGACTGCGTCATCAAAAGCGCCAGACAAATTTTGTAAACTTCGACGGACCGGTTGCAAAACCCTTGACACATTGCTGGCAAGTCATCAAACCAAAGCTTCGGGTATCGTTTTTTCTTCATTGGCTCAAGGTTAATAGTTTGTGAAGATTCGACTGCTGCTAGTGGAAAGATAATCTCGGAGTGATCTCCATCTTCAGGAAGCAACATGAACTTTTCAGCAACTGCCATTGGTCCTCGAATATTCGGAGATTTTGCCACCGATTGTTGAGCTATAGTAAAGCTTGCCCCCACCTGCTTACCAGTCGCAAGTGCCAAGTAGAATGCGCGCGTGAATTCAATTGCTGCATAATCTTCAATCTTTTGGTTTGTACGTACTCCAATGACATGTGGAATACCACAAGCCACGAACGCATGCGCCAGCGGAGCAGACGAACACGCGGATACAAACACCAGACGCAGTGTAGACTCTCCCCCATCACCTGCAGAAAAAAGTTCTTGAAGTCCTTGATGCGGTATCGGATGCACCAATCCCATACCATCTTCAAAATAAAGATGATTCTCGTCACCATGCCCTGAAAAATGAAGTGCTCGACAACCAAGCGTCACCATTGCTCGAAACGTGTTGGTGTTTGCAAACTTAGCTACCACACTAATTTGTCTGGGGCACTGGTATACCCTAGATGATGTGCCGAGACCGTTATCATTAGCTGCAGCAGGACGCTTTGCAAACTTGGACGCTTCTGTTAAGCTCTTCTGCAGTATTGAGTACTCTCGTTTGACATCAAGCTCTGCAATAGGATGGTACTTGCCATGTATGTCTTTCCCCACTATTGGGGCCGAAAACAAAACACCTAGCGTGTACTCCTGAATATTTGGTTCCTGCTGCGATTTATCTTGCGAGTCAGCCAAATTCGTGTTTTGATTGCCCTTGGATCTCTCCAGTGAGTCTCGTTCATGTGGGTCTTCCACAACATATCCAAGTAGTACATTCCCTTGACGTGACGACAATAGCGTGATCTTCTGTCTATTACTCAGCTTATATTTTTTGTTTTTGAGCACTTGCACTCCATCAATTCTGATCCCATTCGTACTTTTATCGGTGATAAAGACCGCGTGTTTGTGCGTTTCTGGGTCGAGTGCAGTCTCAATAACACAATGAACTCTGCTTAATTTGACGGGGTCAACCCCAGAATTCTTCTTATCAAATATACCGACGAAATTATCTCTTCCAAGTGATACTCTTGGTGTGAGCATCTGCATCTCTATTCGGTACAATCCACTTTTTTCCAGTGCATTCTTTTGAAATGCTGTCACAGCTTTATCAACTTCTGGGTGTAGCACGAGCCGCATAAGACACAACGAGGGACTATCTTCCTGTGTCTGCGTGCACTCTTGCGTATTCTGTTGTGAAATACTCATCGCCTCCAACAAATTTTGCGAATTCTCTTTCATGACTTCAAATTGCTCCTCTCTGTGATCAGCAACTCTCGGAACTCTTTCCGATTGCGTGCTGTCGTATGTCACTTGATTCATTTTAATTGTCCCTGGCAGCGTATAACATGTCACTCTTGAGCGCTTATTTGGCTGCCCAATAATATTGAGATGACCGCCAATATTATTGAATTCGGGCTCCTGTTCTGGATCTCGCGCGTTGCGGCCGCTCCACGATGACGACAACGCGGATATTGACGACGCAGAAGCAAAATTGCTGCCACTTCTAGAGCCAAAGTTTTCAGCCGCAAACATCTGAAGTACCGACGGTGACTTCGAAGCTGCTCGTAATCTTGAAACGTTAAGTAAACTTGAAGGTACACGGGAGACAGAGGGTGAGAGGCCACCAAGTACATCAACGCGACGCTTACGATTGCTCAAAGTTTCTGCAGGAAGTATATTGCCACCATCCGTGAAAGGTCTCATAGGTGTGGGAGCTGAATAGACGCTACTGCGCACACCATCGTCAGCCATAAAGACGCCGTTTCCTTTATGAGCTTTTGGTATGTATAACAATGCATGATTGAGACAATCTGATTGGGTAAATAACTGCTTGAAGAGTTGCAGAGTACATCTCTGAATAAGAATATCGATTGAGCCAGAGAAATAATAACAAGAGTATTAGATTGCATGAGAAAAATTTCGACTTTTGAGGCTGACAATCATCATTTTTATTTTGAATTGGCCAGAAATGCTGCAAGTATTATTCTCACTCAGACGAACAAGCTCCGTTGCGAGCCACACTGGCCTCAACAGCGACTTTTCCGGTTCTTGGGTACGCTCGGAATTTGGCAAGTCTATCGGTCATCGAAAGTTGGATATATCACCAATGCCTCGAAAACTACCCCATTACGCGAGAATCCATTTGCTTCCCGCATGATCCCACGCTGAAACAAAAGCTTTTGGTTCTCTTGCATGTAACGTTGGTCTGTGTGACTTTGTACGAGCTTATCATCCCTGTTTTTGTCGAAAGTGTGGATTTGAATGCTTCATAATGTGCAATTGCGCCAAGTGTTCAAAGAGACCGACACATGCAAATCTTAAAAGCAATGCAGGTAGTTGCAGGATTTCTTGAGCTCTACGAACCGACTTCAGAAATTCCACAAGGACCAAATCTAGCAATTCGTACCGTGCAATACGTGGTAGCAACGGTAACACCTACAGCCGGCTTGCATATTTTTTAAGGATCGTGAAATACGGGGCGTAGATGAAAGGTTTTGATGAGCCAGTATGCAGCGGGGCTGCCGTAGCTAAGCGCTTGAGGAAGCGTACTTCAGGTCACCGACCTTTCGTTCTTTACAACACTCCAACTTAAGTGAGCGGATCGCAATCCGCTTACTCCAAGAGTGATGATTGCCTTTCCAAGGCTTGTTGAATCTTCGGTTATAATTGAAAGTTGATTTTTATTTACTTTTTTATCCATATTTTAGAGGTTTATATTTTCCTAAATATACTAAATATGTACAGTAAAATCTAAATACATGCATAACTACTGGCTACCTAGCCCCGTACCGTATTCCTGTTTGGGTGTGGCACACCATGCACATCTCGTGTGACACACACCCCTGTTATCAGGGTTTGTGTAACCCCGTTAAACCCTCCCCCATTGAGATTGAGAACATGTACAGTTCCAATCGATTATTGCCTCAACAAGGCTCACGTGTCCGTTAGACAGTGCAACTCAATTTGTTGGAATTGAACAACTTCCTTGCTCAATGAGCCCTATGCCCACGAGACGAAAATCACCAAGTCTTGCTGGCTCTGATAGCGAGAACGGGCAGAGCCCAACTTCGTCTCCCGCACTCGGTGCAACGTCGGACAGTTCGTCCGTAGCACCGAGGGATTTATATCCTAAGCGCAATGAACACAAGAGTCGCGCTCCGCGCACGCTATCAGTGACGAACGACCTCGTTGAGGATGTGCGGTTGGTCAACTACGAATCTGACACCTCTTTTCCGGCATGGAATGACGAGAAGGCGAGCTGCATCAGCAGCGTGGTACGAGCCCTGCTCGCGCCTTGCTTACCCTATGTCTGTTCCCTGACTTCTCGTTAACCAAGGGACGTGGTGTAAACACCAATCACCTCGACGAAGAACAGAGGCGGCAGCTCGAAGCTGCCCATAAGGCGGCTCTAAAGCGCGCCCATCCACGGTCGGTCATTGACCCTCCTGTGGAATATGGCTTCCGCCCAGCGGATCCCGCTGTGGAAGCGAAGGGCGTGGTAACTCGATTGTTACGCGTCCACATCATCCGGACCCCGGCCAGAACGGATGATGAAATTGCCACACGGAAAGCTCTTCGAGCTCGTTTCTTGGTCATACAAGAAATTCCGTTAGACGTTTATCGCACTCGTCTAAGTGATCAACGAGGTGGCTCTCGTGTACTCGCTGTGCGAACAATAGCTGTAGTGCTCGCCACAGATGACGAAGCGCTCCTTGAGCGATGGGTGCAACGGCACCGAAAACTTTCCTCACTGCACATCCTGCAGTTGCGCCACAAGGAAGTGGACGTGCGTGTGGAGCGACACCTCCGATTTGAGTCTGCCAAACTCAAGGCACGCCGTCGACTTCCTTCGATTTGTCGTCCTGCGACGTATGGGTTAACCCCTAATGCTCCCGCGAGCTCTTTGTCTTCGACCGCAAAAGCTCAGGGCCACTGCTTGAGCTCGGCTTGTGGCCCTTCTACTTCCCTGACTATTGCCGGGAAGCACGGGGCGTCCTGATCTTTCCGATCAAAAGCGTGCACGGCGACTGGACAATCTTGCCGAAGTGGCGCCTCAAACTCCCACGAGTGTTCGGGGTCGGAATATCCCCGCCACTTCACCAGATATTGGGTTTGACCCTGGTGACGACGTCGTCCAATAAGACGTTCTACGTGATAGTGGACGTCACCGTTCTCACCGAGAAGAGTTGGTGGCGGGCGGTGACGACCGGGTCGACCGCCGTCCGGTGATCCATGATGCTCTTCGAGCCCTCGAGGACAAGGTCCTTCGTAATCGGAGCACCGCTGATCGTCATGCTGAAGTGGCATATCGCTGTGCGGACGCTCTTGACGATTTAAAGCTCGTCGTGCACCGGCTATCTCGCCTTGAGAATTACCGCTATCTGTCGGAGCGACTCCTAGCCGTGGGGCAGGCGAATGCATCGCTGCAGGCAACGGTGGAGCGCTTAATTCCATTGGAAATGGAGGTTGTTGCACGCCGTGCTCAGAACCAGTTGCTGGTTCAACTTCTGGGTGGCGCGGGCCGGTGGGATCCTCTCCGGCGCCAACGCTTCCGCGTTCACATGCTCCGGATTCCGTTACGGCTTGAGCAAGCCCACGTAAAAACCGGGTGGGTGCTCATCCGTTTCGGAAGGTTCAGCGTGTACGCCAGGCCCCTTCTGGTCACAACCTTAAACGGTCCGATAAACCGTGGACGAAGCTTCTTCTGAAAGATAGCAGAGGCTGCATGTTTAGGCAGGTTTTTTTAATGCAATAAAATCAGGTCCCCGACCTCAAAGCTTTCCGCTTTGCCTCTTCCTTTTTCATCTGCATGTTG
>NW_020187445.1:1329433-1330225 GCF_900000015.1 Plasmopara halstedii | reverse complement strand
CGGGGATAACCCGACTCCGAAAACTCGTGAGAGTCTGAGACGCCACTTCGGCAAGACTGACCAGACGCAGTGGATGCTTTTGATCAGAAATATCAGGACTTTCTGCGTGATCAGACGCTCCGCGCTTTCCGGCAATAGCCAGGAAAGTTGAAGGGTCATGCGCTGAGCTCAAGCAGTGGCTCTGAGCTCTTGCGATTGCAGACACAGAGCTCGCAGGAGCGTTAGGGGCTGACCCATAAGTCGCAGGTCGACAATCCGAAGGAAGTCGACGGCGTGCCTTGAGTTTGACAAACACAAATCGGAGGTGTCGCTCGACACGCACGTCCACTTCCTTGTGGCTCAACTGTAAGTAATAAATATAGTGAGGAAGTTAACGGTGCCGTTGCACCCATCGCTCAAAGAGCGCTTCGTCATCTGTAGCGCTTTCGCCAGGGGCGAGCACTACAGGTACTGCCCGCATTGCGAGGAAACGAGAGCCACCTGACGAGTGCGCTAAGCTTCCAACAGAAATTTTTGTGGCACCAAGAAACGAGCTCATAAAGTTTTCGTTTGGCAAGCTCATCTTTCGTAATGGCCGGGGGCCCGATGATGTGGAGGCGTAACGATCGACTTACCACGACCTTCGCTCCCACAGCGGGATCCGCCGGGCGGAAGCCATATTCCACACGAGGATCAATGACCGGCCGTGGATGGGCGCGCATCAGAGCCGGGCAGCTTTCAGCTGCCGCTTCTGTGCCTCATCGAGGTTATTCGTGATGACACCACGTCCCTCAGGTGATGAGCGGTCAGGAC
>NW_020187445.1:1328848-1329423 GCF_900000015.1 Plasmopara halstedii | reverse complement strand
CAAGGCGCGAGCAGGGCTCGTCTCACGCCGCTGGCGCGGCTCGCCTTCCTCGTCATTTCATTCGGGAAAAGGAGTGTCAGATTCATAGTCGACAACCTCCACATCCTCCACATCCTCAACGAGGTCACTCGTCACTGATAGCGTGCGCGGAGCGCGACGCTCCTGCTCATCGAGCCTAGGATTTACATCCCTTGATGTCGCGGATGCACTGTCCGACATTGCACCACGTGCGGGAGTCGAACTTGAGTTCTGCCCGTGTACGCTGTCAGAACCAGCGAGACTTGGTGACATCAGTGTTGTTGGCACATGGCTCATCGAGCACGGAAGTAATTTTGTTCCAACGATCCAAGTTGCAGTGTCTTGCGGACACGCAAGCCTCGTTGAGGCAATGATCGAGTGGAACTGTAAATGTTCTCAATCTTAATGAGGGAGTGTGTAACAGGATTACACGTACCCTGGTAACAGGGGTGTGTCTCACACGAAATGGCATGGTGTGACTGCACCCAAACAAGAATACGGTACGTGGATAGTAGTTATGCATGTATCTAGAATTTACTATATATATTTGGTAGAAT
>NW_020187445.1:1319103-1320633 GCF_900000015.1 Plasmopara halstedii | reverse complement strand
TCCGCGGACGCAGAATGGGGAAGGAACATTAACGACAGGCGATCTGTATCTGGCGTGACGGTCAAAACTAGTAATGGACCGGTGGTGTTCAAGTCGAAATTTAAGAGAACTGTAGCACTGATTTCAGCAGAAGCCGAGTACATGATTCTAAGCCTGTACACCAAGGAAGTTTTACGGACGCGCGCGATGCTGAAGGGCATGGGCAAAGACCAGAATGCGGGATAGCATGCCAGAACCAAGCATGTCGACATCAAGCACCACTTGACGCGGGAGAACTTTGCATACAGAACGATCCAAATCGACTACGTCGACACAAAGCATCAGCTCGCGGACATGCTTACCAAGGCACTCGGGATTAAGACGCTCTACTTTCTACACGAAAAGATGGACATCAAAACAGACTCAACATTAGCCGTAAATGGGAGTACCGCTGAATGTGCGTGGATGACGTCACGAGTATTACACATATTGATAACGGACATGATGGTAGTCTATTCATTGGTAAGGTTGCTTGTAGAAGCTTTTAGAATGATCTCAACGGATAGGCTTAGATGTAGCACAGGGTAGCGAACTGAGGACCAAAATAAATTGACTTTGGTTTTTCCCAACAAATATCCCCGCTACCGGGCCAGTGCTACCCAATGCCTTAACGTCGTTCACAAGCCAAGAACCCGTGATATAACTCCCATCTTTGACGGCCATAACGTCGCCTGGTAACCCTTTATTGCCAGAGTCATTCTCATGTTCGACCCCCAGTGGTTATAGTTATCTATGCTCAGGAGGACTTCGATGCGCTTGTTTGTCATCGCGATCACAAATGTTGGAGTAAAAGAAGGTTTATTCATTTGCTGATTTGTTTTTAAAGCCCGAAGTAAAAAAACTGTCACGTCGATCCTGTTGTTTTTCGCTCCAAAAAAGAATCGTCTATAGATAATATGCCGTCATCTGGTCTATGCACCACGAAAAGGACGAGCTCTGCTTAGTAACTCCACAATGAGTCCTGAAACCGTGGATCGTCAAGAAGGTAGATCCACCTTTCATTTACTACTACATGTTTGAATTCTTTTTTGATTGGAACAGATGTAAATCTTATGCATGAAAATAGACATTAGGCTGCGTCGTCGTCTATCAACAGTACATAATCAAGTTAAGAGAATGCGTTTATAGCTTCTCTCACATTTTCCAATCTTTGTGTTTCAACAACAACTTTAATCAGACAACAATAGACAGAATTGTGCAAAAAATGCTAACACAACAGAATTGTCGTAGGATCGACAGGGCGAGTGACTGTGTAATGTGTACTTTTTGCGAGTCCGCAATGGTATAATTCGTAAGGCATAGAATATTGTGCTTTCGATTGAACTGCTGACTGTTTGTACTGACTGTACAAAGGTGCTTTGAATTTTCAGAATAAGGTGGAAGATTGTCGTAAAGATGGTCGCCGAATAAAAAAAGCGACGCCAACTTTTGCAGCATTCGAGGACTTTAAAGTAATTTTTAGCCATGCTTTGAAGCTACATGTATGCCTAA
>NW_020187445.1:1317204-1319093 GCF_900000015.1 Plasmopara halstedii | reverse complement strand
CCAGACTGAGTGTCCTACGACACGTTCGCGATGCGATGGCTGAAAGCCAAGATCTGCAAAAATAATATACCGATGAAAAAGGAAGCGGCAAAGAAGTCGAGGACTTGGTTTTACTAAATTCAAAAATCTGCCTACACATGCAGCCTCTGCTATCTTCAGGACAAAGCTTCGTCCACGGTTCATCGGACCGTTTAAGGTTGTGGCCAAGCGGGGCCTAGCGTATACGGTGAACCTTATAGAACGGATGCACACCCACCCGGTGTTCAACGTGGGCTTGCTCAAGCCGTACCGGGATCCGGCGCAAGTGAACGCGGAAGCATTGGCACCGGAGAGGGTCCCGCGGGCCCTCGGCGCCAGAAGCTGAACCAGCAACTTGTTTTGAGAACGGAGTGCGACAATCTCCATTTCTAATGGCGCCAAGCGCTCCACCGTCGCAGCGACGCAGTTGCCTGCTCCACGGCTAAGAGTCGCTCCGACAGAGCGAAGTAGTACTCAAGGTGAGGCAGCCGGCGCACGACGCGCTTCAAATCGTCAAGAGCGTCCGCACAGCGAAATACTACTTGAGCGTCCGCACAGCGATATGCTACTTGAGCATGACACTCAGCGGAGCTCCGATCACAAAGGACCTCATCCTCAAGGGCTCGAAGAGCATCACAAGTCACCGGACGGCGGTCGAGCCGGTCGTCACCGCCCGCTATCGACTCTTCTCGATGAGACTTGTGGCGTTCACTATCACGTGGAGCGTAGAGTGAGACGACGTCGTCACCAGGGTCAAACCAATATTGGGTGAAGTGGCAGGGATATCCCGACTCCGAAAACTCGTGGGAGTTTGAAGCGCCACTCCGGCAAGATTGCCCAGATGCTGTGGAAGCTTTTGATCGGAAAGATCAGGACACCCCGCGCTTCCCGGCAGTAGCCCGGGAAGTAGAAGGGCCAGTAGCTGAGCTCAAGCAGTGGCCCTGAGCCCTTGCGGTCGCAGACACAGAGCTCGCGGGAGCGTTAGGGGTTAACCAATACGTTGCAGGGCAACAATTCGAAGGAAGTCGATGGTATGTCTTGAGTTTGGCAAACTCAAATTGGAGGTGTCGCTCCGCACGCACGTTCACTTCTTTGTGGTTCAACTGTAGGTTATACAGGAGAGAAAGCATCGGTTCCGCTGCACCCATCGCTTAAAGAGCGCTTTGTCATTTGTGGCGCTTTTGCCAGGGGCGAGCACTACTGGTATTGTCCGCATTGCGGGCACACGTGAGTCACCTCGTTGAGAACTCAGACGAGTGCGATAAGCTTCCAGCGAAAATTCTTGTGGAACCAAGAAATGAATTTGAAAAGCTTTCATTTGGCAAGCTCATCTTCTGTTCTGGTCGGGGGCCCGATAATGTGGACGCGTAACGATCGCGTTACCGCGTTCTTCGCTTCCACAGCGGGATCTACTGGGCGGAAGCCATATTCCACACGAGGGTCAATGACCGGCCATGGATGGGCGCGCATCGGAGTCGCCTTACGGACAGCTTCCAGCTGCCGCTTCTGTAGTCATTGGTAATTACATTACGTCCCTCAGGTGACAAGAAGTCAGGAAACGATCATGGGGTCCACAAGGCGCGAGCAGGGCTCGAATCACGCCGCTGGCGCAGCTTGCCTTTCTCGTCATCCCATGCGGGAAAAGGAGTGTCAGACTCGCAGTTGACTATCTCCGCATCCTCAACGAGGTCACTCGTCACTGATATCGTGCGCGGAGCGCGACGCTCGTGCTCATCGAGCCTAGGGCGTACATCCCTAGGTGCCGCGGACGCACTGTCCGACATTGCACCGCGTGCGGGAGACGAAGTTGGGCTCTGTTCGTGTTCGCTGTCAGAACCAGCGAGACTTGGTGACTTCAGTCTCATTGACAC
>NW_020187445.1:1275594-1317194 GCF_900000015.1 Plasmopara halstedii | reverse complement strand
ATGTATAACTACTGGCTATCCAGCCCCGTACCGTATTCTTGTTTGGGTGTGGTCACATTATACCCATCTGGTATGACACCCCCCCCTGTTACCAGGGTATGTGTAATCCCGTTACATACTGTGTGCACTTCGATATAACATTAAGATCCCATCCGTCTTCATGATACAGGCTTGCTGCTTTGACTGCCTAATACTCGTATGTACCACATCACAATGCTGCAGATAGCAAAAATTTAGCTTTGTTAAACAAGCACTATGTGCATGTGAACATTAAGTCTTCGATGTTAAGATAAGTCTCCAAAAGCTACTTGTGGACACAACCTCATCGCAAATAACAGTCGACTTTAAGGTCACTTTCTGCAATCAACGGTTTCTAGGCGTGATAATTTCATATCACTTAACCTTGCTCGATGCTTTTTTATTAAAACTATGCAAATTCACGAAAAAAAGTTGCTCGGCTTATAAAAGGTTAGTATGCTTACGTTATTGACATGAATCAACAAAAAAATGTTTTGTAGTGTGTGATACATAGCTATCCGAACTCTCAAAAATGAGAACTAAAGTGAGTTAATTTATTTTCAGTCAAAAAATCATAACATGGCTTGCGAATTCTTATAATCTTAATTTCTTAATTTACAAATCTAGATTATGAATGTTGTCAGATCACAAGGTGTACGAAATACAAAGCAATTGTTGAAGGTCAGATTTAAAATAAAGCGCCATCAACGAATCAAAATATTTCCCTCTAAAATTTAAAAGTTATTGTGTGTAACCGTCTGGTAAAGTACTGGGCATGGCGTCCGGGTGCCAGCCGAGCTTGGATCCAGCAGAAAGTCATGCATTAGAAGCCGCTTTAGGACTTAAATCTGCGGGTGCAAAACTAGTCTGCATTGACTTTGATGCCACATTTGTGACTGTTCACACGGGCGGATTGTGGTCTGGGACAGCAGCGGCATTGCGTTCCCATGTACGGCGGTTTTTCGAGCTGCTAGTGCCATTACTCTGTGAAATTGGTGTGAATGTAGCAATTGTAACATTTAGTCCACAAGTGCAGCTGATTCAAAATGTACTTCAGCTGTGTTTTAGTCCAGAGATTGTAGCTCAGGTCGTGGTCCGAGGAGATGATCGTGCATGGACTTTGACCCATGACCAAACTGGGTCTTTTCTACCACTTTGGCAAACAAATGGTCGTCATTTGGATCGAAAATTTAAACTTCCATTTGTCATTTCCGCAGCTCTTGAGATTCAAAATCGTTCGAATGATCAAATTGTCATTTGTAATCGAGATACTGTGCTCGTAGACGATGATGTGGTTAATATTCGAGTCGCGAATGACAGTGGAATTGTTGGTATCTATTTTGACCCAAAAGAGCACGATGAAGTGCTTTTTTGCAAGAGAATTAGCAAATTACATGCCGTGGAAGAGTCTACACCAACGTCTTTGAAAACGCCTAACAAGAAACCAAAAGCAGAAACAAGGCTCAAGTTGGTTACGAAAGAACATAAATTGAAAGCTACAGGGAGAGCTAGAAGAAGACTGAGTGTTACACCTCATAGTGGAACCGGACAAACGCCTTCATTCAGTGTGTGTACCCCTTCACCCGTGATGAAGCTCAAATGCAGCGTTGATATGGGCAAACCAAGATCAAAACGAGCATCTAGAACATTGAGAAATTATAATAGAGAAGTGGATGCAGCTTTGCCTGTTGTTTTGGAGTCGTCGACATTTCCGATTGTAAATGTATCGAATACACCGACAAATGAACCAGCTTCTGCATGAAGCTCCAGTGCCAATTATCTGACGATTGAATGAAGATCTTGGACATTGTAGGTAGAAAGTCAAGTAAATATGATCGCAATGACCGTGTGAAGATCGACGCAAACTCAATAGTATTGAACAAATTAGAGTATGCAGGTGCTTAAAATGTTTTATTTAGGTATGACGATTCGTAAAGTTAACAAAACTTCTCCTAAATTTTTCAGATAAACTATTAATCAAGTATCAAAGAATTACGAGTGTCAACAATAACGTGTTTGATAGTCTGTTGATATACCAAACTCTTGAACGTTGCGTAGTCATGATTAGTGCTTGCCGATCTTCCAATTAGGACAACGATCCTCTTCCTTGACGCCAGCAAGCGCAACATCGATGTGCTGGCCGCATCCTTTCCAAGTGGCTTTACTGCAGGTCGTACACTCAACTTTCATGCACATATTAGTTGTAGACTTCCTTGTGTCTTCTTTTAAGCAAATTCGAGAATGTCGGCATTATTAATGTAAATATACGATCGCAGAGGTCCTTGCAAATCATGTATTTATTATGATGATGATAGGCCAGTTTGCGAAATTTAGCAACGGTATCTTAACCGCGTTTTTATACAACGATCAAAATTAGACGTGAAGCAGCTGCTCGTTATGACCAATAAATACCAAAATAATATTTTTTTGCACTGTAAATATTTTTGCTTTTGTACTTGATAACAATAATGGCGTAAAATTACGTTTCCGACAGGGTTGATTTACCCAGTTTCAGGCTGCCATTTCAAACGGTCGTCGGAACAAAAGAATACAACGACTCGGTTCTTATGAGCTGAAACATCACTATAACAAGCTAGTAACTTCTACTGCTCATTGAAGTAGAATACAAACTAATACGTGGTAGATGCAATAGTGTCATTTTCATACAATCTGTGTTGCCATTAAACATTGTCATTAAAGCTTACCAATAATAAAACAATGCAGACGCTTGCTGACAATCGTCATAGGTTACATAAGCAGGTCACCGCACGTAGCGTCTTGCTGTAGGGACTTTGGCAATCATGGGTTGGAATGGTAGACTGTCGAATTAATTCGAGCTGAAATTGCTTCATACTTTGATGGTGAAAAAAAATATGACAGGAAAGAGATTCCTTGGGTTATCTCGACCAAAGCTGGCAATTATTTTGGTTAACCGTAATGATCACAATAATGGTCTTGATAGACAGCAAAAATTATGAGCTAACGAATTTCTCCGATAATAGTTTTCATTACAAGTTTACCTGTGTCAAACTACTAATATCCGTGAGCTTTTGTATTGGTGAAATTGTACTAAATATTACACTACGTAAAGTTGCATTTCTTCATAAGTACTGAATATGACATCATTCTTGATTATGAAAATAAGACAATTTTTTATGAAAAATAATAAAACATATTAAGTTTTTGTATAAATAGATATATGCAGGATGTATCAATTCTTGAAATAAAACAGTGTTACTTACTTTTTGTACGAACTTAACCTCTCTGTGTTTGTTGACGCGAGCTCTGAAAGTCAAGACTTCCTCTGCAAAAGTGTACGGAAATCCCGCTGCACAATGTCGTATGGTTTGGTTCATACTGGGCATGCCGAGGGGTGAACCAGGAGGATGATAAATGATTTGTAGCCAGTCACTCGTCAACTACGATACCGTAGATACATCGTTTTGACTGTCGACAATGAAAGCGACATGATTAATGACTGTGTCACTGTCGCTTTTGTGAATGACAGCTTCGTCAGCGGTTAAGGAACCCGCCGTAGATTTTTGGAGCAAGACCGTGCTATGCACAACATAACGAGCAAAGAAACATTGTCTGCAAAAACTGACCGCGCTGGTGGCTTCACTTCCGGCCGAAGGTGAATATGATATGGAATTATGCAAGACTAAAATCTTAATGATAGCGGACTCAGCTCATAATATCCGTTAAAATGAAAATTACTATGTTTAAAAACTGCGTATCTTCAAGTTTTTAAGTGTCTGGAATCAATTTTGTAAGCATTTCACATTTCACTTTCGGTAGCATTAAAATTGATCCAAAATACCTTCTTGCAGCGAAAGTTCCAAACATACGACGATTTCCTCTCGGCGATAGGCGACAAATAAGCGGTAGGAGGACATATAAGCAGTAAAATTTTGTAGTTCCATATTGATGTGTTAAAATATCTGGTAGATTGCGTCAGACAAGAAATGTGATTTTATAGTTGATAAGTGAAAATATGCATGTTGATAATGATCAGCCACGGCAGAAACTCTTTTGATAAAACTGAAAACTTACAGAGCTTACACGTCGAACGCTAGCTAAGCGTGCCATATTCAACACGATTTCGTGACCTAACGAGCTAGAATGAAAAATTGAACGAGGAAGCCGATTTAATAACGCGAAGTTGATAGCATGAACTATAGACGTAAGTGTATGCGCGACTGAAAATTTCATATTCCAGACGAGATAATCCGATCTGTTGGTCGGCTGATACCAAAGAGTTCATTCTGAACATTTCGGACAACCCGGAGGTTGACGTTGCATGAATATACTAGTACATTAGTTCGCTATGGTGAATGACCGTCATATGTAGTACAACAGAATCACCATAAAAGGTGTCATGTCAAAGCTCGATCGACAAAATTGCCTAAACATGGCAGCAATTGACATCAAGGATGTTGGTGTACACAAACAATCTGAAGGGTACCTTTCTCAGAGAGCATTGACAGAACGCTCTATCGGATTGATTCTGTAAATCTGAATGCCATGTGCTCGAAAGGATAGATTCATCAAGATAGCCGAAAGATTGCAGCCGAACATTTGGAGTCTTACTAGTCAGGTTACTCGGCTTCAAAAGCATAATAATTAGTGATTAAAAAGAAGCACATAAAAATGACATTGTACAACGGCTATTGAGAACATAATGGTAAGCTTATTAGTGACTTGGATATAAATGTTGCTGAAACTGTTGTGTGAACAGTTGAGGTATGTGATGAAATGTCATGACGGGCGTTAGTATGATGATTAGAATGAATGTGGTTACCAGTATGGATAGCGCTATCCGTGTGCTACCTAAAAATCCTATTCATAACGGTTAAGAACGATGCTAATCTACCGTGATTTACTTCATTCAACAAGTAGTTACACAGCACCCGTAATCATGCTCGCGATTCTATACAAATACACACCTTCCGTAGAGTATAAGGCTCTACTCCTCTTCTCTCACTCGACGTTAATGCAAGTTAACTTGAGGTATACGTTGCTTGCACTTCAAGATAACTGAAGTTTCGCGCCCCCCGAAGGCTTCATCATCATATATGCTGTCATTTTTTCTGTGCTGAGATTTAGGACAACAATTTCTTTTCGAATCAAGTTTTTCGAATGAAGTGATGGCGGATCTCGAAATGCATTGTTGGCATTCAATTCACTGTCCATTGCCAGCACGATTGCATTCGAAAATAATTGTTGCTCTAACTTGCTCTTATCCAAGAGCTTCGAACAGACTCCTAGCCCAAATTTTTTATCCGCTGCAAGCTTTGCGCCATTTACTCAGGTTACTGAGCTGAGGGCCACATTGCAATGATTCTTTGGACTATGAACAACAAGGGCGTGTCTATCTACAACCATGATCCCTGACACCGCTCTAATCGGCACCAGTGTACAAAGCAACATTTAAGCTAATGCACCAAACTTTCTCATAGTTTCTCATTTGGAAATCACATGAGACGCGGCCTTCTAGTGCTGCTGCGTCAATTTTATTAAAAAACGAGAAAGCTAAACCACCACAATCGCAACGTCTGGTCGAGTGCATGGGGTCGTGTAGATGAAACTTCCGATAAAAACTATACGCACTAAAAGGCGCTTATCTTGTCACCTAGCATCAGTCGTTCAAGAACACATATTTACCAGATTTTAGCCGAAATCGCACAGATCTTATGTACCTTAGAGCATTGCTACTTAAACCGCTTCACAACGTCAAAATTTGATGTGAGTGCTTGATCATGCGCAACATTCTTGTTAGTAGGTAAAATGTTTAATTCATGAGCTTGGTCTCGCCTAAATGTCTATTCTAAGAGCTTTTTCCAGCGCTAATTTGATTTATTCTATGCTTTTGCTTGGTTCACCACTATAATCCATTCCATCAACATAAAGACATTCTTACACGAAATCCAATTTTATTTGCCCTGGCTTTGCACACCAATCGGGCGGACCATGGTCATTACGGATAGCTTCGGAAATCCGAGACCTTGCCAAGTCAGCAGATGCTGTCATTGACGTTATTTGCACTCTGTAGTACTCCATTATGATCGTACAGCTGCATTACGTAATAGTACCAGCTGCCGCCCGACAAAATGACAACTTTTGTTGTCTGCTGGCGATTACGTCAAGAAATACGCACACCAAATGTCTGCTTCGAGTGTCTGATGATAGACCAACTTTTTAACGTGGCACCTTACTAGTGCTTGCTTCACTTCTTGGCGAAGACTTATCGGCAGCCAACTGGTCACATTTCCAAAATTTTTGTCACCAAAGGCCGTGGTCCATCAAACTCGAACGCTCAAGTTTCACTTCCCAATTTTTCAATTCATCTTTGCGCATTATGACTGTTCATACATTATTTGAGCAAAATTGCGTCCTTAAACCTGACATCAAATGCATAGATGTTTTCGACTATGAAAACTATTAGACTGCTCAAATCTCTTGCGCGAGAATTTTTTGGAGATGATGCCCACAGGTGATCTTCGTTGTTCGAGTTGCTATCATCCGGTGGAACATAGTATCTGCATATTCTGTGCCAGCTGACTCCAAGAGTCTAAATTCGATGACCTGGCTGCATAAGAGAATGATTGACATCGCATCACTTAATTCGGTCCTTTCGTTATTTAAATAGTTGACAGATCAACTCTGGTCGATAGTGTCTCTAATGCGCCTTCATGCATTACGATTTACCCATCCGACTCTTCAACAATCAATATCGACTTATCAATTGCGGTTGTCTGGGATGGTGCTATCGAGACTTCAGGCTTCACTTTCCTCGTAAAGCTAATCGTCACCACTGTCACTACACAATCATTGGGTTGAAAGTCTGGCAGGTATTATGTATTACGCTTACTTCACTATCGTCAATTTTAAGCAGTCTCACACTCATACACCATTTCACTTTAATTGTTGTCAGCGAACCAAAAAAGCACCTCAAAGTTTTGCTTTTGGCTTTTGAATACACTTTACATCGTCCATACCAGCGTAGCCTTGAGATCCGAACGCTAAATTTTGATCGTGTAATCAAACTCATAAAGTATTATGTGTCTAAAGAATCTTTATATTTGTCTTGTCGATCAAGTAGATCATCATGTTGACCGTCTTAATCCAATAATTGATAAACATTTCATCGTTTATCTGCTCGTCCACCCCATTCTGCTTACGACAATCGACAAATGCTCCTGGTGTCGATTTCGCTAAAGCTCGCAATTGTCGTTTGACGGCTTGTTCAGATATTCCAGGCAATTACCCACGCGTAAAATTTGAACCGACTTCTACAGCGTTACAGACACCGTGAACATAATTGGTCGCTCGCTTTCTGTTTTGCACATCGAGTTCTCTTTCACAGAAACGAAATCCCAATATGCTCTATCCTATAACTTTGACATTCGTGGATCCATCACGTCTGCGTGTGCCGACTGCGATACATCCTTTTTTTGATATTGAACCGAATTATGATTTGATCTATTCTCGTGCATCCACCACTTAATACTGTTGCTCTGTCGTCGGGTATCAGTCGTTACATGCCGTATGCTAACTTGCGCATCTAACTAAGAATAAACCGATCGAAAAAGCTACAGTTCTCACCAGTGTCCATGCTCAAATCGTTTACAAAACCCGCAGCCTCGATTTCACAATTCAGCTTGTACGCCTAACATACCTTATCCTGAAATTATTGTAGCTAAACAGACTAAAATAATCTACGCTCAGGTTACATGCAGCAAGTCTCTTACCAAAAATGTCGTCGATTCAATTTTGAATGTACAGAGTCTGGAACATTGGGATCATTCGTCATCATCAACTTCTTTAAACTTGCGACCCTCTCATTACGATGCATTTTCTGCGTCAGTAGCCATTTCTACTCGGATGCTTTAGTCAGCAACGATGTACTCACAAAATCCTTACGATGCGATATTATGTGGGGAGTCCATTTCAGACGTTCAGCTTCTTACCTCATCTGTGGACCAAAATACGTGTCTTTGATCATGCGCGCGTTGCACCCATTTCTCTTTGCAAATTCATCGCTCTCGGTCCCTGTGCCATACAACGCAGTTTTCATTGCGCACATCCTGCTTTCCGTTTTTTGGGTTGCACTCTTTCAGCACTTATGATTAAGTCTCCTGAGTAGATTTTTTTTAGGTCTTTACAATCGATGAGATCCACTCATACTATACAGGGAGGCTTCGTAGCAGTAACACGAGTCGTCAAGCCGATCAACTGACTGCTCAGCCCATCAAGATACTTGACTATCATCATACAATTTTCATTTCGAGTCCGTAAAGAATATATATACACGAATCGCGACAACTTTCTGCTGATAAACTCTTGCAACGTGTCCCAACCTTGCGGAACCGCCACAGTTTTGCATGGTGTTCGAACGCGACATTCTGAGCAATCAGACGAGATTCTTCATTTCTTTGGATCTGATATACTTCTCATATCTGCGATGTTTCAAGAATTCATCGACTGTACATGCGCCAGTTGCTTCATTCTTGCCGGCATCTCGAGCATGACAAACTCACAACGAAAAATTTATTGTCGCTTCCAAGGATGATTTTGGCTCACTCGGTAGATACGGTGACGAGCGTACGACTTAAGAATCTTCTGCGGCCTGATAATCTATTGCGATGATGTGTGTCAGCGAAGGTTTGTAAACAAAATTCTCAGCTTGCTTTTGTGTGGTATTCTACTTATTTAATATCACTAATGTAACCTGATCTGCTTACAGCAATACTTAGGAGCTAATCCTTTTGAAATGTCAAGCAAAATTCTGTATATAATCTAGCGTGGACACACGCATACAGTGTCTTACTTTAACACCAGACGATCACCCCACGGTCTCTCTCTTTATGTAGGTTTGTCCAATATTGATGATGAACGGTACTAAAAGAGTGAGAATATTATAGAAGAAAATCATAATAAAATATTTCAGCAATCCATGTCAGCAATAGTCGCTTGCGAAGCTAGGTATGCTGGGGTTTGAGTAGACTAGAAGCGGCAATGATACTCATCGAAAGTCGTAATTCAGTATATTAGTGATAAAAGTGAGCCTAGCAAGGTCGACTACAGGAATCGATGCCAATCCAGGTACGCATCAGTAACAAATGAGAAGTTTAGCCTAAGGACAGAATCAAACGTAACTAGACAAATATATAACAAACCGCTTAACGAACGATGTGTCTTAAATGTCGAATGGCGGCATCAGGTGACTTGTCTTCCAGAACGATGTCGACAAAGATTTAAAGGAATAATTTATTTGATTTTTTTTAATATGATCAGTAAAGAGCATAAGAATTCTTTCAGGTGTAACCTGTACTGTGAGATCTGATAGTCTAATATGTGCTACAAAGACTTGAACGTCATACTATCCCTACGGCTTGGGACCCTGGCCTTGTACTGAGACTGCTTAGCTTCGTCGGATTCGTGCTTGATACTGGAAAGCTTGAATGACACAGCGACTGGATGTTGAAAATCGCGTTTCGGAACCTAGGACTGGGAACGCACCAGAAAGACCAAACCACATAATTCGGGTTATGCCTAACAAAATTGAGCTAGGGCACATGGAGACCCGGGGTTTTGCGATGCCGATGCATCAGATGCCGACCTTGCCAAGAGATCGCGGGTAATTATCAACTGTGTGAGTACGACATACACGATAGGTGGAGGATGCGCACTTGAAATCATGCGGGCGGTCTTGTGACCAGGGAGCCTAAGGACTCGGCGTCACGGCGGCATGAGGGGATTACAGGCTGTAAAGAATGAGCGAGAGAAACGCCGCGAGAGCAGCTGTGCATGGCTAGAACACGAACGCGATCGAGCGCGATAGAAATGTTTTGCTGAAGTGACGGAGCGGGGACACCCATGCGGCAACTGGAGCGAGTCGATCTCGCCTCGGCACTTTATGTCGCGGCAATAGTAAGCTTCTCTCTCGCGCGGTCGACCGGCTTTCCCCTCAAGAGATTCGCGCTCTGCCACCAGGTACCTGCACTTCACTAAAACAAAGTGTGGACGACATCTGGCAGGGCACGTGGTAGCTAGGAGCGAGAGGGGTGCACGACAGCTAGTTGGCTGGCTGGTCCGTAGAGTGTTGGTCACTTGCGCAAAAGCTGGAAAATTCGTATATGTCAAGATGTTGTCGAGAAAATTGGGTGCAACTCCTCTGCATAGTTGCGCGATTGAGTAGCGGTCGCATGCAAAGCCATGGAGTGTCCCGCGTATCAGTGTCAGTGCATGTTTAAAAGGCAATTTTTATTTGATATTTTTTTTTTAAAGTAAAACAATCTAATTTTGCTATTTTAATTTCACAAAAGTGATATTAACGATTTCATTGTAAGAAGAACAGTGTAATAAAGCAAATATGATCACTGATATTTGAGAATTCAGTGTACAGCATTTCACGTCGTTCTAACGATAATCAATCTTGCTAATGATTTGCCATTAGCGTGACTTTATCTCTGTAAAGGAGTGTTGTGACAATTAACCAAAGTTGAAGCAGGACTCTGGGACTATAAGAGCTTTGCGTTTCTGTAGGCTCATCCTAGGTAAATAATCCAAGACGCGGGTACTTGTGTGTATCCACGATGATAATCTTGCAGTTTGATGCATCAAGCCACATAAAAATATAAGCTTTACGTTTGATATGCCAGAAAGCACGTTTAGAATCAAGCATTCCCCCTGAAAGATAGCTTTTGAGCCTAAACTGGGATTAACTCTACATGATAATAAGGTGACAGCATTAGCCATTAGGATAATGTTTCATGGGAAGAGGTAGCAATGCAGAATGCTTGCCATGAACGTAACTTCCAAGACACATTATGTCTTAAGATAAAATGAGTCTGAGAACAATTACCAGTAGAAAGTAAGTAGCCTTGTTTGGAGCAGAGTAAAAATTGATCGCATTTTTAGAGTGTGCAGATTATAATCTATAAATTCGTGAAAACAACTATACGATTGTTGTTTGGGCTTCATCAAGTTTACAACGCCGAATATCGGAGCGATAGCGATCATCACTGGATTGGATGCATCAGTGAATTCAGTGATTACTAAGGCGAAGACACGCGTTCAACTGTACAAAAGAAGCCAACATTCATATTATTCACATGTTGCATTTTTTCGAGGCAGCACGAAGGCGATATCTATTAGCGAATAAAAATTTTTTAGCTCTTAGCGATAGATTAGCGCCATGCAGATAGACAAGGACAACGAAGCAATAAATATATTCATTGTGTAGTCGTCAATTTTATCGTCAAGCCACAGGGTAGAATTAATATTTTAAAGCGCTTTTTGAATTTTCAGAGTGAGATTTTTCTGAAATACAAATTTAAAATTACCATTGAGCAAATATTTATTTCTTGGACATTTTTTTCAAAAGTCTTCAAAAGTAAAATTTCAAGCCTTAAAATTCATTTAACTAGCAAATTAAATGCCGTCAAATATGAGTGAAAATATTCCAACTCCTTAAACATTTAAACCGCGCGAAAGGCAATCAAGAGGGTAGCCATGGGCGATGCTTTGCTTCGTGTGCGCAGCCATCTGCAAAGCCTTTCGCACGAGAATTGGAAAGCAGTAGAGAGTCAACACGCTTGCAATGTTTTGTGGTTGCAGAGTGAACTGGCGCAGATTTCACGCTCGTTAAAGGTCAAAGTGCGTTTTGAATCCGAGCCGCCAGTAACTATAGCGCCTTTTCCGAGGTAAATTGAGTCTGTTGAAGCTGATTTTCTTTTGAACGATTGATATGATGGCTAACATCTATATGCGCATGACTTGATTGTATTGTACCTTGTAGCGCTCCAGAAAACACGACTGAACCGTCCATGAAGAAGCAAAAGATTAAAACGCAGCAGGAACAATCTGCACCGCCTTCTGATGCTCAGAAAAGGATAAACACAAGACTTTCAACGCGATTGCGAACGAGATTGGAAAGTGTGGACGTGACAGGAGAAGAAAAGAATAGAAGGAAGAGAGTTCGTCCTTCAGATGGAGTGCTAAGAGACCCAACAAAACTTAAAGTGGTGGATTTACGAACAGAGTTAAAAAAACGAGGGCTACCTACGAACGGACTGAAGGCTGCACTGTTTAGTCGACTGCAAGATGCACTAGATGAAGAACAGGGAGAAAATAAAAGCCATGAACAGGAAGAGAATACTGGAATTGTGGTAATTGAAGACGACGATGACGAGATTGTGAGAGAAAGCATAGGATCTTACAATCCGATACGTAGCCAGTCAACATCACCGAAAGCGACAGCAAAGGATGACGAGAACAAAGTTATTGACACAGAAAAGGACGATCAAGAGGTAATCGATAAAGTATCGGCGGTCGCAGCAAGGAATAGCAGTAAAAATTCTCTGGACATGATACAATCTGTAACTGAGAATGCAGCACGAATCAAAGATTTGAGTCAACCGAAAACCTTTATGAAGAATGACAAGGAACCAAAAAATCAGACAAGGCGGGATGCAGAAGATACCACTACAAAGCGACTTCGAAATTCGATGACATGTGATGATCAAGAAACGAGAAATTCGACACAGATGAGGGAAAAGCGAGACATGGCGAGTCCATTACCATTGAAAAGGAAGTCGATCTTACGAAAGACGACATCGTTGGCGCCTAGAACATCAAGAAAAGTTAGTTTTGCCGCGAAAAATATGGTGAATGTGATTGCAGAAAGCTCGCAGACTGATTCGAGTCAGCCAGAGCCCAGTCCAGATGATACGCCGATATTAGATGATAAAAGTGACGCGTCTTCAGAAGGAGAAGAGAAATGGGAGTTCAAAACAGGCGATGGTGACCATAAGGTGACACCCGTTAGCACACCTGTCACATCTGTCTTGACATCATCAACATGCAAGGATCCTCCTACATGGCTTGGGCTAGAACAAGAAACAGAAGAGCAACGAAGAAAGCGTGAGTTCGATGAAAGTGTTCAGCGTGAGGCACAGAAGCTTCGAGCTGCTGCGAAGTTATCTGCTCAGAAGCGGCTCGAAGAAGCTAAGGCAAGCAAAGCTTTTTGGGCAAAGCGTGATCAGCTGAAGGCAAAGCTACGAGCTTCTTCAGCAGGTGATAATAGAAAAAGCGCTTTGACGTCTGTGGCATCAACCAAAACAGTGCCCGATTCAGTGCCGCTCTCTGTTTTGACGGCGACAGAAAGTAACGTTCCATCGAATGATGAGCAGAAAGCCTCTGCATCGAAAGTAGATTCCCAAGTGCAGCTAACGGCGGTCATAAGTACTCGAGAAGGGAACGAGAAGAAGCACGATTCAATGCAATCTCAAAACCTGCGACAAGAAGTGATAAGCATCTCTGAGACCTCCCACCATGAAGACAAAGGCCTACGATCCACATATTCTGCTATTGAAGACAAGCAACACGCCGAGCGAATAACAGCTGCTCGACTCACAGATAAGCCAGCGGCAAAGTCTATGCCATCGACTGGACAAACTCTGAATGACTCTCTACTTTATTTTGGCGAACAAATGCCGTCGAGACAGGAGCTGCATCAATCAAAGCCTGAGTCTTCCATCTTGTCGCCAATAGCCACCATGGCTAAGACTGCGGAAAGTGCGAAAAAAACCGAGCCGCCGACATGGAACCGATCCGAATCATTATCCTCCACGGTTTCGTCAATTCCTGAGTCTTCACTTGTGGAGAATGCATTAAAATCTGGTGCTGCGACCGCTCTTAACAATCCGCAAACAACAGTTTCGCATCCTGGTAAAGGACTGCACTCCTCTTTGTCACTTTTGGACAAAGATTTATCCCAACCAAGCATCAACAGCCGCCTTGCACCTACAGTGAATGCTCTCAAGCTTGCGGAGAGATCACGGGCTGCTGAGGAAAAAAAGCGATTGGAGAAGGAGATTCGCAAGGCTATTTTGAAGAAGAAAATGGAAGAGCACAAGCAAGCGATTGCTCTTAAGGAAAAGGCTGAAAAGGACGCTCAAGCCAAGCGAGAACAAGACCGTTTAAACGAGCGAAAGAAGCGAGAGGCGGAATTAGCAAAACGACGTCAACAGAAGCTCAAAGAGATGCGTGCAGGGCTCGAAAAAAAGCGAGCGATGCTTGCAGCCGAAAAGAAGTCTCGATTTGCTTCGAATCCAGTAATGCCACAAAAAACCGAGGTGTCAGCTGCAGTGGCATCACATCACAAGAACCGCGAGCTGGCGACTGCATCTGACATTTCGCAACTTGCTACAAAGCCGGATTCTAAGACGGTGCAAAAAGCCATATCTAGGCCAATATCAAAACCTCAGCCGTCCCAGTCATTCCCGAAGCCCCTTTCATCCCAGCCAGTTCCAGCAGTAGCGAAGACGGCGCCAAAACTTGTGACAAAGTCTACAGCAAAGCCCACATTGGGGTCTCCTGTACCCAGAAAGATTCCAAAAAGTCATTCGCCAGAAGTCGTGAACTATGAAATGTCCGACAACGCTGAGTCTGCAGACAGTAGCGACTCGGAAAAAGGTCGTAAACAAAAGAAAAAGGTGCCAAGATGGGCACAGAGGGATTATTTAAACAAGATTCTTCACTTGCAATTTGGGGAGAATGCCATTGATCCATCGCCCCATATTTTTCAAGATTTTGTTGATACGTGCAATTTGGATGCCATCTTCGAGACAACAGATGTCCAGAAGAAAAAGAAGTTTGCAAGGCGAACAAGCAGTGGTAACTGGTTGGCCGACCGCCCCACTGCGCGTGACAAAGCGCTGTATCAACGTGATATGGGTTACGAGCATTGACGTACGATTAGTGAACGTAAATGTGGAACATTTACGCTGTGTCGTAATTAAAGGTATATTAGTATTTACGAGGCTGGTACTTAAACAACCGTCAGAAAATGATATTGGGTACTCAATTGATCTTTGCGAGTTTTTGCTGCTTTCAGAGGTACTACGCTATAGACATCGCCACTAATGGTATGGGTGTGCTTCATTTTGACATTCAAGGTAGAGAAGGCAGCTATTACAGCACCTCGTTTAAGCTGCTACATTTGTTTTGATGCTAGCTTTTCGAATATCAAACTCGTTACGCAACGCAAAGTAGCTCGATTGGGATGGATGCAGACAAGTTGATGATTCGCTCCTGGAAGCAGCGAAGGTCTCACTTGAAGCCGCAAAAAATTTAAAATCTCCTGATGCGTAAATACGCAAGATATTCTCATCCTGTGCTAAGAGATCCATAACATGCTCTGCCAGACTCTCAAGCATAACTTCCATTTCGTATGCGGCAGCTGCAGTTTTAACACGAGTGTCGAGCGCCACCAGACAACCAAGAGCTGAACCAGCTGACTCACGAACATCAAACAATGGAGAAGCTCCAAAAAATTGAAATGTAAAGGGATCGCGTAGTGGCAATGATGATAGTTGACTTGCGTCGGGCATTGTAAAAGCGCATTTAGTTTTTATTGCACAATCACACATGGAGAGAAATGTGGAGTCGTGGAGCACGCGAGAATGTAGTCCTTTGTGTGCGACAACCCAAAGATGCTGGTCTTGAACAAGCACGATAGCTCCTCCAACGCAGTCAAGATAATTAACGAGGAGCGAACAAACGGAGAGAAACTTCTCATTACAGTACTGACTTACGACCACATCAAACTTCTGAATACTCTGTGACAAAGAAATGGCTTGCGCGATCGGCCAAGAAAAAGAGGTCGGCGAAACTGCGGCTGTTGACGGAATGCAGTCCCTAGTAGTCATGTTTGATAAGGAATCAACTGAACTGCTAAAGCGAAGTCGTGCAGCATGCGACTCATTTGGAAAAGGAAACTTGACGTTCTCTACTAGAGTGATCCTGGTTCTGTTTTTAAGTACGCAGTTATCACAAGTATACGTCATGTCAACGCCTTGTTCAGGAATGTTTACCAAGTAAAATCCTAGACACCGGCGACAAAAAATGTCTCCACACTATGAGACGAAAGAGTTCGTGAGTTTTAGATCATGCAGAACGAATGATGTCAACTTACTGCTCGGCAATGATGTTTTCGACGAAGCAGACCAAACTTTTTGGCACAAATCTTACATCGAAGCATCTTGTCGTCCTCCCTCCACGTCGAAAGCGATACACCAGATAATACTTTGAGACCCGGTCGAGCCGATTGCGCACAAATGCAAAGCGTAGGGAGCGGAAGTGAAGGATTTTCTGTCATGTGGTCATCAACGTCACTTTGGTATGAATGAGCAATTAGAAACGTGCCTCAAATTTTATTCTGCACTACGACAGGCTGACCATCGGCTTCATGGCGACTGTCCAACTTGGCTGAAGAAGGATGCGTTGGTCTCAACGGTATTGCGCTTAGTAATGTTCCTTACAGTTTCGAATGATGAAACAAACGCGTTTCTTGATGCCGTTCTGTCATTGTTTTAAGCTTCAAAGATTGAACATTTATCGAACAAAATTAATTTTACGAACGCGCGGAGAACAGAACGGTCGCAATTGTAACGCAAGCAGAGATATGTCACCGCCTGAGACGACTCAGTGCTGTTACATCGACCTATTTTCAGCATGACCGCAACATTTCTGGGTTTCTCCATCGTAAACGGCAATGACGGATTGCATCAATGATGCCGGAATCTCCACGCTCGTCTTGATTAACGATGAGGAATTCGTATTGCGAGCGTCGCAAAGTCTAGTACAGTTTGATAATTACTCTCAGGTGGCGGTACGTTTGAGCCGTTATTCAATGCATAAGAGTCTGACGCCGCATCATTTACAAATGATCTCTAGACAAATTTCGAGCAGATTTTCACACTGACGCTGGAACGAGGCCGAAACTCGGACTATGATTCACATGAAGATGCTTGTATTCCGATAATTGTTTCCCCTCTTTCAACACATCGGTTTGAGTTATCAGTAGCTGATGCTACACTATCTCCATTCGAGAGCATATTATATTTGAACGAGCCACAAATATACCGCGTAAATTTTTTTATTCCGAAAGCGTCTGAGAGTGATTACGTGTGGGACAACTTTCAAGACCGAATTGTCATTCATACGAAGTTAAGTAAGCTTGTCATTCGACTTGAAGCCCGGAAAAGCAAGACGTCACTGCCTTTTCGATATAATCAAGAAAGAAATACACTGTTTCCAGCCTCTCTACCAGACATAAAATCTCCACCGTTGAGACTTTTTGACGACATCAAGCGGAAAACTTGTTCGAATCAAGGGCACCAATCTGATGGGGTCGATAGTCATGCTGGACAAACATTGATTGAGAATGACAAATCTGACATTCGACGTAGAGACAGTCGGTCATTTCTTTCGCGACCGTCACTGTCTACACGTGATTGTATCGAATACTCATCTTCACCTCCTCCCATCTTGACTACCATTCAGTCACAGCATGAAGCTCAAGCAGTGATTATGGCGCTACGAAGACGGCGAATTACTCAGACCAGAGCTTTGTATTCAACTAGAATGTCACCAAATGCAGACGTGTTGGCTCCAAAGATGGTCACATTTGACGCAAGCGTAATGATCGAACTAGAGGAGTTTAACGAACTCATTAACGCTGCAAAGGATCGAGTGAAGAAGGATACAGCCTCGGTTAAAAGTGAGTTGGCATATTACCAGCAACTACTGCCGAAGCCGTTATGTCCTCCAGTCAGAGCATCGAGACCGCGAGAATCTCGACACCTTTCAGCAACTTTTAAGCGACCATTAACGTTGTTGCCAGCACTTGTTCGGCCATCTTCAGGAAATATCGTTAAGAAGATAACTGCGCTAGATACAAAACGTGCAGTAAATAACCAAGAGCCATCACCACCTCAAAACCATGTTGTGGAACGTCCGAAATCGAACACTCAGATTGATTTTCAATTACCCTTGATGAAGGGTTTTTCAAGATTACCGCAGTATCAAATAGCCTTGAAACAACGGAATGAAGCTCGGAAAGATGAGTCTGATGATTTGAATCCACAGACGTCATCACCTTCAATATAGAAGAAGTTTGACATTGTATTATTATTGTTTATCATCATGACTCAAGCTTTGTTTTAGCTGCCACGGTAGGTGGAATATCCGAAGGGATTAAGAAGCAAGGGAACATGATAGTGCTGAGTTGGGTCTTTGACAATAAAAGCAATTGTCACTTCAGGATAAAAGAAGTCGGCAATTCCATGACTTTGAAAATATTCTTGTACATGAAATACAAGACGGTAAGTTCCAGCTTTAAAGTGTAGAGTTTCCGGTACCAAGTGGCTATGAACACGTCCATCGGCATTTGTTCGTCCCTCGTGGATGTGAATCCAATGATCGGAATGATAATGTTGTAGCTCTACGAGTACATTAGAAGCCGGTCGTCCTTGTGAAGTATCAAGGATGTGAGATGTTACTGGAGACTTGTAACTTATCGGAAATTTCGCTGAAGCGTGGCGTTGGACGGCGTTGATACGGGAAGCCATGTAAAGATTCAGACGTGAATATTAGCTTTGATATGCATCTTGCTATTTTTGAAATTGATACATATGTGGTAATGTATTGATTTTAGACAATACTATTGCAACTGAAACAATATTAGTTTGTGCTATATACTATTTTTATTTATAGCATCAGTACAAACCAATTATGAATTCCCATTTGAAGTTTATGATCTAACATGATGATTGATCTGATCTACTTTCTGGCTAAAATCAGGTAAGTTTCCAGACCTATAGGTTTGCCTTCTGCAAGCCATTCCGAAGCCATACGCTTGACAATAGCAAATCGTTTTGCATTAAGCTCTTGATCGTCAAGAGGGTACGTGTCTTCCTGAAATTTAGCAAATTCTTCAGCGCTCCATAACTCAACGACGCACTGGAACGGCCAGATTTGCACGCATTTGAAGCCAGCAGCGTCAAATCGACGACGTAGTGCTATAAGATCTTTTCCCATGATAAAATTTGTATGTTCATGCGAATTTTCTTCAAAGCCCAATTCTTTATTCGCAGCCGAAGTTATGACAAAGTGACCACTACGATCAGGGGATCCCCAAATCGTAAAGCCTGCAATACCATCAGGAGTTAATACGCGGCTTGCTTCACGAAGCAAAGCATCTGGATCTGGAGTAAGTTGTAGACATAAGCTTGCAATGTAACGATCGATCGATTCAGTTGCTACTTCGACTAGTTCTTGGCCTAAGAAAATGAGAAGAATCACATATACAAGAAAGAATCTAAAAAATTAGAACAGCGTACGTACAATTTGCTTCCTTGCACTTAATTTCGACATATTCTGTACTTGAACCGTTCAAATTCTTTTCGGCTAAATTAACCATTACGGGCGATAAGTCTGTGACTAAAAATGTTCGCTTGACGTCTTTTGATAACTCGGACCGACCATCTAAAAGGTACTGAACGACGTCAAGTGAACCAAGACCAGCTCCTGCTGCAACTTCGAGAATGTTACGAGCACGATCAAGTTGCATATGTGAGTGTAAATGACGGGAGCATTGCAAAGTCATGCGCTTGTTTGCCGTCTCCGTGAAGCGCACGGCAAAATTGTTCCACTTGTCTCTCACCATATTAAGACGTTCGACCATGTTCGATGTGGTGATGAGTTTAAGAGTTGGGGTTTTAGAAGTACTAAAATAAAGCTGATTTGAAAAGAAATAATTTTGATGTATTAATTAATTCTGAAGTCTACAAAAAGCGATAATCAAATATTTCAGAATGTTTCTTGTTGCTCGATAAATCATTTAAGATTTCTTCGGTTAGCGTTGTTTACTCCTGGAGATGCTTATGGTTTGTCTCGCTGGAGAAGCTAAAAATGATTTAATCACAAGTTTGAAAGCTATGCCCACCACTGTTATACATTGAGTTCACACATGAAAAATGATGACCTGTCACCAGAAACCTTTCCAATTTTCGTAATCGATGAGATTTTTGTTGTCTGACAATTCAGAATTCGATGATGTATTTTTTGACGACAAAGGACGACGTGGGGTACTGATGGCACTGTCATTGGCTTGTTTCTTTGTGGCGACTAATATGAGCATCTTAGAATGATACCGGGGGAAGGAAAGAACACCCCAGAGCTTGAACGTCAAGGTGCAATCACTAAACATATTCTTAGCTTGGTACGTACTATTGTACTTGGGACTTAAAGCGAAGCTCAATATGAATGTGGAACGGGATTGTCGTAATGCTATTATCAGAGAAAGATTTTTTGCTAAATAACCGCGCCAGCAAAGGCACAGAGGATGGATTGATACGCTCCACCCAGAATCAGAACAGAGAGCCTCTCATGTGACCAAATACTATGACTGGGTCGGGACTTGGGAAGCTGCTGTGACCGCTCTCGTTGGAAAGCACCTCGGCTGCCTCGCCGAGTACAGCCTTAAGGTTGTCGGCTGCGAGAAATTCGCTTTTTCTAGCCGCTCGCTAAGCATGTAAGAAAGATTTCTCGTTGCGAGTCACGTTTGTATGAGCAGGCGCTGAAACATGCAAGTGAAGGAGAAGAACCAGGGAAGCAGTGGGCTCTCGTGAATCGCCCAATATTTGTATATATACAACAAGTACGACCACAGTATGAAACAAATTTTGCTGGGGAGGTTTTATTGTTTCACATGCTCATTAATTTTATTCCTCTCGGATTTATAAGCAGTAACTGTTAGAACGATAGGACTTTATTATGAGATAGTAGGCTGCTAGCCTCACTCTATGTAATGAATAGGATTCTATTGTCACTTAATAATAGTTTGTGTTGTACCATATATGTCACATTTGATCATAAAGAGCAATGGTATCATTTCAACACATTATACAAAATAACCAATCAAAATTTATTGACTTTAATGTTGATACTGGTCTGTAGATGATGCATTTTTTTCGTTGCATTTTGAGCACGTTGTATAAACTAACGAGAACAGCTTCTATAAGAAAAATGCATTATGTACAACTTGCGTTATTGAGTATCGGAGCTAGAAGGAATAGGTGATTATTTTATAAGAAAGCAAACGTAGTCTGCTTTCTTATAAAAATATTCCTTCACCAAGAGCCATAAGGCAAGCCGTTTCTTTGGACAAAATATTTGCTGCACTTCTCTGTGCCTCTGCATGAGTTGCACACTTTGTGCCCGTCATCACAGCGGAGAGCGTTTTGACAACCCGCCGCAGAGCTCATAACGACTCTCAGTTTGCTATTCAGTGTAAGAACTGGCTGAGCGAGCCGAGCTTGCCTGTCTGCAAGCGCAAAATCTGCAATCGCTGTTGCGGGCTCAACGACGTAATGAAAGTAGAATCTATATTTCTACAGCTATCCACGACCTCGGCAGAGCCATTGCATGCCTAAGCGCTCATACATCTTGCGCCCGCAGAGAGCATCAAGCATTTAAAGTAGTCCCGTAAGCACTTTCTGATCCGTCAGGTCGCTGCTTCTCAAGAGAATCGTCTGCCGTTAGGGCAGCAGCAATTGTATGAGTTCACAACCACTGTTGCGGGCTCAATGACGTCATGAATGTAGATTTAAGACATCAAAAGCTACCCGCCGTCGCGGCAGAGCCATTACATGCCTAAGCGCTCAGACATTTTGCGCCCTCCGAGAGCGAAAGTATTTTGAATTGGCCCATGAGCGCTTTCTAATCCGTCAGGTCGCTGCTTCTCAAAATCCTCGTCTATGTCTAAGGCAACAGCAACTGTATGAGCTTGTAATCACCCTGAGAACTGTATTCTTGGTACCAAAGTTGGCGAAAGTACCGCAAACTGTCGTACTCACTTTGCACACTTAGTGAGGAAAAATGATTTCTCACCAGACTCACAGCTTTCCAAGCTAGTTACGGTGAAACAGACGTCAGATTTAATGTCCTTGATACTTATCTTCGCAAAATTAGAATCGCGACGAGAACGTCGATGCGAAAACTGAAAACCTCAAGTTTTGATTACAAAATACTTTTCATCTACGTGAACCTGCTGGTGCAGCTACCGGGCTTGGAGCAAGGCGAATCCCCGCTCGATGGTAAAAAAACGCGTTACGCAGGGCATTTCTTTGCCTTTAACAAGGTAGCAGAACAGTGTACAACAAGTTTCGAGCGGCAATGGCGCCAGAATAATTTGTCGAAATGAATCATCAATCTCCCCCAAGCTTCTAGAATATGAATATCTCTTTCGCATCACCGCAAACCGGGTAAAGACCTGACGAACCCGCTGGCTTACTTCTCGCTCTTCGCGAAGGTAAATCTCACCTGTATAAATCGAGCGGTGTAGATCAGAGGGTACATCAATAATTGGCTTATATCAGTATCGGCCACATTCTGAGACACTTGGAAGAAATCCAGCCTGCCGCCATAACCGAGATAGGTCACGAGAGCCATCCGGGATGGAGGGGATAACATGCGGTTCCAAATTGAATCGCTTTTGTGGAGTAAAAATAAGCTTCTTTACAATGAATGATTAAGATGTTCCTCGACCTCCAACACTGCGCTTCACATTCTAGTGGATTAAACTTTGAGTTATTGAAGTGTTTTTTTACAATCCTACGTAGAACGCAGGATGTGTGCACACTCTTTTCGGGACACTGAATGCGGCTCTCAACCTTATCGGGTTACAGGCTAAAGCCGTTAACACTCCGTTATAGCAAACTCGCAACATAGACTGCAGACACTGCATGTGTCTTTTAGGTTAATAGCCTCTAATAAACTTTTCATCCCCTATATGTTCATGTATGATTTGCCTTCCTCTGGAAGCCGCATGATGCTTTTACGCAGCCTTGCCATGTTTTTTTATTTTAAATAAATTATTATTATTTTATAATTTCGCATCTAAAATACATATAAATATATCTATAGCGTCGCTTACTCGTCGCATGACGCCCAATCTAGTTTAGACATAACATATGATTTGCTGCGATGGTTAGCTGAATGAGTAAGTTAAATCGTATCGACAGACCCTACCACACCAAGACCGGATCAGGGGGCTTTTAAACGATTGATGAAGAAATAAGTACAGTTTGTAGACTTGTACAGCGTAACTTTGCAAAAATTTAATGAATCTCCTCAGCACCGTGACCTCCTCGGGTGAGTGCTTTGGGTTTATCCTCATCACGCACTTTACACGATCTGTGTCGCCTGACCAACTATGTACACAAAGCCATCTTCGGGCATATAATATTAGTGCCCAACCCCCTTGAACAAATTTGCTACATCTTTGCTGAAATACGGGGTTCATGATTTGCAACAATTACCACCATCAAGCGATGTTGGCATGATTTTTTTCCAAGGAACAGATTGGCTGTATTCTCACCGGTAACAGTGAGGGTTGGTAACAACGAAAGGGTCATTTGCTCAAACGTTTATAAAGGTTGCGATGTCATGCTTTACCTAGAATATTGATAGGAAAGAAGAACTGTCAGCTTTACCTGTTTTCATGAATAAAATAGCCTTTCTCTATCGTTTTTGTAAGCGAGACTCAAACTATGATGCGTTCATGCCCATTGACATCTACTTGGACTAAAGCACAGCCTATAGCAAAGTTTAACGCATCACAGACGACACGAGGTGGCCGCTTCGAATTCGCCGGGCAAGAATCGGAACAATAATACTCTTTTGCTCGTAACCTTACTAACCGTCTATTCTGCTGCTCCCCAGCGCCATTTAAGTCCAATTTTAGGAAGATTTGTGAGGATTCGTGACAAATCAACATAGATTTGTACTATACTTGTGCAAGTGCTTGGTAAGGTCAAGCCACTTCTTATATCCTGTCGAGACAGAGAACTGCTTTTCTATGATTGTCTTCTTTATGTAAACATCCTGCAAACTATAATTCGAAAAGCCACAACAAAAAGAGATATAATCGACCCTTATCCATGCTCGTGATATGCTCGAATACTGCTTGCAAGCGCTTAAAATCGATGACCACATCCGAACTCCCGTGTTCTGCACGAAACTGAACGAATACATCGTGAGGTATATTTGTGGACCGCCAGACAAAGTACGCGTCACTATTGCATTAGTCAATCTTCTTAGCAGTACTAGCAATTTTCGGAACAACTCACTCCAAAAGTAAAGAGCAATGAACGGCCTTCTATGAGTGATTTCTATCCAACATCAGCTATGTCAAGCGGGCTGATTAAGGTGCAGTCGGCCATGCTTTTCTGCAGCATGTTTATAGGAGTCGACGCTGGCGCATAAATAGAAGCTGCATTTTAAGCATACACAAATTACACTTGCTGTTAGCCTTTCTTACATGGATAGGTTTGCTCTTTCAGCGACGCTTCGTACTTCGCACATAAAAAGCGCTAAGAACGCCCACTTGTCCCTTGTGATACCCAATGAACGTAGTTAGCTCCAGAAACTACGCCATGACACAACTCACCTCGACGTCATTGATTACCTCATAACAAGGTCGGTTGAAATCCTAAGCTTTCCCACTCTTCATACTAAAGGATCTGCGAGTGTTCTTGATCTCAGACTTATCTATGACGGATTATAAGCTCTGCTCGTTCTTGTACCAGCCGAGCCGTTTCGAAGATTTCACCGTCTTCAACATTTTCCAAAGATCCCCTAGAAATTATTGTTTAAGCTCCATGAGAGCTTCTACCCGGAAAAATCGTAGTTGATCTCCATTTATTGAACTACCCCGTCGCCTTGTTTACGAGTGAAACATTTTCGCATCGCAAACCTTCGAGCCTCACTGATTCGCACATTGTGCGCGTCACGATGTACTGTCGAGTCAAATGTACCGTCACATTGTGACAGGAATAAGCGGTCTATGCTACGTCCTTCTACTCCTGAAATACGATTTTCTATTTTCACCGGACCTGACACCGACTACGATACACGATCCCAATTTACACCTCACCACCTCTGGCACAATATCCCGCAGTCGCTAATACTTTCTTCAAAATCTGCATGAAGTAGTACAAAAAGGTAGGTTCGCTAACTTAAGCCGGGCGTCGAATAGCGAGTCATTGAGATAGTAGATCCGTATATTGTTCCGAATCTGAATCAAAAACGAAGAATCTAATTTAGCTTAAGATGGTGCTATTTGCGCTCAGCTATCTACAACAGGAGATTTTACCGAACAGAGCGTAAAATCTGTAGTCCATGTGCCGCGCAAAGGACCAATGTAACAATTGCGAAGAATTTTGGTACGAACAGCTGGTGATGGGGCCCCGTGAAGAAGCCCGATGGACGAAAGTGAATTATGTACGAACATCATGAAAGGGTTCGTACTTCGTTGAAAAGACGTGTCAGTCTTCCAGCATGAGAAGCTTGTTAAGAAATGAATACTACATAATAGCAGCAAGATGTTAAATGGCGATTAAATATTTGAGTTGATATCGATAGTTTAAGAAACCGAGCTTTGATCATCCTATTATATGCGTGAGTCCTTCACCGGGACACTCCAAAAGCTTAATGCAGAGGGCGGATCGTTCCTGCTTGAAGATCTAAGGAACATCATATATTTTTTAAAGGTAAATAGTTTGTTGTTCTAGCAGACCCATCACGAGTATTGTCCCTATATCAAAATGGTGGTTATGAAGCTGACCTTACTTCAAGAACAAGGTCAATTTGGCTTTTACAAAAAGTTGAGAGAGCTTTGGTGATTTATGGTCGCATCTCGGCTAGAAAGCAGAGCTCGTGGCCTTTGCACGAAGCAGCGACACTTAGCGCAATGCATGAGGTTTTCAGGGATAGTTTGCAGCCAGCAATATTATTTGAGAAATCTTGGATGACAGGGATAGCTTTGTGCTCGCGTTTTCCGGGGATTCCTGTGTCGAGAAGTGTCACGGTGGCGTAGGGCTGCAGTCTTCCGAAAAGTCGATTTGAAGAGACCAGAGCAATCTGCGTGTGGCGAGGTCTAGATGTTACTTAGGGCGGCACATCCATGTCACAGTGTGACTGAGCAGCTTAGCTGACAACTGAACACTGTGTAAATCAAGTACTGAAGCTCCGCGGGTCTGATGCGACCGTTGTAATCTCGTAAATGAAAGGCAAAAGTGGTATAATTTCTATAAAAAAGCTCGTTTTGAGATTGAGAAGCCTTGCGTGCAAGGAATTGAGATGGTGAGATCATTCTGGAGATTTTGGTCCGTTATAGTTGAGTCTAACATTTAAGTACCCGAAGAGCGCGGAGGATGAGGAACGGGCCAGCGATGCTCAAGTTCTACCATTCTTCATATGTCGGCGGAGTACCGCGAAATACTGACAAGAGAGTGCTTTTCCCGGATTGACCTGACTACTGATACTAAATACTGCCAGCCACATGATTTTAATTGAAGGAGCGCTGCGTCGTCGTTAATACTTCCTATCGTGCAAACTACAAAGTGAAATTTGTAATAGGTAGGGGGTAACTCTCCCCATTCAGCATGTCAATGCAAATGGAAATTGTAGATTTTTTCAGTTAGCTTTATACAATCAAAATTCCAAGCCAAGGATACTCTAAGATCTGCCTCAAACGCGTAAAATACACCTGTGTCATTCATTCGTCCAGTGACCCAACTACTTACACTGCATATTGTCTATGCGTCGATCTATTTTGATGACATACTCGTCCATAACGTTAAACAACATGGATAATGCTGTTGACATCCATTTCGGACCCTTGCGAGCAGTGCTCGAGTGTACGCACTTTAATATGATGTCTACCAACGTCGACAATGTGATTTTGCGCAGAAAAGATATCATCATGAGTGCTAGTTTTCAATGAGTTAAACTTCAGAGCCTTTGTGACTTAGCGAGTACCGCTAACCCTGAGGATTTACGGAATTTGCTTGGACTGACAACTATTTGCACAACTGAGAGCAAATTTCGTCGACATAGCACAGCACTCTACGTCATCCTTGTAAGAAATCGGGCTCAACGGAAATGGCGGTCATTTGACTGGCAGAGCGTTCTATGCGCACCTATTCAGGCCCATCTGGACCAAATCAACCGATTCGTGTCGACATAACTTGTTGCCTACTACCATGAACTATGCCTGAGTTCAAGCCGTCACAAATGCGTGGCTGTCTTGCAAACTTGCTCGAATATACTTTTGAAGCCCGGATACTTTAGATAAGTTTTTGAAGCAAATTCGTGTCACCCCAATGGCGTCAATACATACATTGGCTAAGGCGTGCGAGGCATACTCAAATTTGCTGTGCTACTTAAAGTTCTGGGCAGCGAAAACTTGTGAGTTCAGCTATACTGTTTGTCAAAGCGTCTGAAATGACACTGGCCTGATAATTTGCTATATCACAGCAAGTATCCGCTTGATATACAACGTGTAGTAATATCTCATGAGAAGGACCTCAAATACAAGATTATATATAAGGCATCTTCTCTTGCAGGGAATCTCGGTCGACTAAAGTCTTACACCTCAGCAAGCATAATATAGTTGTGGCACATCAGGTACAAATGGTAAAGCGCTGGCATGAAATAATAAAAACCTTCCGAATGCTCCGGTGTATTCAACCAGCTTGCCGGATTCAACTGAGCCCTGCTAGTCTCTGAACAAAATTTTCATTTTACCTTTTAACGCCGCCGTCGATAACAGTGTTGGTGTCTAAGAAAATGGATTTTACGCTGCTCTCGGCGTAACTATTACAGATGATGACACAACAGAGCAAAACTTATTTCTATTCATAATGTAGCTGGTGATGCAGCTGGCCTGAGCGTAAAGCTAGCCTTAGCTACTGGTCAACAATATAGAAATAAGCAGAGCAGAGAAACAGGAGCACCACATCACGTTTAATTCCAGCTAAATGAGAGCACTAAAATGAGGATATCAGGACTCAATGCAGCAATATTGATTTTGATCACTTTAGCATTGCCGCTTTGCAATAGTCCATGAACGACCATAGAATCAAATACGACTTAGATTCGGATCACACTGGTGTTGTAAATGCCATGAAATATAGCAGCAGTCTTACATGATTACCATTTTAGCGATTTTACTAAACAGCTCAGCCGATAGTCTTGCCGTGCAGAGGACTTCTAGCGCCATTATCTACAGCTGGGATCAAAACGAGTTTATTAGCCTGCTTAATAGCTAGCTAATTGTAATTAAACTGATCACTTACCTAGAAGACTTCATTATCTCTCCGCCAACTTGACTTACCAGTGGAAATTGTCTCGCAGCGATATTTTTATTGTACTGCAAAATTTTGTCGACCTTACTTCTTTATCTTGCACTCAGTTGGATATGCCTGCAGCCAGCGATATCCTCATAATCATATACATATAGCGAGCGCGTAAGTGACACAAGAGCAACCACTCAACGAGTGCGCGTGAAACGATTAATTTCAATTCGGGTTCCGTCTATGGTCTGATTTATCCCGCACATTCTTTTGGTATTGGTGGGTTAGCATTGTCAGGACATCTACATATCGTAAAAAATTGATATTTATTTCTCACATAGGTGAATCATCATGTACCAAGTTAGAAGAAAAGTCGGATATACATAAGCCTCTGAGATTTGGCAAAGCCCATAAAATCTGTTTCACAGTCTTTAACAAAGTCCGTAAAATCTCTTTGACAGTATTGTTGCGCATCTTATCATGGCATCGATCGTGTGTACAAAAGGAATGATTGGCCAGAGGCAACTGAAGTGGTTTAATCACTTCCTCTGCAAAAGCGGCAAAGTTATGCAGATCAAAGCGCTCCTGTAGCTACCAGATTGTGACTGATAATCTTTTGGCACAAGTAATTTTAGTTAGGCAGCGGGTTTTCTCTACCCAACGCTTGCGTCGGGCCATACAGCCCCCTGACACTGTAATCAGACCGCAACTATTAAGGTACAGAGCATCGTCTAACGCTGCTACTGCTGATCTAGCCGTAAGCAATCCCCTTGAGGGGTCATAATCTGTGGAGTCAGAAGGTGCCCACGAAGCAAATCTTGCGTACGAGTTTCACTCTCAGACATAGCTACATACACTTTCAAATAAGTGTTGAAGGATCGTACTGTGGCGCGCCGAGCGGTATATCGAGTCAAGTTGATCAAAGCCATAAGCTCGATGCTAAAGTAGCGTCTTTATTGACGATCTCTGTGGCCTAAACGCTAGTTTTAAGCAATTTGAGCTATGAAGCTGGGCAAAAACACTCGAAACCACACCATTTCTTTGTCAACCTCTTTGCGAGATTCGATTCGCTCTCTGCTTCGGGAAGAAGGGGGCATACAACGTAGGCATCTCGCGCGAGAAGCGAGTGTTGGAGACGTCAGCCTCAGAAGGCTTTTATGCGAGGAAAGCAAACATAAAGCATCGTTTCGGGAGACCGCGAAGCCGAGCGGTGGTAAAAAGTTGGAACTTGGTGATTTAGCTTGATTGTTTTCATCCCACCTTTCCCACTTAGTCAGGCGACCATGGCATCGGCCATAAAACCCTCGTCTATTTAAGCTGATCCTGTTGTGTGGCGCTTAAGTTTGTAATCAAAGGGAGGGGTGTTTTGTGTGATTATGCTCTTACAGCTGGCACTGGAGTTTTTGCTGCAGGTCTTGGGAAAAGTCTTTGTGCAAGGCTGGGTTGTGACCCCATAGAATTCACGATGTGGTCTAACGAGGAACGTACACCATTACGGTGTACGTACACAAAACACCACAGAACTTCCAACATAGTTCGAGATTCAAAAGTTTTGGAACCAAAACTGTGATGGGTATCATTATAACTTCCGTAAAAAGTAAAGTACAGTGATCTGGTCGCAGGTACTCAATCAGACTAATGGTATGACAACAGCAAAATTCCGTCAGACACTTGAATTGCTAACCTCCCACAAGACATTACACAGGATTAATAATGATAGGCGATCAAACATATATATCAGTGACGTAATATAGACTAGCTCATTCAAATTTTGGTCCTATGTGTCTCTGGACCCTATAGAATCATCTATGCCGCTACCTTAAAGAAGTGATTCTAATTTCTACCTTATCCATATATGGGAGAAATTTTAAAGTTTAAATTTTAATATCTGTAGTAATTGTGCTTGAATGTTTAAATGCGATCAGATTCACCGAAGGTCAACAAAAGAGCGTCGAGACAACACCACGTTTGAATTTGCATCTTCACCAAAGCTCGAGATGGAAGAACAGTCGATGCTACATGCTATCATCTACAAAAACCTGGCAATCTGACATGACAATGTTTTGTAACTATTCGCTTAGCTTCAATTTTCAAAGAACGATTTCGTTAAAAAATTGTCAATTTAGATTTTATATGCGATCCATAAAGTTCCCAAGTTGTCTAACAGCAGTCCTACTGATTCTGAACAAATGGACTAATACCCTTCTTCTGGTCCAGGTCTGCAAACGCATGGTTCACATCGCGATGGCTACATTCGTCTGCACGGACGCACTTGACCATGTCATACAAAGACGCGGTTTCAGGTAATTTATAATACGTCTGTGCAATCAGTGGTGCTTTTTTCGTTTTCCATTCTTCCAGATGACCATCTTCGATCTCTTTGAGCAGACACGTGTAAGTCTTGACGGCTTCTTCCTCAAGATACCCCACGAATCGGTGACATGTCTTGGGTGACATTAAGTAAGTGAGGAAAAATCCATTGAAAAACACACCTTGAGCACCCAAGACCAAAGTGCGAAAGATGTAGCCAGGTTGTTTAATGTTCATAAAGATAAGTAGATGCATGCGCTCATTTTCAGCTTCCTCCAATAACGTGTGAATCCAGCCATAGTCGCGCTTGAATTTGCGCAGTGAGCGCAAGTGCCGTAACATACCGCCTACCATACCAGGTACACCTGCAACGGATTCGAGAAAGAGGCAACGGTTCAGCCAGTCTTTCTCGGTCATGGCACCACCTGGTCCACGGTAACCCGAGAGTATGTCGAAACTTGTGCGAAGCGCCTTTACAGCCAAATACGCGACACGCTCGTGCATTTTTTTGATCGGATGATGAGTAATTTCGATCGAGGAAATCTTTTTGAGGTCATACACAGCGCGGTCGATCGGGTGTTCCCAAATTGGTTCCCCATTTTCACTCGTGGTACAACGAGTTTGTTTGAAGTGAGGAATGTAGGCGGGCTCGTTTGTGATGTTTGTTGGCTTTGGAAAATTCGCCTTTTCAGTGGATGGCGTCGTCTCGTTTAACCCACGCTGACTCGCGATATTGGCAGTTGAGGCGAAGTGTTGACGCTTAATTAACCCCAAAGTTTGACGGCGGTGTAATGGGCTTAAAATTGATTTCTCGAAGAACTTTGTGGTAGCAAACTGCATCGTAAATTGACAAGTGGTTTTTTGAATGTGAAGAACGTGGAAAATTGGAAAGTGAGTCTTAATTGACTACTTCAAAACGAAGACAAGCTCAATTTAACAGCATAGTCGATTGTCTGGCTATTGTCACTGTGCTGAATTCCGTTGGAGCCGGTCAGGAGATGAAGTAAAAAGTATTCCAGGCTTGCAATGTACATTGTCTCATGTAGATTCAAATTAGCACGACTACGTGTTGAATTGGATTAACAAAAAGGTGTATAATTGACTTGGACGTACAAAGAATGCACATTAGGATTGTATAATTATTTCAATAAAGCTAAGTTTCTGAAACGCTTATTGTCGAATATACACCTTGCTGAACTGGACGGCAGCACTGTATTAAAGCCTCAAAGACCTAAAAATTGAGTTTTCCAAGCATATTTTGCCTGACACAAAGATTAATGGACTCCTGTCTCTGTCTATATTAAATGTTATCATTTGATACGCAAGTTGTCCGACGTCTGTGATAAAAGGAGCAATTGACCAAAATCGAATATCATCATTTATAGAGCAGCACCGTAAACAAAAATTAGCAAAGAAAGTCAGTAATGTTTTTATATGAATAGCAATATTGTGATACATAGAAAATGGCAGTGTATATAAAGAAGCTTTTTTAACCGTAAATTGTTATGCTGAGTAGCTTATCCAGTTAATGTGAATGTCACGAGAGGACTTTGGCAAATCCTCAGAACTGACGACACTATTTATAATTGACTGTGACCGAGATGTTACTGAATTCTTCGTTATAAAAAAGGCGATATATGTTTTTCAGCCTATATTTTACGCTAGATATTATTTAACACAAGACTTTAAGTTGCGAGAGTACTACTTCTAGTTCTATTCATAGTCGTTTAGTGCTTTTTCGGTCGAACCCTATAAGATTCAAATCCACGATAAACGAACGGAAGTATGCACGCCTTTGCAAGTGATCATTGCAATGCAGCTGGCATTTTTTCTTGCAGCAAATTTTCTTCGTGCACTTGGGCTTCTTGTCCTTGGTCACATCATCTTCCTCTATGTTCTAAGGCCATCAACCCATATCCTAAAACTGGTACTATACATCATTTCATCTTGCTCGTCAAAAGTTAAATTTACTGCTACGCCCATCGTTCGTCTGGTCACCACAAAGACCTGCTCACTGGAAAGTCTGCCTGTTGTGGTCACTATCTGGTCGGTCTACAGTAAATAATCGCTCATGCAAATCGTGCTTGCCATTACTCACACTGCAATTTTTTTCGCTCTCAAGTTGCAATTACAAGGGCAGATATCCAATCGACATCACTCCTTATCTAGTGTCTTAGCTTTTTAATTTGTAGTCGCCTCATGCCGCAGAAAACTTCTGCTCGTTTTCACAATTTCACTTGCATAATCTACATTTACAGGTAATATGCACATACTCATTTTGAGTAATACGATTTGACAGGTGATGTGCAGTGTAAAATTAAGCAAAAATAACTTAAACTTGGTTTACACTGAATTCTAATATGATGTCCACGAGACTTTCAGTACGCAGCCAAATTATATCGATAAAGCTGCGAGCATGTACCAAACGCTTCATTTTTCCTCGGAATAGTCTTCCTTTAGGATCATGGCGTTGATCAAAGCATTAAACGTGTCCGTGAACAATTTTTAAAGGCCGTGGATCTAGGGAGTGCGCAAGCTATGTACGCATTGAGACAAATACACATCCATGGCCAAGGATACTTCTCGCAGGCACTCTACTGGCTAAAACTTGCTGTTGAGCAAGATGACGTTCGTCGAATTCGAGCTACAGTGGCAAAAGAAATTGAGTATGTACTCAGGCAGATTTGAAGGTTCAGGCAAGTGAGCGCCAATTAGGAGTATCTACATTGGCAATGAGGCTCATGGTATGTAGCTCCAAGTTCAGTAAGATTCAACCTTGGGCTTAGCAGCTAAACGCACGGTCTAAATTAGCAATAATATCGGGAGAGCCCTCGATTCCGACAAAAAGATGAATGAAGCTATCAGAGATGCCGATATCCTTACGCAACTCTTCCGGGACTGATGCGTGGATCATGATAGCAGGAGACTCGGCCAGCGACTCAACAGCATCCTAACTTTTGGCCAACGTGAAGACTTGAAGGTTCTCGAGAAATGAACGAGCTTTTCCGAGGTCGCCACGTACATAGAATGTCACCATACCACTGAACCCAGACGCCTGCTTCTTGGCAATCTCGTGCTGTGGGTGGGTTTAAGGCCCGGATAACAAACCTTTTCGACGGCAGGATGTTTCTTTAGGTACTCGGCAAAAACTTTAGCATTCTTAGCATGTGTGGCCATACGCATGTGCAGTGTCGTAAGACCGCGAAGTGCCATATAGCAGTCAAAGGGTGAGGGAACGGCACCGATACCATTTTAAATAAAACGTCAACCGTGTTGATGTCTTCAGAATTGGTGATGACCGCCCTCCAACGACATCACTGTGTCCATTAATGTACTTGGTGATACTGTGCATGACAATCAGCACCCACAGTCAATGGATTTTGAAATTAAGGGGACATGAACGTATTGTCCACAACAAGAAGCAGATTGTGACTGTTCCTACAGCCTGAATGTCCGTAATCTTTTGTCCACATTGTAAAAACAAATATTGGCGGCACCAACAAGAAGACCTACAATCCATCCGTTGTGCTTTACTGTAAATTCTGAAACTTCGTTCCTATAGCTTGGTCTCTATATCATTCACACGATTGAACATGAATTGTCTCTCTATCCACAATACATAAGATGTCAATAGGTACGTTACACTGATAGATGCTTGTTCTTACCTTGAATTTCAATCGGAGTGGTTCATCGGCCGTCCATCTTCTTGCATCGGCTGCCGTCACAGGATGATCCAACTGCAGATTTTCATCTTCAAAGCCGAGTAAACTTCCTTTTTCATAAAAAACCGAGGGCTTTTCGGATGCGGCATTTAATAAATCCCCCAGATTTGTCCCCACTGGAACATTTACTGGTAAAGTTAGGCCATTATAGTCAGCGACAAATACTTCGACAGTATTTTTTGGGTTCACTTTAGACCTTGTCAAGATTGTTCAAATTCGTGTAAAGGTCCAAAAAACTCTTTCTATTTAGCGTAAAATACCAAGCTTTGTCCCAATCGATTCAGTCCACATGCATCGCCTACTGTCTCAAAAACAATGTGAAGATATCAACGGCCCATCTCCAAACCAGAAACTTTGTTTGAATATCTCAATACCTCGGCGATGAGATGTTGACATGGTAGCATAAAATTTCTGTGTAAACTTTCATGTTGTAAGAATATTTTTTTCACATTAGCGGGCCATTTTGCTCGTGTGCTATCATGTACTTGACCATCTTGAGCTCTACTTACTGTCTATCGCCTAAAGTGCTGGTACTTCGGGAGTCTCATGCTTATTTTTGCTATCAGTCGTCTCGAAATGGCGTTCATACCAAGATGTAACTAGTTTGATATCTAACGCTACAGAATAAAACACGTACTCTTCTTCTGCTTGGGCACTTTTTTTCGACGCACTTCGCGTACAAACATCTCAAAAACCGCTGTCACATTTGCTCCTGTCAATGCACTTGTTTCAATGTACCGCGCGTTGTATGACTGTGCTATTTGTCGACCTTCCTCTGTGCTTACTTGACACTTGGTCGGATCATTCTCTACCACATCCTTCTTGTTAGCCACGAGTATAATTGGTGGTAATGGACGACGACTTTCGTTAATTTGAAGGTGGAGATCAAAAAATGGTTGTAATTCCTATCAAGACAATATCAAATCATAAGTTTATTCAATCCATCAATGATGATACATCGTTTGTACTTACATGAAGCGAAATGCGCGAGTCCATACTATATACAAAAACATACCCATCCTTGTCCATCATCCATTGCCCTCGTAATGACTCAAAATCCTAAAAATTTGGAGCGAGATATAAGTGATTGATAAAATCAGGACCACGCGACGACATACATCTTGTCCTGCAGTGTCTAGTATTTCGAGCATACATAATCCATCGTCCACTGTGATTGCTTTTCTGTACGCATCTTCAATTGTAGGATCCCAATCTTTGACAAAATAATCTCTTACAAAGCGTAGCGTCAATGCACTTTTGCCTACACCACCAGAGCCCAACACCGACATGTGGAGCGTCTCTTGTCCATTTACAGGACCTTTCATAACATGCTTTTGTCAAGTTTTTTTCTATCTAATAAAAAGGAATAACAAGACGCGTACCAAGTGATTTGTAAAAAGCCTCGCCTTGCGAGACATAGAGTGTATCGTTGTTCTGAAGCTCATCAACGTCCGAGATCTCAGCGCCACTAGCTAGAAATAGTCGCTTTGCACGCACACCAAGCTTCTTGCTTGCAACTTTTTTAAGTTTCGCAATACTTTCCTTACTTTTAAGGTTCATCACCTAGAATAAACAAAAGCATTAGGTCCATGGTCCTAGCAAATTTGTCTTCTCTGTCGCGAACCTTTCCCTCAGAGCCAACCTCATTACGGTATATAAATAACCGCATGTCACTCATGATGCTAAGCGTCTTGATGTCGCTTTTGTAGCAGTTAAAGCGAGCACGACGTTGCCCAAGTTATCACCTTCTTCAAAAGCGTAACCTTCGTAGGATGGTTCCCCCCCTACTTATTTAGTTGTAATCAGGGTTACACAATTGCAGTATACAAATTTAAACAATACATTAAATTTGTCGCAGATGTAGCCAGGTACCTGCGTTACAGTCCTGTCTGTACACAGGTCAATGCAAGTAAAATTTAGGCCAAATTGTAAACGGAAAGAAAGCATCATGTGTAAACTGTTATGCTTGAACTTATAGTCTCATGTGATTGTTGTAGACATCTAGCCGTTGAAGAAGTGAATAAGATACGCACTTTAAGCAGTGCGGACTGCATCATTCGACGTTCACAACATGATTGAAAAGCTTCCACAGTTACTGAAGACTTTAGTCTCTCGGTTTTTTTTTCCAGAGTTTTTTGTCGAGCCAAAAAATTTATCGACCTAAGGAAAATGGTCCTTATATCCTATACCGTAACCCTCCTTTTACGTTGCTTTATCATTTCTTACGTTGCGTGAAAGCGTAATCCGTGTTGCTTGACAACACCTAATGAGCAAAGAAAGGTGTCGTGCCCCCTCTTTCGATCGAGCGTCAAGCAAAGCACCAACGTACGTTCTATTGTCTACTCTCGCTAAAAGATTTAAAGTATTAGCTTCTTAAGTCTCGACAGGCAAATATTTCAGTCAATCTTTTCAGTGCGACCAGTCAACAACGACGTTGTACATCCGCAACGTTCGACTCTACCACACAAGTCCATTTGCTTCAGCTTAGAAATTATGTGTTTAGACAACATGCATACACAGCAGCAAGATAAGCAGCAGCAAGAAAAGCAGCAGAAGAGTGACATTAGTCCACCCACACGACGGCGATTACGATCGCGAGAGAAGGAGGATGTGGGTGCGCCTGCCGTGTGGGTTATACCAGATTGGGTTACGCATCCAATTATCGAGAATTTTTATGGCTACACACGGCATGCCCGAACTACATCGTTTGACGAAATAATGTGCTCACCAGTCAACGCAAGAGTCACAACGACATTGGGTGAGAATTGCTGCAGTTACAAAGTCGCAGATGATGATGACAAAGGCCATCAATTTGTGACTCGCCGACCGTTTGGGTCGTTTGCCTATTCCTGTACAACGGACACAAGTGAGGAAGGAATTGGGACCGAAAATTTACTTTACGATCGCCACACTGTTATGGGTGCTGGCCAAGACAATTGTGGATCTGGATACGCTCATTGGAATAGAATGCACCATACTTTAACTCTCAACGGAGCATTAGTACCAGTACCTTTAGAACCTCGTTATAGAATTGATAGAGTATCAAGTGTGGAAAACTCACAGAACGTTGGAGATCGAGCAACGTTTGGTTTTGCATTCTCTTTTAATCTTGATAGTCCGTACTCGTCTATGACGTCTGCAAGGTTACGTGCAAAGTTACAAGACAGTCTACACGATATGGACACTCGTATTGCAGAGGAAAAGATGCGTTTGAATCAGATTCAACAAGCAATAAAGCAGAAAGCAGGAGTTAAGCGTTCGAAGGCAACTCCAAACGCCATGTGGAGCTTGATTTGTGGTATACGGACAGATGAAACGTCTCAAGCTGACGGAATGGCTTTCCTGGTTGAAGAATTGGGAATAGCTGTGTCGCACCGAGCTTTAAATCAGCTCCAGCGTCATCGTCGACATGTGAGTGGCATCTTGCAAATAGTAACCGAACACAATCCAGATCTTGAGCTCACGGAGCGGCAACTCGACTCATTTGAAGTAGCAGACGCGATGTTGGACAATGACATCAAATACAGTGTCTTGAATCAGCAGTACACGTTGTTGCTGGCTAGTTTGACTCAGCGACGACGTGCTGCAGCTCAAGCAAAGCTACACAATGGCAATGATTGTTTTGAGAAGACTCATGTCAAGAGTATGATGCTGTCAAACCTGTTAGAAGCTGTGAGCTGGTATCGATTAGTGCAGCGTAATGCAAGGGAAGAATCAGCTTCGAGTTGTGTGAATGTGACATCAAATTTTGAATCGAACGGTGAGTCCGCTCTTTCTTCTGGACTGACAGATGTCCAGGTGGATACAATTTTTGATGTCTTAGCTGGGGAAGACTTTTATTCTGATTACAACAAGCTCATGTGTCAAGCTGATTGGTGGGAGATTGCACAGGCTCACTTTGAGAATCTCATCTTTTCGTCCAAGCACTCACGTATCTGTCAATGGATATATCAGCTTTCAAGAGACGTCGCAGTCGTGAGTTTTGAAGAATTGGAGAGAAACGATCGAAAAGGTCATAAATCAAGGACGAATTCTACGGTTGGGGACTATATGCATCACAAGAGCCACCGTCAGCACCCTTCTTGGGCAGAAGACCCATCTCCTGAACAAATTCTTGACTTTCTTGAAAGACTGACAAGTCGCGTGCGTCGCGAATTTGATGTTGCGAACGATGTGAGCAAGAGCTTAAATGTGTTTATTCAGCGCACTGTCTTCCCACGCATTGGTGTTCTCTGCTTTAATCAAAAATCAATGAGGGAGTGCCAGAGGAAAGATAAAATGTGGCGCAAGAAGTGCCATGAGATGAGCGGTTTGCCCATGGAGAACCTTGGCGTGTCCCTTGAATTGGTTCAAAAGATCCGTTTGAATCTGCCTAGCCATCAGATTAATGGATCAAGTCACAAAAGTTTAAGTCCACGACAGGTTTTTCTAGTTCGTGCGATTGAGGCCTTCAATGGCATGCATAGTATTGTACCGTGCGATTTGCTAGATGAGTTGATGCATGGCGTCGTAATTTTACATCACGAAGCTGCCCTTGTGTTAGGCACGACTCAATTTTCTGTGGAAACATTCTTTCCGTTGTTGGCATACGTGCTGGTGCACTGTCGACTGCCGACTATTCACGCTCAGCTGCATCTTCTTGAGAACTTTGCGATCACGGCAGATAATGCAAATGGTGAGGAGTCGTATTACGTTTATTGCGTCCATGCTGCTGTCGAATACGTTTGCAACACAGCAGGACTAGGCGTTAAAAGCAATATTGAGGATCCCACTAGCTCATCCTTAAGTGTTGTCTCGACTCCAGAAAGCTCCAGCTTCTCACCTGTTATGCCAATTCTTCATAAACCTTCAACAGAACTCGCCATTTCGATCGAACCTGAGCTCGAGAATGGACCAAGCGACAGTAGAAGTACTACCGAAATGGGTGTGAACAAGCAGCAGATCTCCGAATCTGCTTTAAAGTTAAACTTCACTCGATGTTAGACTGTCAAGACTTTTAATTTATGTCGCGTATAACGAGGAGGGAACCGATCAGGTTTACCCATTGAATCAAAATTGAATTGTCGAAGACGCGTTCAAAATTCTTTTTCTTTTTCGATTTACAAATTCTTAATGAGGCTTTGGGACGTGACCGTCGACGTAAAAGTTGCGCGTGGCTTTAGGAAGCGTCACGATTGTACCCTCAAATGTTTCTTGTACGACAACTTGGCACCCTAATCTGGACGTATCCGTTAGTCCAAAAGCCATGTCCAACATATCTTCTTCATCTTCACACGGTTCTTCCAGCTTGTCAAATACGGAATCTTCAAGAATCACGTGACAGGTGGAACAGGCCATAGATGACTCGCATGCACCCTCAAGATCAATATCATTGGCATGTGCTACGTCCAAAATGGACATACCCGTCTTGGCTTTCACTTCCTTGAGAGTGTCGTCACGTAGCTTAAATTTGATGTTCACATTCCTAATCGAAGTTTCGTTAGTGTATTTATTGCAAATCACAGCTTTTTGTATACAGCGTACGTGGTATTGTTCGTATGATTAGACTGTTGTCCGTGAAGTACAGTGACTGACGCGTAGAAGAAGCGCGAAGTGTGGACTAAGTCTCCACGTGACAGAAGACGCTGACCAAGCACACGGAGCATTTACTACACACAAAATTGATACAATAACCGGTCTATGGTCAGTAGTTGGTAGGTAATTAACAAAATTTGTAACTTCCAATTTCATTTTAAAAATATACAAGAATATGATGTCGTAACTTTGTCAGTGCTTGGAGCTAAAATCGACAGCTTTTCAGTCTGCGTGGAAGCCGCAACGCGGAAACTGCGTTGTGCATACTTGGATTATTAAAAGGACTCATCGTGACTTAAATTTTGAGTTAACGTTTGCCGAATAATTGTATTATCGTAAGAAATTCAGTTTCTTGTGCTTTTTATACCAATGCATCTGTTTTGCTTGACACGTTAGTTTTTTTAACCTGAGCCAAATGCTTACAATTTGTTCACTTGTTTATTTAATGCTACAAATATGCTTCGGAAAGGAGTAAAGTCTTTTTGAGCTAGATTTCATCGACGAAACATATTATGATTTCCACAGCATTAGTATGCAGTCGTCCCTCGGATAACGTAACTAATGATCTCGTATAACTAATGAAAGTTTGTTCCACTAAGCTTATTTGTATATAGCCAAGTACTAACTCATAACTGGTAAAATAGTAGACAACTATGAGTTGCTCGAGTATATAGCGCTTTGCCTAACTCTACCCTTCAGGTCTTTCTGTGACATGGACATAATGCGACGTTAGGTACTGCATTAACTACCATTTTTTATAAACATGAATTTTGTAAATGTGCAAGACAGTGAAGTGCCAAGCAATCATGCTGGACTAATATGAAACCAGCCACAAACTGATGGTAGCCTGGACTGTCGCCGTCGTTTTGAGATTTCTGCAGTTCTCGAATGCGCCAGAGAACCACTGTATTTGTGGGATTCGTCACCTTCAGCAAAGAAGCAGTAATTGCTAGGCTCTTTAGCTTTTCCAGATTCGTGACTAACTGCTTTTCCACATCTTTGTTTTCTTGATCGTCATTCTCCTCTCCTTCCGCCTCCTGAAACAAGGCTATAATCTCATCGTCATTCAACCCCAGATTGGCTGTATCATCCTCCATTTTAGTAGGTGCGAGCCATTTACAGGGGAAGAATAGAGATCTGTTTAGCCTGAAGAGGTAGAAGGTGGCAGAGCTCAACCCCAAAGTAACTCCGTGCTCTTGAACACGGAACGTGTTCGCAAGCTGGGCTTGCTGGTCGTGGAAGTGACCATGAAGGGCTTTGCAAGACCATGGAAGGTCTTTATCCACTCCGGGACATCGGGCAATTATGCTCGTCGCTCCACGATACAAGGAGTCGGCTGTATGCTGAAGCGCTGAGAGCGCTGTCGAGTGCCACCGCCACTGTCGCATGGCGTCGGGGACTTACGTCACGGTGCCCAGGGTCCCTGTGGACCTCGGCGTCCAGTTTCCTGACGTCAATTGCGTGGAACGCTGTTCAGTCGTAGATTCGGATTCAAGGTATAATCTCATTCTTGGTATGACATAATTAGAACATCATGAGCCATAAATCGATTGGAGGGCGAAGACCTTGGGGGCTCCACGCACGTTTCCTGGTGAAGCGTTGGTGAGACATGAACCCACCTCTGCTAGGAAGCAAAAGAGCTATTGGCGCGAGCACTAGACCGGGACGGTCAATGTGATGGAAATCGGAGTATCCGAGTTGTCAAACACCAAAGGTGTATTGGATAAGAGTCCCGAGCGTGGCTCACGGGCTGAATATGGGGCGGCACGTAACCCATTGAGCGCAGCTCAAATATCGGAGCTGTCGCTGCATACCAAGAGTGGCATGGTCGGCCAAAGGGCCGAGGCATCAAGGGCGAGGCCCTTGTGATGCGCGTGGAGTGACACGTAACCCACTGAGCACTGCTCATGTCACGAAGCAGTTGCTGCATGCCAAGAATGACATGGTCGGACGAGGTCCGAGGCATCACGGGCGAGGCCCATGTGAC
>NW_020187445.1:1274884-1275584 GCF_900000015.1 Plasmopara halstedii | reverse complement strand
CGATGGAGGAAAGTCAGCTGTATGCTGAGGCGCTGAAAGCGCGGTTGGGTGACATCGTTACTGTTTGCCTAGCGACGGGATCGCGTGTCACGGTTCCGAAGGTCCCTGTGGACATTTGGAGTCCGATTTCTTGACTTTTATAACGTCGAACGCTGTACTTGGAGGCAAGGTATGACCTCATCCTAGGAATGACAAGATTGGAACACTATGAACCATAGATTGGTTTGAGGCCAAAGACCTTGGGCGCTACGCGCATGTCTCCTGGTGAAGCTTTGGCGAGTCATGAACCTACCTCTGCTAGGAGACAGAAGCGCTATTGGCGAGAGCACTGGACCGAGACGGTCAACGTGCTAGACATTGAAATGTCCGAGTCGATAGTAACCAACGTTGCATTGGACAGGAGTCTCGAGCGTGGCTCGCGGGCTGATCGTGGAGTGGCACGAAAATCAATGAGCGCTGCTCTCGTTGCGAAGCGGTCACTGCATGCCATTGATGGCGTGGTCGGACAGAGTCCGAAGCATCTTGGGCACGACTCTCAGATGCGCGTGGAGTGGCACGGTGTCCATTTGACAAAGACTGCGGGGTCAGCAGTTCTTCGTCGGATGTTGTGGATAACATCGGAGCTCCAAAGGAGCGGGAAGTGAGGGTTACACCGGACGACGCGGAGTGCTTGTTCACTCTGGTCTCACCGAGACATAGA
>NW_020187445.1:1273177-1274643 GCF_900000015.1 Plasmopara halstedii | reverse complement strand
CTCAGGGCTTGCTGGGTGGGTAATAGCCGAACGGCTAGCTGATGTCAGCCTCCTCACTATCCGTAAAGAAGTTGATGACTTCCTGTCTACCAGACCGCGTGTCTTACAACACTTTTGCGATGCGATGGCTGAAAGCCCAGACATGCAGAAAGAATATGCAGGCGAGAGAAGCAGAAGAAATGTGGAAAAGGCTGAGGTCGGAGGCCTGATTTATCAAACACTTAAAACTTTCCTACACATGCAATTTCTGCTACTTTGAAGACACAGCTACGTCCACGGTTTATCGGACTTTCAAGGTCGTGGCCAAGCGGGACCTTCCGTAAATTCTTGACCTTCCAAAATGAATGCGCACCCAATCGGTGTTTTTTGAAGGCTTGCTCAAGCCGTTCCGGAATCCGGTGCAATTGATCGCGGAAGCGTTGGCGCCGGAGCGGCTCCCACAGGCACTCGACCACCTTGAAATTGGACCAGCAACTAATTTTTAGCGCGGAGCGCAACCATATCCATCTGTAACGGCGCCAAGCGCTCCAGCGTCGCACGAAGCGATGCGTTCGTCCGCTCGACGGCTAGGAGCCGTTCCGACAGAGCGCGATAGCCCTCAACGTGAGGCAGTCGGTACACAAAGTGCTCCAAGATTTATAGGTCTTCCGCACAGGGTTTTGCGACCACAGCATGATGCCCAGCAGAGCCCTGTTCGCGACGGACATTGTTCTCAAGAGCTTAAAGAACATCGCAGGTCACCAGACGGCGATCGACCAGGTAGTTATCGTCCGCCGCCGACTCTTCTCGACAAGAACAGTGGTGGCCACTAACTCTTGGAACGTCATGTTGGCCGACGTCGTCGCCAGGATCAAACCCAGTATCTTGTGAAGTAGCGGGGATACCTCGACTCCGAGAACTCGTGGGAGTTTAGGTGCCACTTCGGCAAGACTGCCCAGACGCCGTGGACGCTTATTCATGACGCTTGGCGTCGTCGAGCGCCCCGTGCTTCTCGGCGGTACCCCCGAGAAGCTGGATTGCCATGAGCCGAGCTCAAGCTATGACCCTGAGCTGCTGTGGTCGCAGACTCATTCATGTTATAGACCACAGAGCCCGCGGGAGCGTGATAGATTAATCCATACGTCACAGGGCGCCAATACGCAGGAAGACTGAGTTGCGCCTTGAGTTTAGAAAAGTCAAACCCAAGCTAGCGGTCCAGGCGTACTTTCACCTTCTTGTGGCTCTGCCGTAAGGTAGAAAGCAAGGAAAGCTTCCGGTGCCACTGCACCCATTGCTCAAAAAGCTCATCATCATCTGCAGTGATTCGCCAGGGGCGAGCACAAAGAAATTGGTCCGCACTGCAGTACAGGAGGGCCTCCTCTTTGAGCTTGAAGTCGAGCACGGTATCGACTAGCGGAATTTCTTCCGGAACCGAGAAGCGAGCTCGGAGAGCTTTCTGCTGGTTAAGCTCAGCTTGCGTAGTGGCC
>NW_020187445.1:1250206-1273167 GCF_900000015.1 Plasmopara halstedii | reverse complement strand
TGTTGGCTTGGGAACAGATGCGTGAGTTACTGTGTATGTATTTGCACTATATGTTTAAATCTTGTGTGGTCTCTGTGATAAGTATAGTTAGTAACGAGTCGTTCCTGTCGGTGAAGATGAATTACTTTGGCAAATTCGGGATATCCTTTTCTATGTCTATATTACATTCACGTACTATCGCATCCTTTTTTCGATTAAACGAAGGCAGTATAGCATAAATGACAGGTAACCAAATAACTGATTTCCTGAGCCCAAAACTTCATTCTGCATTCTTCCAGCTCCAACTTGAACAGACTTTAGACAATGCAATTTTCATACGCCATCTTCGCTTGTATCCTCGCTGTTACTTTTATCACTGTTACTGATGGTAATGGACTTCGAAAGGGTCTCGACTACTCGCATTTGGAGCAATTTGACAAAACAAAATATCATCATTTCAAGCCGCGAAGTACACAACAGGCACTCAAGTGAGAAGGTCAGAATAGACGTCGACAAAGGCAATTGACCGCGACAATGTTGCACTTGTTCTCGTGTTCCTCGCTCTCCTTCAACTTTGTGTGGTAGACGACAGCCAGTTCCAGTGACGGTCAAATGACGTGGAATGCGTTTTGCTATGACTTACATCTGCATATTGCTATTAACATTAGCAATAAAATAATATATGTGCTTCAATGATCGATTATGTGACCTTAAGCTTTGCGTGACAGACGACAGCGTGAAGTTTGACGATTTCTAACAGCCTTGATGTCTGACAAACGTTTCGTGTTATGAATAATAATTTTCTATCTCTTTTGGCCAGGCCTTTTTGCTACTAGAGTAGTTAAGCTAATTAATTTGGTACTATTAGAATAAACATCTGCAAAATTTATTTGTAGACCAACATTTCTGTAATCATGCCAAACTACCTGGTCCGTATATGGAAATGAATGAGGGGACGAAAAAGCAACCCGTGAATAATGTTTAATCAGCTTTGTCCTCGGATGGAATCAACCCGCAAGTGAGTAGCTGAAGCAACCACATTTTTTACCACTATGCGAATCATAATTGATTTTGAAAGTGTATGATGTCAGTATTTCTCTCGTTCCAGTGCTGCCATATATATACACAATGAATAAATCTGCCTTGATAATGTACTATCTGGTCTGTGAATCATAAAAAAACAACGAGGAGACCTGGGGTGGCGGAGGTTGAGTTATTTAAACTTGGGCTTTAAGCGGTTTATCACAAAACCCCGTCTCTTATTTATATGAAAAATACAAGTCTTTTAGGTTTTATGAAACAAAGACCGATTTCAAGCCGCCCCGGATCTGTTCTCAACAAGATTCCTCTCGTTTTTCTGTCCTTGCCATCAAAACGGCAAGTAGCCTGGTACCCGCTTGACGATATGAGTCATGACAGAATCCGACCAAGTAGATGTTTCTGTCGATGTTAATCCGCAGCTGTGGAGTGCGTATATGCTGCAGCAGTCCCTACTAAAAAATGGAAGGAAGAAAGTTCGATCACGATTGATGTTTATTTACTGCCTACTTTCAAACACAGAAAGGCACCTGTAAACACTGCAAAGCCTACGCCACTTATCGATTTAGATCGGATCCTGTTAGAGATCATTCCATTAAATTCAAATCGTTTTTGAAGTCCATGACGCTGCTTATGATTGATGAGCATCTAAATGGTTTGTCAGGTCGCGCTGAAGCTGTGTTTCTGACCAATTTCTAGATAACCCCTTCTTTGGATTTGATGATTTGATGGGTTTTGGAACTACCATAAACCCAAAATGATTTGAAAAAATGTGGCCCTCCTGTTGGTACCCCACAGTGATCCCTCGTCTCCGTGAGATTTAATTTGTCCTTCGATGGATATGAAGCCATCCATCATGAAAGTGTACCTACCAAACATTATTCACCCCTAAGTGCTATGCTATGGGCAACTCCGATAATCCATTTGACATTGATTTGATATTTATCAAGAACAAGTCTTTCAAAACCCTTAAGATGAAGAAAACAACGAAAAGAAGAGTAAAGAAAGAAGCAGATATCCAAAAAATCCGGAAGTCACTCAGTCATTTCAGCCTCAATAAGACGACGAATGCACATGATAAAGAAAAAAAGTTAAGAAACAAAAAGCATCCGCGAGCGAAAAATTGGTACTAAGCCGGGTGGAAAAGGTATAAGCGTGCTAAAATATTCGTAGCTCATATGAACCGCTATTCTATAAACAATTTGTAAGAACTTACGCATGTACCAACATCGTTTCAGCAGTCCTTAGCCGCGTCATTCCAGCTAACCCACTCGCCGTCAATGCTTGTTGAATCTTGGCTTTGGTTTGGTCTACATCTAATCTGCTTCGCGTATAAACACAAGCACCTTATTTTGAGTAATTTCGTCAGCATTTCTGCTTTCTGATGCTTTTTGACGATTAGGTTGATGTTTAGAATGTTTTTCGCGATTTTCTGAGGATGAAGTGGTGCCTAATATCTGCGTGCTACGTCCAAGCATGGTATCGGGTGTTACTTGCGAGATTAATCGCTCTTTGGTTGTCTTCTTGAAATTTGTGTACCGAGCAGCAGTAACATTGCGACTAAGGCATATCCAAATGCTACTTACGGCATCAATACCGATTACAGACGTTCGGCTTCGGGAGTTATAATCATGTCTACAGGCGCACCGGTGGTATACAAATCAAATTACCAACAAGCCATAGCACCCAAGAAGTTGTTTAGACGCGTGTTATCAGTAGACTAAACCAGATTTTATATGAGCTAGCGTAGCAATTATATAGCTGCATTCCAATGTTGTAGTCCGGATTCTCCAGGAACGGGAACCGCTGTGTTATCACGAATGCAATATCAGTGAAGTAGTTGTCGTGATGAAAAGCGGCCATCCAGTCAAAGATCGATAAGGCTTCGAGCGGATCGCCAAACGACCCTCTTCTGTTGCTGGCGACTGTGTTGACGACGACTTCAATCCTAATGTGCACATTTGTCGACACTCTTGGCATCCTTTGATCAAATCGCCTGACCGCGTCGTCGATGTTGCAAGTCAGCTTTATCACAAGTGTTTTTGCTGACCTGTCAATGTCAATCTTCTTTTAGACCAAAATGAAATCCACCTATTTCAGCTCATTCACCTTGCATACGTTTTGAGCACCTCTCTGACTTCATCGATCTCCTCATTATCGGGGCCGTTCCTTAGTATCAGCACCAGCTAATGTCTTTGTTTCGTTCACCCCACTTCAATATAACACACCAACAATCTTCTTGTTGCACATGAAGACATAAACGATCCTCTGTTAGCTCCACAATTTGACGTCTCCGATTGGTTCTTCGATATCATGACTGGTTGCGTTTTGGAAAGATACATTTGAAACTCTTGGATTCGAGCTTTGTCTTCATTGCATCGTCAACTTTAGCGTAACCATGCGACCCGAGCACGAGTAAGAGGCTTCATCTTGGAAGTAAACTCAGATGGCGTAATATCGTGATGTGCTGTATGTGTGAAGCGAATAATTAATTCAATTGCCGTTCTCACTACTTCCATCCACCATTCAGTACACCGCTTTTGTAGCATAGCATACTGCGGGTCATTTCCTTGATAGTCATGTTCAGACGCTTTGTCACCTCATTCTGCTGGCATGTATGCGGAAGGAAACGATGCTGGCCGATGCCGCTCCGACGACATATATCCACCATCGTTGTGTTGCAGCTTATGTTCCGTTGCTGGGTCTGAAGCAATTGAGACGATGCCCCATTGCCCCATTGTTTTTCGTTAATAGTTTCATAACTCTTAAACGTGCAAGATTCTTTGCTCTTGCTGTTGACTAAAGAGGTCAAATATCCACAAAAGAGGGGAAATATTTTGCACCTTTCGTCGAGGAAGTGCAGCGGGGCTGCCGTAACGATTTTGTTTAGAGGAAGCTAAGCTAAGATCACCGACGTTACGTTCTATATTAGAACCAGTAGCTTACCGCATGTTCATCGCTGTGTATTTACAGACAGATCGATCATATACAATGCGGTACTCACAGTTTCTTTCCACCATGTCGTTGCCTTGTAGCGTAGCATTATCCGAACTTTATCCATGATTGTACAATTCATTCCTTGTGCCACTCCGTTAAGCTAATGACCGAACGGTACCGTACGCGGGTGTATGATTTAATCTACGGCTTCCCTCTCGCAATTTGGTTTTATTGTGTGAGCGAAGACACTTGAATCGATCTCTTCATTGATTCTCGTAGAGTTCTTGAACTAGGCAAGCTTAATGGAGACTTCACTTTTGTTCTTTATGAGTTCGCAGTCATAGAACGTTAGAAGTTATCCACAAATGTCAGCACATTTCGTTCACTATCGTTTGCACTGGTCCCATCACATCGGTATGATCTAATTTCAGTACCCGTGTTGTCCTGGACGTCGATAAAAAGAACGACGTCGTTCCTTTAAGATCGGTGCACGAGTGTATACGAATAAGCTGTATGCTTATGCAGACAGGTGCACCTTCAGCGCCGAAGAATTCCCCTTCACAGGGCGCTTCATCGAGAAGCATGGCCTTCCACTAAGGTCAAAGCCATTGTGGACTGGCCGGTTCATAAGAACCAAAAAGATTTCAGCAAGTGACTTGGCCTCCCAGCTACTTGCGCAAGTACAGCAAGAAACACGAAGAAATGGCACGGCCATTGTCTAATCTTCTTAAGAAGGATGCGGAATAGTGTTGGAACACCGAGCATCGAGATGATTCTAATGGGGTCAAAGACAGCCTCCTTCATGCACCAATACTGGCTTTGTTATACCCTTTGTCTTTTTAGTCTCGTCTGTGACGCTTCGGACTTTGCCATCGGCTGTGCACTGCTGCAAGCAGCCACCAAGGGGCAAGATCGGGCGACCGCGTCCAAATATCGCCAGCTCAAGGCTGCAGAGAAGTACTACCCAGTTCACAAGAAATAAGCGAGAAGTATGCACTGTCACGTTTCACCTGCTCGGCTCCAAGCCGTTCGTGATCTACACAGTTCATGCGTCACTACGCACTGCGAATCAGACGACTCAACTCTCGCAGAAAATGGCCAGGTGGCTCACCTTCTTCGCAGAGAATACTTCGATGTGAATCAAAAGCCAGGAACCCGAGAATGTTTTGGCTGATGCGTCGTCCTGCAGACAGACTATGAACTTGCTCATGTGACGACAATGACGTCGTCCGTGATGAATTTGATCCGTGCCGCGAAAGCGGGTGATGATATGTGCTAGTGCTGCTACAGGATTTTGGGGGCAGACAAATCTGGAGACTTGGACGAAAAGTTGTCGTCGCGACTGCATGTGATCGCATTGCTATGCAATAAAATATGGATTGCTGCTTTATGCACCGACTCAAAGGATACGCCTCAAATTGTGGCTCCACACGATGAGAATTTAAAGTATTGTACCCTCTATGAGGCCCACTCAGTGGTTATTTCGGTCGCGAGAATGCCTACAGCTCTGTGTGTTGCCACTATTGGTGACCCAAGTTGTACAAATAGACGAGAATATATGTGCGCAGTGTGAGACGTGTCAAAAAGTGAGACCCTCTCAGAAGGCGGTGGCGCCGCTAGCCAGTTTGCTGGTAACCTCCAAAAGTTGGCAGCCCATGATTTGCACTTTATGTTTGGCCTGCCGAAGGACTCGGCGGACAACACGCTTTTTCGACCGTCTGAGCAAATTGCTTAACATGCAGCGTTACCGGACACCATCGATGGTGTCGGTACTGCGAAGCTGTTTGTGGATCCTGTCTGTCGACAACATGGACTCCAAGATTTAATTATCTTTGATGGAGACACACGCTGCAGTGGGATGTTTTGGTCGACGATCTTCAAGGTGCTGGGCACCAAGTTGTCTATGTCAACAGTAGACCATCCGCAGACCGATGGTCAAACTGAGCGGGTGAACCGCGTCGTCGAGGACGTCCCTTGCAACGTCTACACCGAGACTCCGAGACACTGGAGCGAAGTGGTGCCACTTGTAGAATTTGCTCGGGACAATGCAGTGCACGCATCTACCGGCTAAACGCCGTTCCACGTGAACGGGTACGTTCGTCTTTGCGTACCGCTGACGTCGCCATCTCATGACTCAGGGCTTGGTGGGGAGGAATAGCCGAGCGTCTAGCTGATGTTAGCCATATCACTACGCGTGAAGAAATTGATGAGTTCTTGTCTTCCAGAATAAGTGTCTTACGACACGTTCGCGACGCGATGGCTGAAATCCAAAACATGCAGAAAGAATTAACAGACGGGAAGGAAGAAGAATTGTTTGTAACTTTGAGGTCGAAGCCTGGTTTTATTGAATGCAATAACCTTCCTGCCATGATTTTTCTGCTGCCTTTAAGACGAGCTCCGTCGGCGGTTAATCGGGTCGTTTAAGGTTGTGGCCAGGCGTGGCCTTGCGTATATGGAGAATCATTCAAATGGGATGCGCAACCACACGGTAATTTATGTGGGCCTGCTAAAACTGTACCAAGATCCGGCGCAAGTGAGCGTGGAAGCGTTGGCGCCAGGCCGGCGCCCACAGGCGCTCGACCATTTGAAAGCTAGACCAGTAATTGGTTTTGAGCAGGGAGTGACACGATCTCCATCGCCAACGGCGCCAAGTGCTCTATTGTCGCATGGAGCGACGCAGTCGTATGCTCAACGGCTCGGAGCCGCGACGACAAATCGCGATAGTTCTTAACGTGAGTCAGTCGGTGCGCAACGTGCTCCAGGCTTTTAAGGTCTTCCTCGCAGCGGTATGCGACCACAGCATGACGCTTATCGGAGTTCCGATTGCGACGGAGCTTGTCCGCAAAACCTCAAACAAATATCCGTAATCTGTAGCGGCTTCCCCAGAGGCAAGCACTGCAGGAAACTTCCGCATCGCGGGTATAGGAGCGCCTCATCTTTGAGCACAAAGTCGAGTGCGGTACCAATTTATTGGGATTTCTTGAGGTACCAAGAAGCGAGCTCGGAGAGGTTTTCGTTGGTCAATTTCAGCTGGTATAGTGGCCCGACCACGTAGACGCAAAACGACCGAATGATCGCATCCCTCGCTTCTGCAGCGGAATTTGCCAAGCGGATGCCACATTCCATACGAGAATCAAGAACTGACTGTGGATCCGAGCGCATGAAAGCCGCCCTGCGGGCATCATCCAGCTGCTACTTCTGTGCCTCATCAAGGCGATTGATAATGATACCACTTTCCCCGGAAGTCGAGAGTTCGGAAAACGGACACGGCATCCGTAATGTTCAGGTAGGGCTCACGTCACGCCGCTGATGCACCTTGCCCTCTTCTCCTTCCCATCCTAGAAAAAGAATATCCGGCTCTTAGTCGACACAGATCCTCGATGAGGTAGCTTATCGCCCGTGGCGGGTGCGGTGCGCTGTCCGAAGCTGCATCGCGTAAAGAAAGCGAAGAAGTGCTCTGCCCGCGAACGTTCTCGAAACCAATGAGGTTGGGTGTCTTCTGTGTCTTCGACATCAACAGACAAATGTAAGAAGGTTCTGGTGATGTTGTGGTGTCTTAGACACGTGAACCTCGTTCGAGGCGACAGCTGAACGTGAACTGAAGATTTTCACAATCTTGATTGGGGGAGTTACGAGGTCGCATTTGATGATCTGCCCACACAATGGTGTGGCTTCACTTAAATAAGAATTTGGTACGTGGCTGGAACAGCCAGTAGTCATACATTTAATTAGATTTTTCTATTTAGATAGGAAAACCTATAGATTTAGATGAAGTCGGCTTTGCCGCAGATAAAATCCAGAAATACAGTTTACATTCAAATGGAACAGCTAATTACCGTTGTACTTACTGTTGGAGCAAGTGGATTGCGATTCGCTACACTTCTACTGGTTCTAAGTATAGAACAAAGGTCACCGACCTTAAGTAAGCTTTCTGTAAGCGAAAGAGCTACGGCAGCCTTGCTGCACTACACCTGATTTATTTAGACCAATTTAAGAACACTGCGTCCGTTAACCGTGTCTCTCTCCGTACGCATTACCGAGATTCTTGTGACGTAATCGCTTGTACCGTTCGTGCATTAAGTGGCGTCATCATATCAATTGGTTGAAGATAGTTGAAGAGGTCAAACACTTTGGTGAAAAGTGTCATGTCTGATCAACATACCGTAAGAATGTTTGTAGCGCATGAACTGATAAATATTATGAGAACTCTGAAAATTGGAGCAATAACTCTGGAAATGAATACAAAAGTAGTGTCCTGTGTTGTCTTATTCCTCTTATTCTGTTGTCAATATTTTGTTAAAGCACACGCATATGGAAAGCCTTAGCGTGTCTAAACGGAATATTTTTCAGCTATTGGAAAGATTCTGTCACATTTGACGATTTCGAAAGTCCATTTTAGACGCAAGTCCGGCAGAGCATGCTTGTATAAAGCCATGAGCACATGATGGAGCCTGAACTGTACTTATGAGAGCGGTAGACGCTTCACATCCGCTAGAACCTTGCTCTACTTAAAGACAACCGAGGTTCGGTTGTCCTGGGTAAACAATAGCTGGAAATCAGCACCGCCGTGGCTTATAGATTACTTTCGAGGAAAAGAGGTAGGGTTCTCCTGTACATAGCTGGGAAGAAAGGGCTACAAGTTGACACAAGGACAACTTTGCCTTTGACTACTTGGTCAATGCTTTTTTACGATGCTCACAATTTTTGCTGAAATTAATTATATGCACGCACATCCCAAAATTTAATGTCCTCAAATTTGCAGTGTGATATGGTAAAAAGATCAAAATATCAAATGATGTGATAAAAATCATTAGAAACATGGTATGGTAGTCATACCAAAAGTAATAAAAAGTAATTTGCAAGGCTTCATGCTTTATTTCAAAGACTGTCTTTTGCCACATAGAACTTAAAAGGCACAAGAAACAGAAATCATAAGAAACACACATGATGTCAAAAAGAATTAGATTATCTATAGTGACACACAATATTTGTCATACCGAAACGAATTCCAGATCTCTTGTAACTCACGAGCAACATATATAATAACATCGCGGTCATTTGACTTTGTCGACGTCTGTTCTGACCTTCTCGGGGTGTTTTCCACTTTAAGCCAACGGTCCCAACTGACGTCGCAGCTTTCGTGGACTCGATCGCCATTTGCCAACATAATTGGTTTTGGTGGGTGGTTGCAATGCTGAGTAGTCGATAGTTTTCCGAGCTCCATCGCCAGCAGTGACGATAACGTAAGTCGCAGCGAGGATGGCGTAAAAAAATTTCATTGTTCAAAAAGTGCTAAAGTTGAAGCTGGAAGAATGCCGAGTGAATTGTTGGGCTTAGGAAAAAATATGTATCTTGCCGATTGTAGAAAACAGCCTTCATTGAACGAAAAGAAAAAGTGCAATCGATTGATGTATGTATAGGCGTGAGGCTAGACGACATATAATACTCTCAGCTTTATCAGATGTTTATTATTAGGAAACTGTCAGAGAGATGAAATCGGTAGAGGATTTCCAAACGTTTCTGAAGCAATCGATCTTAAGATCTATGTAAATATAAGAAATAGCATGTTTTTTACCTGTTGTATACTGCAATATACATACCAGTAGTTTTCAGGTATTAGCCTAAGCAAACAGGCATTATCAGAATGCATGTGGTAGGCTTTAAGGTACAACAGATGGCAGAAACGTAAGGCCTTTGTTTTTCACTTCACTATTGATGTTCAAGTAAAAGCTCTCAAACCAAGCTGCATAGGCTTCTGTCGTTGGCGACAGATGATTTGCATCTTCAAATGCATTGAAATATTCCTTCTTCAGCTTGCAAGCTGGAGTAGGGAAAATAAGCAAAGCATTATGTAATGATGGCATGGTAAATACTTGTCTATCGTATTTGAAAATAAAGCACCGTTTCTTAAATTCTATTATGGATGGCTTGTGACTAGAGACTGTAAACCGCTTAAATACCGTTAAAATGATCAAACTTGGCCTTTGAGGGGTTGGATCCTCGCTCAAAGGGGGAGCCTCAACACCTTTACCGCTAGACTAGTCTAAATTCAGACAAACAAATATATATCTGACATTTGGCTGCAACATCGCATGCGGCATCATCTCGACATAAGGTGACGCAGTTTTTGCCCTCTATTTTAGTAAGAAAAAGGATAAATGCTCAAACGAAATAGACGTTAACATGCGTTTTTAGAGATTGATCTTAATCAATTCATTGAAATATTTCTTCTCAGAATAACAATACCAAAGAAATTTCACTTTCAATGAAGAATGAAACGTTTGAAACGACCGTAACAGAGTTTGGAAGTGTTTAGAACCGAAAAATGAGTCCTAGAAGAAAAAAGCCAGGTTTGAAAACCTACATCAGAGCCCCGGTATCATCACTTAATCTGTCAATCGCTCTACTGTAAAATGAAGGTGTATTTATCGAGGTCGGGTATCACTTTTCGTGCAGCTTGACCCAATTTGCTGAATGGAAGAGTACGACTCTTTATTTGACAACGTTGACTTTTATGACAAGGTCGTTCAAAGCCACGAGCAGGATTCACTAGTGTGGTTCTTTCATTAATCGGCTCTTTTGCCCTCGATTTTGTAACCGATTGCAATGTTCATTGATCTCTGCGTGGTGTCTCAACACGAATCTCAATACAGTGCTTTATGAGAACCAATCATTCGCTGATAGGAATGGTCAGACTGCTTGGATTCGACCGCGATATTTCCGATGGAAACAGAGCTGGTTAATGTCGTATCAATCTAACCATTAAACTTGCTTTTGCCGTGCAATGTACATTTATTGCAATATAAAAATGTCCAACAAAAGCCCAAGTTAACTTGCTGGACAAATCAAAGATGTGCCCTATTACTTTCGCTGCTTAGTTAACATCTAAACGTCAATGTGGCCAGATAGCAAAGAGCAAATTAGCGAACTGTTCATACATAGCGAATCTTGTGTGACGACTGCCTTGAAGAAAAAACCACGACGAGATGAAGATTGTCATACACCGACCGCATCATGACAATTTCGTATACAAACATGGATACAGGAATAGAAGAAACTCTATCGAGTTGAAGCGACCACCCTGAGGTCCTTGTTAAACTCGCGTATTACTCAGAATGACACAGCACAAAACGATGCGAGTGTATATTCCATCAATTATGTCATGGCAGAATCCCAATTTATCAGCTAAAAGATCATTTTTAGCAATTTCAATAGCATACCATGTAGTACAGCAGATATATTACTTACTTTCACAAGTACTTGATGCACTGTTGATCAAACCGACAAGAAGGTAGAAGAGCACGCTGATCGCCTGATATGTTGTATGACGAAAAAGTTCCCAAAGAGTGAGTTGACGACTTCCCGGTCAATCCTCATGATCTGAAGACCAAGGCTTCATCTGACATTATACTAGATTGCATACTGCATACTGCTGGAACAGCGAGAAACGCTTACTATTTTTGATTTAAGACTCCATTCAATTGATTTGTTGGGTAAAATCCCAAATTGAAAATGTGTATCAAATTTCATGTCTTTTTCTTATCTCTACCAAATAACTCAGTACCAAAGCTCGTCCTTTAATGGAAGCAAATCCATAACGAAGAAAGTGATGCAAACAAACCTTCACTACTACGCTAATCTGAACTCGTTTGTTGAGCGAGCAAATGAAAATCTAATGCATGTAAACATACGACCAAGCATCATGCTTAACAGTCCTGAACAACGTTATCTCAACATTTCCACTTGCCGTTAATGCTTGCTGAATCTTGGCTTTGGCTTTGTCTAGATACAGACCGCCTGGCTTATAAAAACAAGCATCTTATTTCCGAGTGTTTTTGTTAGCATATATGCTTCCTGACGCCTCGTGACGATGAGGTCGATCTTCAACGTATCCTTTTGCAATTCCCTGAGGATGAAATGGTGCCTAATACCCGCGTGCTACGTCCAAACATGGTATATGGTGTTGTTTGCGAAATTGATCGCTCTTCAGTTGTCTTCTAAAATTTCTATGCCTTCCCCGTGATTCATGTCCTTGAGTATCGCACGTGTCTTAACAACTTCTTTAGTGCTATGACTCGCTGGTACCTTGACTTGAAGACCACTGGCGTGCCTGTAGCCATGATTATAACTCCTGAAACCGAACGTCTGAAATCGGATTTGCTGCCGTGAGTAGCATTTGGATATACCTTAGTCGCAATGTTCCGCTGCGATACAAGTATAATTTTGAGGTACTGAAGCACGCAAATAGCTGCATTCCAATGTCATAGTCCGGGTTCTTCAGGAACCGGAACAGCTGTGTTATCACGAATGCAACATTCGGTGGAGTACTTGCCGTTATGTAAAGCGGTCATACAGTCAAAGATCGAAAAAGGCTTCGAGCACATCGCCAAACGACCCACTTTCGTTGCTGGCGACCGTGTTGACGACAACTTTAATCCTGATGTGCACGGTTGTCGGCACTCTCGGCATCCTTTGATCGAATCGCCTGATCGCGTCGTCGATGGAGCAAGTCTACTTTATCACAAGTGTCTTTGCTGACCTGTCAATGTCAATCTCTATGACCAAAATAAATCCGCCTATTTCAGCTCATTCACCTTGCATACGTTTTGAGCACATCTCTGACTTCATCAGTCTCTTCATTATCGGAACCGTTCCTTCGCATCAGCATCAGCTAATGTCTTTGTTTCGTTCACTCCACTTCAATATAATACTCCAACGATCTTCTTGTTGTATATGAAGACATAAACGATATTCTGCTAGCTCCAATCTCTTTTGGACAGAGCGCTCGGAAGATATAAGCTGCTTTTAGCCGACGCTTGGTGTACACCGACTTAGGTATCGAATGTACTATCAACTTCGCTCATTTCGACATCTCCGACTGGTTCTTCTATTTCATGAACTGTCTTTCAATTCAGTTGCTATTGGAAAGCAACATTACTGTTCTTTATAATTTTGACGGTCGATTCTCACTGGAGCGCATGCGTGTCGTTAATGCCGCCTACTTAACGCCCAACTATTCTCACAGAGCGAGGCACTTTGATCTTGACATTTATGAGGCCATACACGCGAAAACCCTTGCCATGTTCTGCATAATCAAAAAATATACATTTGAAACTCTCGGATTTGAGCTTTGTATTCATTGAATTGTCAACATTAGCGTAACCATGCGACCCGAGCACAAGTAAGTTATCTATTTGAGGCATCATTTTGGAAGCAAACTTAGATGGCGAGATATCGTGATGAGCTGTATTTGTCAAGCGATCAATTAAATTAAACTGCCGTTCTCACTACTTCCGACCACCGTTTAGTACACCGCTTTTGTAGTATAGCATACTGCGGGTCTTTTCCATGACAGTTATGTTCATACGCCTATTCACCTCATTCTCCTTGCATCTATGCTGCTCTTGCTGTCACATAGGGAGGTCGCAACAAATATCGACAAAAGAGGGGAAATAACGCACCTCTCGTCGGTATTGTTTGCATTGGACTTATATTATCAACGTGCATGTCATCCAGTGCATGTGTCATATTTGTTATCGAACGTGAGGAAAACGCTGTGATTATCTGCTTGCCCTAAAATCACAATGATACTTCTGCATCTTGCTTGGACAGCAAAATTCATGTGGCAAAGTATTGTATCTTGAGAATGAATCAGATTTGGGTTGGCATTAGCAACTCTAAAACCCAACAACTCAATCAAATACGTTTTTTACTTTATGATGCAGACGAGTGAATATACGAGTGAGGTGATTCAAAAGGGTATGCATGATGGGGTGGCTTCTGCCGGATTCAAAATTTATTCTCAAGGACTTCTTAAGACAATTACAGTATCAACCTTTAAGCGCTAGCTCTGAAATACTCCGTGTAACATGCTTTTTCAGGTGTGCTATGTCTTCGTCCTAAAGTTCCCATATCTCTTCCACATTACGCTGTCGTAATGATAAGCGATCTGGTTTATGAAGGCTAGGAGACTTAGGTATTACCTGACAGTGAACCATCATAAACACCATGTAGCTGGACTTTGGACCTTGACGAATATTATTAAAGTGGGGCCAACCCACACCGTAACCGCAAGGCTATTTATCGCGGATCTGAACCGCATGCCTGTAACACAGACATTCAGCTGCAATACGATTATTTAAATGTATTGAATTGTGTCATCTATATACGCTCACTGAATTGTAAGAAAAAGGCTTAGCAAACTGGCGTTCCGCATAAACAAAATATCGCTAGATTTCAAGTTAGTCGAGGCAGCGGTCGTAAACTGAGCAATCCAAGCGATAACGTCGGATTGAAGGGCAAGTGTTTCAATTACAAATTAATTATTACATGAAGAGGATACAGCCGGCCGCAAAATTTGTCAGCATTGATGACACGGTTTTGCGGCGGACAAAGAGGAAGATTTATCAACAGTAACGCCACATTCCATATGACCACGCACATGAGGGACTGGTTCAAATACAAAATATTTGAGACGAGTATCGTAGTACAATTGTAGATGACAAAAGCTACTCACCAATTAAACCAGCCTCATGGAGTTGGTCGGCTTGAGTGGGGGATATTTGAATGATTGGTGTTCCATTTATCCAAGGGCTTGACAATCTATCGCTGTTTGTTTGAAAGCTTGCGGGGCGCGGCATGCGAGTGAAGTTCTCGTCTTTGAAACTGCAATTGTATCCAGTTTGAAAACCGATAAAGCTACATGTCTGACAGTACACGAAGCATGTTACGTGAAATATTTCAGGGCTAACGCTCTGTGAAGCATTGGCATGCTCGCCTCAAATAAGAATGTCATTTCAAGATACAGTGCTCAACTACATGAATCCCGATGATCAAGCAGGAATCAGAAGCATTATGTGCCTGGTGTTTATAAGGGCAAGCAGACTGTCGCGGCATTACTCTCACGTTCGATGAAAAAATGGCACAAGCCCTGGATAACGTGCACAGAGAATTTATGGATCCAATGTAAACTATCCGTAACGGGTTACACGTACCCTTGTATGAAGGGGTGGGTCACACAAGATGGTGTGACCACACAATGGTATGACTACACCTAAAGAAAAAGGCACTACGCGGCGGGACTGCCAGTAATCACGCAGGTGTTCCTATTCAATTAGGAAAACCTATATTTTTAGATATAGGCGGCTCTGCAGCAAAAGAAGCAAAGAAATCCAATTCATATTTTTAACGGAAGAGTTTATTTGGCTTGGGTTAAGGTTGTGGGTACTCTTTGAGTAAGCGGATTGCAATCCGCTACACCCATACTGATTCTATTATACCAAGTAGAGTCGGTGACCTTCGTAAGCTTCCTCTCAGCAAAGAGCTACGGCAGCCCCGCTGCACTTGGTAGCACTTGTTGTCAATCTACGTCTGAGTCGTCACGATTGAACCTCTGTTAGGATAGCGCAATTCTCGTATTTACCCCAGAACATGCAGGGCGAGATTAAATGGCTGATATTTCTGCTTGGCCTTGAGGCCGCGCAACACCTCGCTTCACAACGACCCTGCGTGCTCTTGAGCACCGAGAGAAAAGATGTCGGCGTCGACTGCGTCCATGACGCCACTGTTGACGACGGATGACTCATCCTGACCCATGCCGCTCATGGAGAACGTTGATACCTTCGAGGGTAAGAATGGGTGAAAGTCTCCTGCTCTGGGTGAGAGAGGCCGAGATGGCTGTGGCGTCCGCCATACTCCAGGCTGATCAACAGTGCGTGATGCTAGCTATCTCCAATTTCGGTGGTTAAGTGCAAGAATTGGCGCTAACGTGCGGCACTCGATTGAAGCGGCGATTCCTACTGGAAAAAGCTGAAGCGTCAACTTCTGCGAGTGTTCTCGTCGCCTAACCAGGCATATCGCGTGCAATCGCGTTTTCTTGCCGTCCGACACGGCATGAAGGAATTGGTGGACTTCGCCCAGGTGTGGCGCACTTTCATTGTCGGGATGGCAGCCGATCCTCTGCCCGAGGCGGTCGCAGTGATCGTATTCATGGAGGGCCTTCGCATTGGCGTGAAGGAGTTGGTGAACTTCGTCCTAGACTTGAGAACACTTATTGCCAAGATGGCAGCAGATCCTCTACCCAAGGCGCTAGCAGTGATCGACTTTATGGAGGGACTCCGCGCTGGCGTGGCCAGAACGAAAGTTTTCTGTCTGCATCCGTCTTCTTTACAAAACAGTGGATGTTGCATTGAATGCCAAATTCAACTCTAAGTCGGCACGGCTTCGTCGGAGTGCACACTCTAGCAGCTCGTCGAGCGGGCCTGAGCCAATTAAGCTGAGCTATGCTTGGAAAGAGGTGGCGAAGCTCCGAGCTTCCGGGCAGCGTTCGAACACCTGACAATGTTTTGTCTGTGAAGACACCCGTCACATTCGGACTGATTGTCCCCTGTCCAAGGCGCGTCAAATTCCTTCGAACTGACGTCCCGTTTTCCACCAGCCTGATTTATCGTGGGGAAATGAGAAGATTCAAAAGGCGCGAAGCGTCCATCTGGGGAAGATTTGAGTTCTGTTGAGCTTCAAAGAGGTAGAGGGCAGCAGGGCCCAGCCCTGAAAAGCTCCGTGCTTTTAAACACGGAACGTGTATGCAAGTCACGTTTGATGGTTGTAAAAGCGATGTGAAGGGCTTTGAGCCGCAATGGAAGATTCTTATCGATTTCGGGGCGTCGGGCAATTATGCTCAACGTTTCAAGATGGAATGAAGTCAGCTGTATGCTGAGGAGCTGAAAGCAAGGTTGAGTGACACCGTCACTGTTCGCTTAGCGAAGGGAACATGTGTCACGAGGACGAGGATTTCTGGAGACTTCGTTGTCAAGTTTCTTGACTTCGAGAGCGTGGAAAGCTGCTTAGACTTAGACTTGGATTCAAGGAATGACCTTATCAAAGGTATGGCATGGTTGGAACACCGCGATCCATGGATTGATTGAAGATCGAAGACATTGGGCGCTACGCGCACGTCTCCTGGTAGAGGTTTAGTGATTCATGAGCCCAACTCTGCTAGGGAGCAGAAGCGCTATTGGCGCGGACACTGAACCAGGACGGTCAATGTGCTGGAAATCAGAGTATCCGAGTTGTCGAACATCGAATGTGTATTGGACAGGAATCCCAAGCATGGCTCGCGGACGGAACGTGGAATGGCACGTTACTTACTTAGCACTGCTCAAGTATCAAAACAGTTGCTGAATGCCAATAGTGGCATGGTGGGCAAAGGACCGAGGCATCGAGGGCAGGATATCAGTGATGCACGTGAAGTAGCACGTAATCCACTGAGTTCTGCTCTTATTAAAAGCAATCGTAAGTGGCATTGTCGGCTGGAGTTCAAGGCATCTAAGGCAAGGCCCTTCATATACGCGTAGAGTGGCACGCCGTCCACTGTACGAAGACTGCGGAGCTAGTAGATCTTCGTCGGATCTGTTAAAATTATCAAACCTCCGGTAGAACAGGGAGTGCGGACGCTAAGTGGCGCGTTTCCACTGGTCTTGCCGAGACTAAAACGTCCCTGGAGAAGCAACGGCGACTCCGTATGTTATCGATAAGACGCCGGGCGTCGACCTTGACCCAGGATGTGTCTACCGTAGACGATAGAGCACAACTATACACCCTCATCAACGGTGTGACGCGGGAGAAAGACGGCGACATCACCCTCGAGGCTATTCTCGCGGTGGATAATCTTTTTGACCTGGACGAGATGTCCTTCGAAGAAATAATGGTGCCCTGAAGGCGGTCGTATAAGCCAAAGTGGTCATTATTCGACCGAACAAGATATTAACTCATCGTCGCTTCTTGGTATAGCTGTTCTGGAAGGCACTACGAGGGTGCTAAGCGTACGAAGTGGATTGTCGATCATGAAGCATCCCTGGGATCCGTACTATCCTTTGGTAAACGAATTCTAAGATGCCGTCTCCAAAGATTCGACGTCGGTCCTACCTGGATCGAGTTGTGCGTCATGAAATCGACCTGGTTCCGAAAACCAAATACTGTACAACACGCCAATGGCTCCTGCCCAACGAGCAGTGTGACGTCATAGACCCCTTTTTAATGGTGCATGAGAGCAAGTCTCCCCCATTCGATACCCTCATTTTGTGTCCAGAAGCCGAACAGCAAGTGGCGTATCGTTTGCACTTACAAAAAAATCAACGCTGCCACTATTCTGGCACAGACACTGATTCCTATTGAGGATGTTCTCCAGACCAACATGATTGGATGTACATATCACAGTGCACTCGGCTTGGTCAATGGATATTACCAATTGCTCATGAGAGCGGGTAATATTCCCCTGAGAGCGGTGAGAACTTTGAGCGGGATGCTCTGGGAGAGGCTTTCAAAGGCTGTCAAATGCACCAGCAACGTTTAGACATCTTGTGACGCAGTAGTGCAGGTCCCACCGGGCGTATGCATAGTCTTCTACGACATCTTCATCCACAGTCCTGTGGAGCCCGGGGGGCAGTTCTAGAGAACACATCTTCCATTTAAGAGCGTTGCTCGAGTGCATGCGCACGATTAAGCTGCATGCCAATACAGACAAGTGCACCTGCACCTTCGGCGCCGAAGAAAATCTTTTTTAGGGTGCTTCATCGGGAAGCGTGGCCTTCAAGCGGATCCCGCTAAGGTCAAGACCATTGTGGACTGGCCAGTTCCAAAAACAAACAAAAGGAACTGCGAAAGTGGTTTGGCCTTGCCAACTACATGCAAAATATAGCGAGAATTACGCGAAAAAGGCACAGCCACTTTCGAATGGTCTTAAACACAATGCGAGATGGTGTTAGGACACCGAGCAGCGGAAGGGTTCTGACGGAGTCAAAGCCTCTTTCGAGCATCAATACTGGCATTGTCAGACCCCGAACGTCCATTTTGGTGTCGTCTGTGATGCATCGGTCTTTGCCATCGGCCGTGCACTGCTGAAAGCAGACGCCGAGGGGCGAGCTCGGGTGATCGCGTTCGAAGCTCGCCCTCAAGGCTGCGGAGAAGACCACAATACTGGATCACTTGCGATGGAGTATGCACTTGTCAAGTTCAGAATGAACATGTCCGGCTTCAGACGTTTGAGATCTACACAGATAATGCATTACTACGCACTACGACTCACTCGCTTCAACTCTCGCAGAGGACGGCCAGGTGGCTCTTCTTTTTTGCCGAATAAAACTTCGAGTTGAATTATAAGCCAGGAAAGCAAAATGCTTCGGCTGATGCGTTGTCAGGCAGAATAAAATATGAGCTTGCTCACGTCACGGCGGTGACGTCGTCAGTGACAAATTTGATCCGCGCCGTATACGTGGGTGCTGATATGGGCGTGGTGCAGCTACGGGCTCCCGGGAGCAAGGAGTTTAGAAACACAGACAAGAAGTTGTCGTTGCGACTTCGTGCATGGTCGCATCATATTCATTGAATAATAGATTGGTGTATAGTAGCATCGACTCGACGAACTGTGATTCCTCACGATGAGGATTTGAAGTACCGTATCGCCTATAAAGCCCACAACGCCCCACCAATCGGTCATCTCGGTCGTGATAGACCTACAGCTCTGTGAGTTGCCACTACTGGTGGTTCAACTGTACAAATGGGCAAGCACATATATGCGTACGTGTGAGACGTGTTAATTAATTCTACCCTCTTCGAATGTGTTGGCTCCGCAGGCCAGTATGGTGATACGCTCCGGGTGTTTGCAGTTTATGCGTTTGGACGTTGTATTTGGACTGCCGAAGAGCTCGGCGGGTAACACGGGTGTCGTGTTCTTCGTCGACCGTTTGAGCAAGACGGCTCATCTTGCGGCGGTGCCGGAAAGCATTGACGGGGTCGGTACAGCGACGCTGTTTGTGGATCGTGTCTTTCGAGCATTGACTCCTGGAAGAAATTGTCTCTGACAGAGACCCAGGCTTCACTGGGAAGATTTGGTCGACAATCTTCAAGGTGCTGGACGCCAGCTAAACATACCAACAGCGGAGCATTTATAGACCGATGGTCAAACTGAGCGGGTATATCGCATCGTTGAAGACGTCCTTACCATCATGGCACTCGGACGCCGAGGCGCTGGAGCGCCATGCTGCCACTAGTAGATTACGCTCTGGACAATGCAGTGCATTCGTCTATCGGCTACACGCCGTACTACGTGAACGGGATCGCTCATCCTCGCGTTCCGCTGACGGCGCCATCTCATGGCTCAGGAATTGATGGGGGAGATACAGACGAGCGGCTAGGGCCATCCCCCTCACTGTTCGTAAATAAATTGATGACTTCCTGCCGGCCGGACTGAGTGTCTTACGACACGTTCGCGATGCGATAACTAAAAGCCAAGACATGCAGAAAGAATATGCAGACGAAAGGAGTAAAAGACATATTAAAAAACTTGAGGTCGGAGACCTGGCTTTATTCAACGTGAAAAACCTTTCTACACATGCAATTCCTGCTGCCTATAAGACCACTGTTTATCGGAACTTTTATGCTCGTGGCCAAGGAAGCCTTGAGTACACGCTAAACATCCCAAATAAAATGCGCACACATTCAGTGATTTATGCGGGCTTGTTCAAGCCGCATCAAGATCCGTTGCAAGGGAACGCGGAGGCGTTGGCGCCAGAGCGGCGCCCACATCGAGCACGGAATACAATATTCTCAAACGGCACCAAGCGCTCCAACTTCGCAAGAAGCGACGCATTGGTCTGCCCAACGACTAAAGGGTGCTTCGACAGAGCGCGATAGTTCTCAACGTGAGGCAGTCGGTGCACAACGTGCTCCAAGCTCTATAGGTCTTCCGTGCAGCTGTATGTGAGCCCAGCATAATGCTCAGCGGAGTTCCGATCGCGACGGACCTTTTCCTCAAGAGCTCGAATAGCATCGCGAGTCACCGGACGACGATCGACCAAGTAGTTATCGTCCGCCACCTAGTCTTCTCGATAAGAACGGTGGCGTCTTTTATCACGTGGAGCGTATTACGGGTCGACGTCGTCGACAGGGTCAAAACCCAGTATTTGTGAAGTAGCGGGGATATCCCAGACTCCAAGAATTCGTGGGAGTTTGATGTGCGACTTCGGCAAGTCTGCATAGATGTAGTGAACTTTTATGATCAGAGGGATCATGACGTTCCGCGTCTTCGTACACCCTGCGCTTCTCGGCAACAGCCAGGGAAGCCGATGGGCGATGGATTAAGCCCAAGCTATGGCTTTGAGCTGCTGTGGTCGCAGACTCATCTGTGTGAGAGACCGCAGAGCTCGCGGGGGAGTGATAAATTAATTTATACGTCGCAGGTCGACGATTCGATAGAAGTCGACGTTGCACCTTGAGTCTAGCAAACTCGAACCGCAGATGAGATTCCACGCGCACGTCCACCTCCTTGAAATTCCGCTGTAAGCTGGACATCGAGGCTCCTTTCCGGTGCCGCTGCACCCATTGCTCTAATAGATCTTATAGTCTGCAGTGGTTTTTCAGGTGTAAGCACCACAGAATCATCTGCATCGCGGGAACAGGAGTGCCTCCTCTTTGAACGCAAAGTCGGGCGCGGTGCATATCCATAGGGATTTCTTGATGTACCAAGAAGCAAGCCCGGGGAGCGTTTTGTTGGACAAACTCAGCTTCTGTAGTAGCCGGGGGCCCGAGCTTGTAAACGCCCAACGGTCGTGTGATCGCGTCCTTCGCTTCAGTATCGGGACTCGCAGAGTGGAAGCCCTATTTTTTAGGACCGGCCATGGATGCACGCGCATAGCCACCCTGCAAACAGCCTTTAGCTGCTGCTTTTGTGCCTCGTTGTGGTGATTGATAACGATATCACATTCCACGAAAAGAGAGATCATGAAACGGACACGTTGTTCGCAAGAATTGAGCAGATTTCACGTCGCGCCCATGGAGCGCTTTACCCTCCTCTTATTCTCATTCTGGGAGAGGAGTGATCATCTCGTTGCCGACTGCCTCCGAATCCTCGACGAGGTAATCCGTCGCCCGTGGCGGGTGCAGTGTGTGGCGCTCGGTCGCCGAGTGCTTGGGATACGCTTCTTTTGAAACCGCGAACGTGCTGTCCGAAGTTGCACCGAGGGGAGGAGATGAAGAAGGGCTTAGCCCGCGGACACTCTCGGGATCAGCGAGGCTGCGTGTCTTTCGTGTCATAGAGACAAGGCTCATTTAGCAGAGTATGCGTGAAGAAGGTCCTCGGGACGCTGAGATGTCCTAGACACGCGAGCCACGTACGAGGCGGCAGGGCAGAAGAACACCATTTTGAAGATTTAAAAACTTCATTAATTCATTAGTGATTTTGCAAGTTGCTATATAGAAGTTTGAGCTGTTGACAAGCGATCTGGTATACCAAAAGTAGCAGAATACCATCCGGTCTCGGCAAAACAGTAGTTTATAAAAAGTACGGGTGAAGTAGACAGTTTTGAAAGCTTAAAGCTCCAAGCAATGGACAAGTTTAACTTCGACGCACGTTCTGGAGTCCAGTTCATTAGTTGACTGGCGAGATCAGCGTGAGATTGGGCAGATCATTTTGAGTTTGAAGAAAAAACAGCATTGGAAGCTTTTGTTACGTCTGCGATATAGTGTCCAAGGTGGTTGTCAATATCATTTGCGAGTATTCTTTCTGAATTAAAGCATTGTACACATAACACCGCCCAATGCATTTGTATGACGTCACAACAACTACAATAACAGACGCAGTTGATGTCATAATTATGGATACTGATTACAGAAGTAATAGCAGCGGTTCATTGGGTTTGAAATATCGGGTATCATTTGGTAGTCTTAGAGGTAGTAAAGAGTGGCGAACTCAGAGCCTTTTATATATTCATTTCAATTTTAGCTATCTTCTGGAGATACTTATTATAACGGGGTTACACATACCTTGGTAACAAGGGTGTGTGCCACACCAGATGGGCATGGTGTGACCATGCACTCAAAATTAGGCGGCTTTGCCGCAGATAAAAATTGTCTGTTTCTTAATTTAAACGGAAGAGTTAAGCAGCCTTGGGTTAAGGTTATTCTTGGAGCAAGCGGATTGCGATCCGCTAAACTCGTACTTGCTCTGAGTTAAA
>NW_020187445.1:1249122-1250196 GCF_900000015.1 Plasmopara halstedii | reverse complement strand
ACTGACGTGCGGCACTTCGGTCGAAGCTGCGTTTCCCTTCTGGGCGGAGCTGAAATTGAAGCTCTCACGAGTGTTCTCGTCGCCTAATCAGGCATATCGCGTACAATCGCGCTTTCTTGCCGCCCGACAGGGCAACAAGGAGTTGGTGGACTTTGTTCAAGAGACGCGCACTCCCATTGGCGGGATGGCAGCAGATCCCCTTCCGGATGCGGTCATAGTGACCGTCTTTAAGGAAGGCCTCCGCACTGGCGTGGTCAGAATGGAAGTCTTCCGTGTGCATCCGTCTTCGTTCGAGGAGGCGGTGAATGTGGCATCAAATACCGAATTCAATTTTAAATTGGCACGACTTAGTTGGAATGCACACTCCAACAGCTCGCCGAGCGGGCCTATGCCCATGGATCTCAGCTATGTTGAGGACGAGGGAGCAGAGCTCCGAGCTGCCGGGCAGCACACAAACATACGACGGTGTTTTGTCTCTGGAGACTCCCGTCATCTTTGGAACGGTTCTCCCCACACAAGGCGCGTCAAGGTTCTCGCCCCAATTCCTACCAGTCTGGTTCGTCGCGAGAAAATGACACCATCCAGTAGGCGCGAGGCGATCTACTGGGGAAGAACTGAGTTCTGTTGATACTCAGGGAGGTAGCGGTCAACAGGGTCCAGCCCCGAAGAGCTTCGTGCTCTTAAACACGAAATGTGTATGCTAGCCGCGCTAGCTGGTCGTGGAGGCGACCTTAAAGGGCTTAAGAAGCCATGGAAGATTTTCGTCGATTCCGGGGCGTCGGGCAATTATGCTCGACGCACCACAATGGTAGGAAGCCAGCTATATGCTGAGGCGCTGAAAGCGCGGTTGGGTGACATCGTCACTGTTTGCCTAGCGACGGGGACACGTGTCACGGTCCCGAAGATCCCTGTGGACCGCGGAGTCAAGTTTCTTGACTTTGATAGCGTGAAATGCTGTCTAGTCTTAGACTTGGATGCAAGGTATGAACTCATCCTAGGAATGGCATGGTTGGAACCCCATGAGCCATGGATTGATTGGAGGTTAAAGACCTTGGGCGCTACGCGCACGTCTCT
>NW_020187445.1:1245900-1249049 GCF_900000015.1 Plasmopara halstedii | reverse complement strand
ATTACCAATTGCTCATGAGAGCGAGTGATATTCCGCTAACAGCGGTGAGCACTCCGAGTGTCATGCTCTAGAAGTGGCTGGTGATGCCCCAAGAGCTGTCAAACGCGCCAGCAACATTTAATCGTCTTGTGACGCAGTTGTTCAGGCCCCCCACGGCGTATGCACATACATACTTTGATGACATTTTCGTTCATAGTCGTGCGAAGCATGGGAAGACATATGAGGATAATCATATCGTCCATTTGAGAGCGGTGCTCCAGTGCATGCGCACGAACAAACTGTACGCCAATGCAGACAAGTGCATCTTTGGCGCAGAAGAGATTCCCGTTTTAGGGTGCTTCATTGGGAAGCGTGGCCTTCGAGTGGATCCCGCTATGGTCAAGGTCATTGTAGATTGGCCGGTTTCAAAGAACCAGAAGGACTTGCTTAGGTGGTTTGGTCTCGCCAATTACTTGCACAAGTACAGCGTAAATCACGCAGAAATGGCGCGGCCATTATCCAATCTCCTCAAAAGGATGTGGAATGGAGTTGGAACACCGAATATCAGGAGGCTTTTAACGGGGTCAACGAAAGTCTCCTGCAGGCGCCAATACTGGCACTGCTAGATCTCGATCATCCTTTCAGCGTCGTATATGACGCTTCGGACTTCGCCATCGGCTGTGCACTGCTGCAAGAAGAACCCGAGGGGCGAGATCGAGTGATCGCGTTCGAATCTCGACAGCTCAAAGTGCAGAGAAGAATTACCCAGTTCATGACAAGGAACTACTTGCGATGAAGTATGCACTTGTCAGCTTCAGGGTCCACCTGCTCGGCTCCAAGCCGTTTGTGATTTATACAGATCATGCGTCACTACACACTGCAACTCAGTCGCCCCACCTTTTGCAGAGGATAGTCAGATGGCTATCCTGCTTAGTGGTATATAACTTCGAGGTGAAGTATAAGCCGGGAAAGCAGAATGCTTTGGCTGACGCGTTGACACGCAGACCAAACTATGAGCTTGCTCATGTTACAACTGTAACGTCGTCTGTGACGGATTAGATCCACACCGCGTATGCGGGTGATGAGATGTGTGTAGCGTTACGACGGGCTCTGGAGAGCAAGGAGTTTGGATACTCGGACAAGAAATTTTCATCAAGATGGCGCGCACGATTGCACCGATATTCGTTGAATATCGGTATGCTATATTATAGCACCGAATCAACGGATACACCACAAATTGTGGTTCCTCATGTTGAGAATTTGAAATACCGCATCCTCTATGAGGCTCACGATACGCCACCCAGTGGTCATCTCGGTCGTGAGAAAACGTACAACGCTGTGAGTCACAACTATTGGTGGCGCAAGTTGTACAAATGGACGGGCACCTATGTGCGCACGTGTGAGACGTGTCTACGGGTAAAACCCTCCCTAATGCGGCTGCGCCGCTGGCCAGTTTACCGGTATCCACTGGGTGCTGGCGGTCCATGAGTTTGGACTTTGTGTTTGGCCTGCTGAAAGATTCGGCGGGCAGCACGGGTGTCGTGGTACTCGTCGACCGGTTGAGCAAGATGGCATATTTGGCGGCGGTGCCAGACACCATCGACAGAGTCGGTACAGCAACGCTGTTTGTAGATCGTGTTTCTCGACAGCACGGACTCCCACAGTCAATTGTCTTTGATAGAGACCCCGTTTACGGGAAAATTTTGGTCGACTATCTTCAAGGTGCTAGGCACCAAGTTGGATATGTCGACAGCGGATCATCCACAGACCGATAGCCAAACCGGAAGGGTGAATCGAGTCATCGAAACATTCTTCACAGCGTTTGCGCTGAGATGTCGAGGCGCTGGAGCGCCATGTTGTTGCTCGTAGAGTTTGCACTTAACAATGCAGTGCATTAGTCTACTGGCTACCCGCCATTCTATGTGAACGACCTGATTCACCCTCGCGTCCCGCTGACGTCGCAGTTCCATGACTCAGGGTTTGGTGGGGAGGAATAGCCGAACGGTTAGCTGATGTCAGCCCCCTCACCATCCGCAAAGAAGTCAATGACTTTTTGTCTACCAGACTGAGTGTCCTACGACACGTTCGCGATGTGATGGCTGAAAGCCAAAACCTGCAAAAAGAATATGCAGATGAAAAAGGAAGAGGCAAAGTGAATAGCTTTAGGGTCGGTGACCTGGTTTGATTAAATTTTTAATACCTGCCCACACATGCGGCCTCTACTATCTTCTAGAGAATGCTTCGTCCACGGTTTATTGGACCGTTTAAGGTTGTGGCCAAGCGGGGCTTAGCGTATAGGCTAAACCTTCCCAAACGAATGCGCACCCACCCAGGGTTTTACGTGGGCTTGCTCAAGCCGGACCGGGGTCCGGCGCAAGTAAACGCGGAGGCGTTGGCGCCGGAGCGGATCCCACGGGACCTCGGCAACCCAGAAGCTGAGCCATCAACTGGTTTTGAGCACGGAGCGCAACAATCTCCATTTTCAATGGAGCCAAGCGCTCCACCGTTGCCTTCAGCGATGCATTCGCCTGCTCCATGGCTAGGGGTCAATCCGACAGAGAGCGGTAGTACTCAAGGCGAGGCAACCGGCGCACGACGCGCTTTAAATCGTCAAGAGCGTCCGCCCAGCGATATGATACTTCAACATACCGCTTAGCGGAGCTCCGATCACGAAGGACCTTGTCCTCAAGGGCTCAAAGAGCATCAAGAGTCACCGGACGGCAGTCGACCCGGTCGTTACCGCCCGCCACCGACTCTTCTCGATGAGAACGGCAACGTCCACTATCACTAGGAACGTCTAGTACTACGACGCCGTCACCAAGGTAGGTGGGGATATCCCGACTCAGAAAATTCGTGGGAGTTTGAGGCACCACTTTAGCAAGATTGCCCATTCGCTGTGGACGCTCTTGGTCGGAAAGATCAGGACGCCCTGCGCTTCCCGGCAATAGCCAGGGAAGTAGAAGAACTATGAGCTCAAGCTCAAGCAGTGGCTCTAAGCTCTTGCGGTCGTAGACACAGTACACGTGGGAGCAGTAGGGAGTTAACAAATACGTCGCAGGGCGACAATCCGAAGGAAGTCGACGGCGTGTCTTGAGTTTGGCAAACTCAAAGCGGAGGTGTCGCTCAACACACACGTCCACTTTTCTGTGGCTCGACTGTAGCTTACACAA
>NW_020187445.1:1245333-1245890 GCF_900000015.1 Plasmopara halstedii | reverse complement strand
CCCCTGGCGAAAGCGCTACAGATGACGAAGCGCTCTTTGAGCGATGGGTGCAACGGCATCGAAAACTTTCCTCACTGTATAACTTACACTTACAGTTGTGCCTCAAGGAAGTGGACGTGCGTGTGGTGCGACACTCTCGAATTAAGTTTGCCAAACTCAAGGCACGCCGTCGACTTCCTTCGGATTATCGCCTTGCGACGTATGGGTCAACCGCTAACGCTCCCGCGAGCTCTGTGTCTGCCATCACATAAGCTCAGGGCCACTGCTTGAGCTCAGCTTATGGCCCTTCTACATCCCCTGCTATTGCCGGGAAGCGCGGGGCGTCCTGATCTTTCTGATAAGCGTCTACGGCGTCTGGGCAATCTTGCCGAAGTGGCGTCAAGTCGGGATATCCCCGCCACTTCACTAGATATTGGGTTTGACCCTGGTGACGACATCGTCTTATTAGACGTTCCACGTGATAGTGGACGTCGCCGTTCTCATCGAGAAGAGTCGGTGGCAGGCGGTGACGACCGGGTCGACCGCCGTCCGGTGACTCGTGACTCATGATGCCCTTT
>NW_020187445.1:1244265-1245323 GCF_900000015.1 Plasmopara halstedii | reverse complement strand
AAATCGCGATTCGTACCTAGGTTGATTAGCATTCTTTTGTTTGACGCTGTCTCATATAACACCCACCTGTTTCTAAAAGGAACTACCTCTGCGCCTAGAGTATGATTGCAGGTTTAGTCCCAAATTGGACAATAATACATTGGTTATACTGATGGGGACGGGTAACGAATGGGGAGAGTGAAATTGGATGGTTTGCGTTTGCAGCTTGGCATTGCCATGAAAGATCCGCGGAGTATCTTGCCACAGTACTGCAGTTTGTAAAGCTTCAGGATGAGACGACACCGACACAATTAAAGTCGTTGACTCTAGGGATATCTATTGCTAATCAATATCGGTATGATGTGCGCACACATTACACTATTGTTCGTTGGGCTTAGCTCAAAATACACCAAATTACTCGTTCAGAAATAGATGATGCGACTCCGTAAAGAAGAGGCTCTTGGTGCACGTACAAATATCACGACAGGCATTCATTGTTGTGCATATACAATTTGTAATCGATTAAATTGAAACAGGTTATTCATCTAATCTACTCTCAAATTGAAAAACAGACTAAGCGCCTAGTTACTGAGTTTATTGCTTCTGATTTTAGGTAGTGCGTACGAACCGGTTGCGTTTTACCACCACTTATCTATTTGACGAATGAGATTGAATAGACCGTGTCCTATGTGAGGATGGATTCCGATTTGCTTGATGATAAAACAGGTCGATACGTTTAGTAAGCTTATGGCTATCATCAGTTTCAGAAAAATCAGAAAAATAATGAACCAAGAGCCAAAAATAGCAATCGCTTGCCTGGAGTCATTTATCATTTTAGACTGCGCTGTTGTTATACATACAGAGACGCCGTTTTCAACGTGAGAAAGCCTGGTCCCGGCCTTTCAAAAAATAGGGAGGGTGAAATTAATCATGCCAGTAGGAGCGATTGCGCATCGAGCTAGCAGTTTTCAGGCTAATACACCCCACACGAGGATGACATATATTTTGCAGCGGGACTGCCGTAGCTTTGCGATTTGAGGAAGCGTAATTAAGGTCACCGACCTCTCGTTCTAGACGCG
>NW_020187445.1:1244160-1244255 GCF_900000015.1 Plasmopara halstedii | reverse complement strand
AAAAGCAACTTGAAGTTGCTCGGTCGAGATTAGAGCCGCGTCCATCGCGAGCTCTACCCCTCGAACCCAGAAGTGGAGGTTTTCACCTTCCCTCA
>NW_020187445.1:1244067-1244150 GCF_900000015.1 Plasmopara halstedii | reverse complement strand
CCGTGGAGCAGGCGAATGCGTCGCTGCATGCGACGGTGGAGCGCTTGGCGCCATTGGAGATGGAGGTTGCTGCGATCCGTGCC
>NW_020187445.1:1242989-1243235 GCF_900000015.1 Plasmopara halstedii | reverse complement strand
GCGTCGAGGTTGGAGAGATCGACTGCATCGACAGCCGTCGTTCAGTATTGGGTGATATTGAGTACCATGTGACATGGATTGACGGGTCTGTGCCCATCTGGCTACCCCGGGGCTAGCTGATAGAAGATGGCAACGCCAACTTGATCGAGGTTCTCGACTCCTATTTGAATCGCTACCCTGGACGGGAGATTTCATACCAAGAACTTGTCAGTCGCAACGCACAGCCATCGCCGATAACGACGACAG
>NW_020187445.1:1242674-1242979 GCF_900000015.1 Plasmopara halstedii | reverse complement strand
GCGAGTTCTTGTACCTGCGGCGCAGAGAAGGCGGTTTGGGCATCCCAAGTCTCGAAGCTCAGCTCAAGCGACAGTGACTCAAACTACTTCTACAATTTATGCAAGCGATGACCGTTACGGGCGAGCGAAACTGGACCACAGCAAGCGTTGAGGTGTTGAAGTCGGTGCTCCCTCTGTACGGTGGCGTTCAAGCACTTGACTTCTTAACAATCTCCCCACTTCGTCATGTCACTCTGATCAAGTGGTGTCGCACTTCATCATGGTGGCGAGTGACGTGGACGTGGTGGTTCAGGATACGGTAAGAG
>NW_020187445.1:1242577-1242664 GCF_900000015.1 Plasmopara halstedii | reverse complement strand
CAGGCTCTCGCGTCCAATCTGGACGAGGCCTTTGGCCGCATTCGGGACCTTGAGTATTTACTCTCGCGTCCGTCGCGGGTGGAGTCA
>NW_020187445.1:1242301-1242430 GCF_900000015.1 Plasmopara halstedii | reverse complement strand
CGCGGACCCTGCTGATAACATTCAGCTTGGTGTCCATAAAGGACTCCACTTGTTCTTTAAAAGAAACCGGTCTCAACTCCGAGACCTGGGAGGAAAGCGCTTTCCGAGCCTCTCCCCAACCTAAAACCG
>NW_020187445.1:1241071-1242291 GCF_900000015.1 Plasmopara halstedii | reverse complement strand
GTTCTTTACAAGAACCAAGTACTAGTGCAGCGGATCGCAATCCGCTGCCTCTAAAAGTGCTTAAAAGCCTTAATTAAGGCAGACGAACACTTCTGTTCATAATCGAAACTGACGTTTATTTTTATTTTTATTCTAATAGTAAAAATTTAGATTTTCCTAAATATACTAAATATATACAGTAAAATCTAAATACATAACTACTGGCTACCTAGCCCCGTACCGTATTCTTATTTGGGTGTGTGGTCACATTATGCACATCTCATGTGACACACAATCCCCTGTTATTAGGGTTCGTGTTACCCTGTTACACCCTCCCCCATTAAAATTGAGAGCATTTACAGTTCCAATCAATTATTGCCTCAACGAGGCTCGCGTGTCTGTTAGACACTGCAACTCCATTTGTTGAAACAAACAACTTCCTTGCTCAATGAGCCCTGTGTCAATGTCACGAAATCCATCAAGTCTCGCTGGTTCTGACAGCGATCATGGGCAGAGCCCAACTTTATCTTCCGCACTCAGTGCAACGTCGGACAGTAAGTGCGTCCGCAGCACCGAGGGGTGTATATCCTAGGCTCGATGAGCACAAACGTCGCATTCCGCGCACGCTTTCAGTGCCGAGTTGCCTCGTTGAGGATGTGGTCGACTATGAGTCTGACACCTCTTTTCCTGCATAAGATGACGAAGAAGGCGAGCTGCACCTGCAGCGTGATACGAGCCCAGCTCGCGCCTTGCGGATCCCATATCCGTTCCCTGACTTCTCGTCAACTGAGGAACGTGGTGTAATTACCAATGAACTCGACGGGGAACAGAGGCGGCAGCTTGAAGCTGCCCATAAGGCGGCTCTTAAGCGCACTTATCCACGGTCGGTCATTGACCCTCGTGTGGTGTATGATTTCCGCCCAGCGAATCCCGCTGTGGCAGCAAAGGACGCGGTAACTCGATCGTTACGCGTCCACATCATCGGACCCCCGGCAAGAATGGATGATGAACTTGCCATACGGAAAGCTCTCCAAGCTCGTTTCTTGGTCCCTCAAGAAATTCCGTTGGAAACTTATCGCACTCGTCTGAGTGCCCAACGAGGTGACACTCGTGTACCCGCAATGCGGACAATACCTGTAGTGCTCGCCCCTGGCGAAAGCGCTACAGATGATGAAGCGCTCTTTGAGTGATGGGTGTAACAGCACCGGAAATTTTCCTCGCTGCATAACCTGCAGTTGAGG
>NW_020187445.1:1228092-1241061 GCF_900000015.1 Plasmopara halstedii | reverse complement strand
GAGTTACCGCGTCCTTCGCTTCCACAGCGGGATCCGCTGAGCGGAAGCCATATTCCACACGATGGTCAATGACCGACCGTGGATGGACACCCTTTAGAGCCGCCCTATGGGCAGCTTCAAGAAATTTTTAAAATTAGGAGAACAAACTAAATAAAAATCAGTTTTGTATGTTAAACCGAAGAGTCGATTACCCTTGGGAAGGCAATAATTTCTCTTGGAGTAAGTGGATTGCGCTCCGCTAAACTACTTGGTTCTTGTAAAGAACGAAAGGTCGGTGACCTAAAGTACGCTTCCTCAAGCGCTAAGCTACGGTAGCCCCGCTACACTCACGGTGATCACCATTTTATATGTCACCGGCGTCCGGTTTGGTCGCGCTTGAATAAGCCTTATGATAAGCTTTTTTAGCGCCTTCAGAAAGCAATTACTGCCTCCGGCTTGTTAGTCGATATTTCATGATCCACCAATAAACTTAAGCCTGTTAAGCTGGTCTAGTTGTACCGGAGACAGGTACTCAAACATTTCATGCTCCACTCGCAGAAGATACGGTACTTCCACGACTTGATCGTGAAATTGACCACACGTGTTATCAAGTGCAATGTGGTTTCCGTGCACTTTACACATAGAAACCTTGACGGAACCGAGAGAAGTAGGTGTCTGGTAGCTTTTTTATTCAAGAGTGCATAATGCTTATTAGACTAATACTATTCATTTTACTATATCATATTAAAAAATTTCTTATCGTCTGACGTGCGGCTGGACTTTTCCTAACGGAGCTCCGTCATCTTCATAAAACCGATATGTCGGTTTCACAAAAAGTGCAATGTGAATTTGTACAGGTATAAAGTACTAACTTGATTTTTCCCAAACGCTGAAACGACAGATATAGTCGTATCAAAAGTGTACGGTATCAGTACACTTTTGATACGATTGATTCTCTACTGATACCGTACCTTTGCGTACTGATACCTTACACTTTACAATTCTTACCACATGCATAAAAATTGCCGTAAGAAAGACGAACATCCAAAAATCTCAAGAAGCAAAAACAAACACTCTTCTTTTATGAGTCGCGCTGACTGGGCGGCGTAGGGAGGCCACTTCTTCTCCACGAAATATGCACATGGATTGTTATTAATTTTAGACTTATTGCTATTATTCGTTCACTCTCATTACTACACGTACCCGACCACGACAAAACGGACAACGTTGCGAGGTATTTGTAACTTTTACTAAGCAGTTATGACAACCATATCGATGACCACAAGGAGTGCAGATTGCACCACTTTGTCGCACGTGGCATGTTGGGCACATGGTGGATACCTCTTTCTCGTGCTGTCTTTGTATTGGTGATGACATCTGGATTAATTCCATGCTGCTTTCACTTTTGATGATTTGCTCATTTTTTCTCAGAACAGACTGCTGTGTTGGTTGATCCATCTCCACAGGGGTTTGTTGAATGCGCAGTCGACTATCGCCGTCGGCAATATTTGACTTATTCATGCTTCGTGTCGTGTCGGTAAGAAGTTCATCGTTCTCTGAAATCTGCGCTTGACTGTGCTGGTGACTGGATCGATCGGTCAGGACTCCGCTGTCCTCATGCAGTTCTTGTCGGTGTGATTTTGGCGATTGCATACCATGAAAGAGCTCGTGCGGCCAATAGTAAAGCTCATTGTGATTAGCTCCCTGCGGAGGCATACAATAGAGAGGGTTTCCGTTCGTGTGGTCGTAAAAGTTGCTGCTCTGCAAAACTTGCTTCCAGCATTCAAGGTTGTGGAGATTGTCGGCTGCAAAAACAAGATTTCGGATCTGAACATCCTCAAAGCTTATAGTTTTGTGACAAATTGGTGAGCGTGTGAGCTTCTGTCGCTTTGCACTTTGCCACATAACTGGCTTGTCGAATGTAAAGGCATATTTACGATCCGTCCCGAAAATAGTGTCATTGTGACCAATACGTGACGCACGAGCAGACTCGTCAACAAGAAGGACGGCTTTCGGTCGAATGTCATTAGGATGCTGAAAAATACACAACTCGGTAGATGTGCGTTGTTTATTACAGGCTAGCACAACACCCCAACGCTTTTTCCAGCGCAACTTTCCATGCACGTACAACCAGCCGCTATGTACCTTCATGTGCTCCATAAGTGCTGCAGCCACGGCCTCTCGACGATATTGTCGTGCTAGGTCGAGAGGTAAGAGGCCGTCACGGTTGCGTGCGAACGCGTCGGCATTTAACGCCAGCAAAGCGTTAACTGTCAGCGAGTCATGATTAGTCATTGCTGCGTAGTGAAGCGCCGTATTTTTTAAATTCGTGTTGTCAGTAGCATTGACGTCTGCACCAGCAGCAATAAGCTGCCGTACATCCCACTCTCCATGCCAGCTTGCAGCTGCCGCCATGAGCGGCATTGTACCATACTCATAAGGTTTGCAATTGGTGGTAGGGGACAGCTTTAAAGCTTCGCGCACACTTTCAAGTACTTTTTGCAAGCTAGCAGCCTTCCACATACCGACACTTTGGACTCGAGTCATGGCGTAGAGTTAAATTAGTCGCTTGTTTAGTTGAAAGCTAGTTGGCAAATGAAAACTTACCACTTCGTGTCATTCCTTGTGGTTCTGCACATCGAAGATATTTAATCGGAATGTGGCAATCCCTTTAATGACAAATCAAGTGTTTTATGATCGGCTCTCGTCTCAAAGTCGGCTTCGCTGAGACAGGTTTTTAGTACCCTTCCCAATTAAGATGAGCCAGGACCAAAACTGCATAGAGAGCTTAATAATGCTATAGGACGACAAACGTCATACTTGTGTAATCGTCTGCGAAATTTAAGGTGCTTATAGGAGAGCTTCATAAGAATGCTTATCGCTTTGGTCGCTATAAAGTCGCATGGCTCTTACTTCGGAGCAACAAACGTAGAATATCCTGACAAAAACTAAAGTACATAAGAGAGTTTGTAACGGTAGTGGCCAGACAGTTAGACCGAGGAATCTCAGTAGCGGGGAACTTAACAGATAACTGAATACATCATGTGATCAAGTGCGTCGTGAGCAGTTGTAACGCGGCAATTACCTCAACCGCTTTGACAATTAATGATTTTGCATCACTGCTAATAACTCCAAATTTTAGACAGCAGACAAAGGATTTTTTCTTTCTGAGTGCTGGCGACGCCTTGCCTAACATTACAGAATAATTGAGTGATGCTAAGTTAATATCGTTTGGATACAAGCCATACGTAACTTCCTTCGCGTCGATCGGATCCATGGAAAAACCAAAGACCAGGATTTTCATATCAGTAGCTTGATTTTTTGCATCGTCGAAATATGTGTTTGCACATTGGTCGGAATATTTTATTGTGGTACATTAGTGTCGCAAGGATTGCACCTTCTACAAGTTGGGCATAATCAATATTGAATCATCTACACGAAATTTATTTTTTTCCTCTAAGAAGAATTTGATGGGTGTGTTTATAAGAAACTTCTCAAGTTTTGCTCACGTTCACGCGACTTCTCAAATTTGAAGTCGCGTGAACTCCAAGAATTACCATGTGAAAATTATAGCATCATCGATTTAGCGCTTAGGAAAACTCTTTTGTTCTTATATTATGACTTTGTTCTATCAAATGCTGCCTAATGCTAAGTTGTCGAACGAAATATGCGTGTTGAGATTAACAAAGAGAAGTATGTTTCGTCATCATTGCCATCATCAAAATGCCTCATCGCGCTGCATTTCACACTGTCTACAATTCGTCTGGCCCTGTGCCTTGTTTTCATTATCGTCATATTCCTAGTACGCATCAAATCACTGTGTATACTTCGTTAAATGTAACCGGGTTCGATATCTCCAAATTACTCTTTATCTCATACGTGATCGTGTAAAATGAACTGGCTTTGTATGATATATCCATTCGTAATTGTACTGATCCATTTATGCGTAAGAAATTTCAGCTGGAACTCCACGAATGGCTCATATGATAGAACTCTAATTACGTCAGTCATTGAAATAGTACCAATCCAAAAACTAGATTCTATTCTTCATGAGCAATGCTAGAAATATTGATGATTGGGTTCTAGGTCAATCAATAGTAAATCTAGATTTTGAGTCGCCAAAACTGAACTTTTAGAATTCGAGATTCTTGCAAAGTTTGCTGTACTGTAAGACTGGCGAAGGAAAATCAAGTATGATCATGACATGGAGTAATCATAACGAGGTACCACTTGATGTATATTATGCCGATCGATCACAATCGCAAATTTTCTTGACGCAGACCTCGCTGAAATAAGAGCAATACATGAGCGGTATTCTTTCTGACACAGCGCACTCTGGTTGAACTCAGCAAGTGCCCGCCATCTGAAAAAGATGATACGTTTCTGACCAATGATTTTTACCAGCTGGCTTCGAGGAGCTTGATTCTTGCACAGCTCAACCAAATGAGAAGGTGACAAGCGAGGCGTAAATATACCCAAAGGTCTAGCATCTATAGTACAATTGAGTTGCCGCACAGAGAAATCTTTGCGTTAATAAACGCAATTATATCGAGTATGCTCCATCTAGTGGGTGAAACCGGGAGTATGTAATATCACAAGAACTAGTTTGCAATGCTAAATAAATATGGAGCGTTAATTGTGTTGAGACTAATGCTACATAGGCATACATCATTTCCCTAGATCCGCACCTGCTTGCGGACGAGCGTATTACAGTCTTCGTCTATCGTAATTACGATTTAACTTCTTTATAGAGTACAGAAATGTCTGCAAATTTTCGCACCGTTCAGAGGAAGAAAGGCGGGATGGGGCAACGTCCCAACGTCTCGAAATTATTGAGAAGGGAGTTGCCAGCCGGCAAATAAATTTCCATTCGCAGTCAAGCGATAACATTTTGCAATACGCAGGCTCCAATATAGATCTTGTGTGGATCACATACTTGTGTGTCTAACATCAACTGTTTACCCTGTATAGTTGTATATCCCCATTCAGTTTTGTTGTATCAGAATGGGAGGCACTTATCAGGTTAGGGAGATTAAAAGCCTATTGGCTATAACAATAAACGTCACTTCACCTCTCTTCCTCTTTGGATTGGTCCACGGCCCGCTGGCAGCGAGCAACACACGGTGAGGCATGTCAGTTGACCTAAGCCTTCCTCAGAAAGTAAGTAAACATTGACGGGCGATTCCCGTTACAATTCTGGCTGCAGCAGAAAAATTTGAATCTTGAGCTATTATGAGAGAGGAGATTTTTCGGATCGGGGAAACCATCAGCCGCCCTCAATGATAGTTAGAGTAAAACAAATCGTGGAAATGATGTATAATTGCGAGAAGTTCTAGCGAATTAAGGCTGGTACCTTAATTTTCTAACAAGAACAGGATTGCAATCCATTCTTCTTCACGGCAAAGGTGGTGATGTCGATAATAACAACTCTCAGACTTTAGAGGCATTAGAAATACTTAAGGAGATGATTAAAGAATATGAACCATATTGCGTCCATGACATGGATAAAAGGTGTACTTTTTGCTTGCTGACTCGCTATTCTGTTTTGATGCCCTCCAAAAATTTGACTACTGTTTGAGGTTCACGCTCACTGCTTATTGCAATGCAACCAGAGCCGATCCAGTTCCTGTAACAATTACCGGGAAAACCAACGTGTCAACTTGCATATCTAAAGCATGCATAAATATTGCTGTGGTAAGGGGTATCTGACCATTTATTTACCGCCAAAGTGATCGGAAGGTGATCTTCACTATTGTTGATGCACCTGGAATTTCTTTCAATTTTGGAAAAGTTAAAATGAGGGTGGCATTGTTTTTTCCAAATGTTACAGTGTGGTAACAGTCAATGAGAATGGGATTATCGGTGTACTAAAAGCGGCTCAAATTTGCGCTGATGAAAGGCATTATTCTCTACCATAATCTGATAGATAATCGTAATATCCGCTTAGAAGCAAATACAGCCAAATTGAGACGAGGTGCACCGGGAGAGACCAGCCCATTGCTACTTGTGTTGTCGAAGAATGAATTGCTGTGACATTATGGTACTGTTTGCAAACTAGAAATCATTCCTAAATTTCGAGCAAGAAAATAGACAATTGATGGAGGGGAAACTGAGGACATTTGGTCGTGGTGATGGAAAACTGAGGACATTTGGTCGTGGTGATGGAAAACTGTACCATTGCACATAGATTAATGTAATCAAAATCCCATCTATCAGAAATGCTTCGTAAGCTTTTAGGTTTGAGTGAACCCGATAATGGAGTGTATCAACAAGCGATTATTGAAATTATTCGGAAACGAGGAGGTCGAAGTCGAATCAGGAAAACATAGAATAATTTCGAATGGCTCAGTCGGCATTGACGAAAAACTTGAAAAAGAACTAAAATACGACATTTATTATTCTCGATTCAAATCTTCGTAATCTACCGAAACCACGGTTTGTTGCTTAAGGCAAAACTGATGAAATGCGCAGTAAGATACAACTGGCAAAGCATATTACACAGCAAGCAGCTTCGATGAATTCAAAGGATAAAATCGGTAGCGCTGTTCACAACAGTTTCTCAAACACAACACACACACTTGTGCGACAAGAGGCGATTTGCGACGTCGAGGGAGAATGACAATCAAGACTTGGGGGTAAGGAGAGCGACTTAGGCGCTTGAAGACAAATCGGCGACCGCAAAAAAATGATGTATGGTTCCTAGATCTTTATGCAAAACCCCAAGGGCTCCTTGAATATTTACCGATGAAGGCTTGGGCTCCTTTAAACCTAATATTTACAATAAAAGGTGCACTGAGGTTGAGCCTCAGCTAAACTGATTCAAGATATTGGAATACAATGTTTGACCGTTAAAAAGCTTGAATTTTAACATTTGCGGAAAGCGTTCGGTAGAATTGACTACACACTTTAAAGGACAGATACACGTCGGTCTCGTCACCAGTACAAACGCCCAGAAAAAAACCGCAGTCTGGATCACGGAAAATATTTGAATTCGTGGAAGATGTTACATACGCCCTCACTCAACAATACACCTACCAAAGGCGAGGCGCTTGCTGCGATCAACCTCTCCGCTACTCAAATCTTGGAATATTTGCTCTTCTCCTTCGGCAGTCAACATTTTGAAATACCACCGTGGAGCTCACGGTAATATTTATCTTGCTACTAACTAGTTCAAGGAGCATAGCTTGCTTTTTTAGAAATGCAAGAATTACGCCGGTTTAACGGTATTAAAAGCTTCAAGTCTTTTGCCGCGCTTATGCAAAGTTCTCACGTGCCTATGCGTGAAGGCCCACCGCCCACACCAAGATAGACACTAGATCGAAAAAGTATTACAGCAAGCTTTTTTGCGTTTCACGATTATCGTCAGCGCTTTAAGCAGCAGCCATTGAAGGGAGACATCATCTTCATGAGGGATGTCCATTGGACACTAGAAGCGGCGAATGCCCCCTGAATATCAGACTCAATTCCATACAGAGTGCGAAATCGCGCCGTTTCACCTGTCTTAGGGTTTGCAATTCTGCTTTAGTGAAACAGACGTCCATCTAGAGCTTCGCCCCATGCTTGACTATGAAAAATTTAAAGCGTAATGGAACAGTGAGATGGCAATCCATCTATTTGAATTCCTGCTGTTTACAGTTCCGCTTGTATCCACCAGACAGCAATTACAGCTACTAAACAAGTATATGCGACCACAACGTCGGTCCCAACTCACTTGTGGAAAGTGCGCTGCGATGGGCGACCCAGCCTCACCACCAAAAAGATTTGAACCAAGGGTGCGCCAAATCATTAGCGACAACGGCATCAGGGCAATATAGCCTCGCACTCCCACGGGCTCCAAAAATAAAGGTAGTTTTTACTTCAGCAAATTATGGTATACTGAACTAGTGTACCCGCCAGTCCAATACACGTTCCACAAGAAAGTGGTCCACTCCTTGCTCATCGAGTTGTGTCGGCAGAGGTTGACCCTTCCGTAGCCCACTTTCCTTAGCTTACTCGATTGTCGTAATATGTCGGGTCACTCCAAGAGGCTTGATGTATATCCAGAACTGAGTTTTATCCTTTGCCACTACACTTGTTGGCATGATGAACCCCACAGAATCAGAACCACGCCGCAAAGATCAGAGAGTAGATCGGTTAATATGCTTCTCCATCTATTACAGAGCGCTTAACATTGAATTAATGCAACTGGTTCGTAATAACGAGGTCGTGATATGGCTTCAGATATCACGTGCAGAGCACAAGATCTGCTCACTTTTTTGTATGGAACAGTCTCTTTTCGCTACGACCATAAACGTGGCCATACGTTGTCTTCAAGATCGCAGGCACAGCATGTGAAAGATTTAGTGTGCTCAATGAAATATATTCGGCTCAATCCATATTCGTGCGTTTGTTACCTGCCTCTAGCATCGGCGTATTTCCTTTGTATATTCTTGTTCATCTTCATAGGGTCGCGCATGCTGCGTATGACGCACAATTGCATCAGGTTCTTTTACTTATTTTGCTACAAAGTGTGGTCGGGATGATATATTGATCGGTATCCCCTTCCTCGACAAGACCGCAGCCACTTCATGGCGGTGTCATAGGTAAATGAGAACTACCTATCATTTATAAAATCGGGTTGAGAAGCTTGTAAATCCATGTATTGCGTCATTCTGCGCAGACTACATGAGTTGGAGTAACTTGTTTAATGCACTGCGGTCTCTCAGCGCAAGTTGTTTGAAGTAAATTTTCCAAATCGTGGCTCAAATTATCGTTTGGTAATCTGTATGCGGTAGGCCAGCAAATGTCATGCTGTCTAGCATGTTGTACAAGTTGCCCAGATTTTGCTGAAAGTGTACATCGCAACCCGATACAATGATTCCCGGTAAGCCATACTGACGAAACTCTTTGTCCAGAAACTGTTTGACGGTATCCGCACCGGTCGCTGCATCGATGATAACAGCGAGATGAGCGCTCTTATCCAGATGGTCCACAAAAACACAAGTCCAATATCATCGGACGCGTCTTTTCTGTGAAAAAATATCAAGTCCGTGTTTATGAATTACCAGCATTCTCTGGAGGCGGCAGGCTGTCCAAGGTGGCATCGCGATTGGCCTGGTCTTAACTTGATGACATTTTTTACATGTGCTTACTCATATATACATGTTGGGCCGCCAATTCACATCTCTCACCAAGCGATATGTTACTTTTATTACAGGACGACCACCGAAAATGGTTACGTACCTGATACAGCATTCTGTACTTGATGTCTTTTTCACGACACTCTAAGTATTGTGTGGTTCAGGGCTGGAAGCAGCGAGCCTCGGAATAAGGCATAGTTATGTAGGCGAGTAAACGCGCGCTTCTATTAAGCAAAATCTGATATTTTAAGTAATTTGCCAGAGTTTCAAGCAACGCAGCACATGCGTCTGACACGTACACTGTACGTATCGCCTCGTCAATCAGCGATGTCACAATAAAAGCTCATATTTGGGGCGACGCTATAGCGCAACCGCCACCACATAAAGCAAACACGGCTTATATCTCACCCCAAAGGCGGCAATACACACTTTTCTACATTGGTGTATACATAATCTAAGGGCATACACTCGAGCACAGCTCGCAAATATTTAATGCATTTCTCCACATTCGGCTCCTACTGCTCTGCGGGACTATAGACGAATATATTGCCAAAAAGGATTAGAACTATGTGATCTGAATAGTTGTGTCGCCTGCCAACTAAACGTCGTCGTTGGTGGCTAGACCGACTCCGGGACAAAATCAGCTGCTGTCTGAGCATCCCATTTAGACTCACCGCAATGATATATATCGCTTTCTCTTAGCAGCAATGAATAGTATTCATCAACCAAGTCAAGAGCGCTAAAAGTACAGCTGACCATGTCGTTTTACATCTCACGTTATTCTGTCTTTGGCATTCGCCCTGGAATCACGGTTGCATTAACTTATTTTGAGCGTGCACAATTTGTCTTGCCATTGGCTTTCCTGACACAAAATAACGGTGAGTGGGAATTTTTCCCTCTTCTCTTTAAACTCACTTCATGATGCACGCAATAAAGGGTCGATGGCGTCACGCTGTCCTGTCGGCCCGACGCCGTGTGATGCAACTGGAAACCAAGTCAATTCTGGAACGCAATCCCCCTTTCGGGAAGATACGCTAGGTGAATCTTTGCCACCTCGTCGTGATATTCCCCCAAATAGGATAGTTTATATTAATAGGAAAGAACCCTGAGCAGTACTCCGTACCTCTCTAAGAGAACTTTGCTCCTGAACGTTATGGATACTACTACCAACGATCCCAAGGTACAACAAAGACCAGTTCTTTTTAAGTGAGCAGCTCTGCAACTACTAGGGCCGAACGTTCTTCCGTGAGGGTCTTGTCGTACGTCCTTGTGTATAATGTACCTCTGCTATGGGATCGTCCGTAACTGAAAGCAATGATATCAGGAGGTGCCTCTACCATAGCTTAACGGTAGTAGAGGCTAGGAAGTGCGGAATTTGTGTGCGACATAGGAAGCGATTACATAATATCATCTCCGCGTGTATCTGTGTTGAGGCGAAATACGACAGGCAGGTTGTATTTGCTTTGGTCCCCAAGTGTATCTGTTGCGAGGCGGTAAAAAGCAGTGAGGCTCCTCGGATAATGACGAGACGGTAAGAAGCAGTGAGACTCGGTTAGTCCTTGAAGGTACAAGTCCCCCCGCCATCAACGGCAAAAATTGAGAAATATCATCTTGGAAGTTTAGCAAAGAACTGCAAGAAAATAAAATTACGAAATAGTACGGTTGGTACCGGAGGAGAAGCTGAGCTTGATATCTATTATGAATGAATATTACATTAAAGATACTTGCGGGGGTCATGCACACACTTCTATCCTGGTGGGAAATATTAAACTCTGATACTTTTTATGATTACAACAAATTTCTAACATGTTTTGGGCTCTAGCGAGTCATGAGCACCTCAGCTAGGAGGCAGAAGAGTTCGCGGTGGAGGCACGAAGTTGAGATAGCTTTCGTGAAGATCATGGTGTTATAGTAAATTGGTAGCAATGATATCGCTAAGTAACCTGAGCGAGCGAAGATGGCAGAAGCGACATTGAGCGAACATGCAATAGTATAACGCGGTTTTCGGAGCGCACATTTTGTTGAATAGTGAAGGGACGACTGTATGTTGTGAGTCCCAGTGTGTATCGCTGGTGGGATGGTAGTAATTAGCTGCAAGCTGGTGTCTCTTGCACCGTAGCCAATAGATAATCTAAGCGACTTAGTATTGCAATCACCCGTATCACATTCAGGAGGGTTAAAAAGGATCTGTAAATTCCGAGCTGAAGGGCCAGGCCATAAAGTTCAAGAGATGGTTTATTTTTGTCACGATGTGAAGATACTGCTAGGTGATCACTACCGTGATAGGGCGGCTGTACAAAAACGGTGAAGAGTAAGCGGCGAGAGACATATATATTCACGCCAAGGGAATCCTAGGAGGTACAAGTCCTCCATCACCTCCGATCAAAATTAAGAATATCATCTTCTCGCGAGTTTAGCAATGACCTGCAAGAAAATGAAGTTACGAAAAGGTAGGGTTGGTACCGGAGGAGAAGCTGAGCTTGATATCTATCATAAATATATATTCCATTGAGGACACTCGCGGACAATTGAGTACTAAAATGGAAAAGCTATCATCAGAGGCTTTATGACTCCCTTCTGTCCTTTGTCTGAGAAATATCACGACGAGGTGGCAAAAGATTCAGCTAGCGTATTCCTCCCAAAAGGGAGATTGCGTTCCAGAATTGACTTGGTCTCCAATTGCATCACACGGCATCGGGTCGACAAGACAGCGTGACGTCATCGACCCTTTATCGCGTGCATCATGAAGCGAGGTTGGCGAGAAGAGGTAAAAATTCCCACTCACCGTTTTTTTGTGGCAGAAAAGCTAACGGCAAGACAAATTGTGCACGCTCAAAATAAGTTAATGCAACCGTGATTCCTGGGAAAACGCCAAAGACAGAATAACGTGAGATGTAGAACGACATGGTCAGCCGTTCTTTGTTAAGCGCTCTTGACTTGGTCGATGAATACTATCGATTGCTGCTAAGAGAAAGTGATATATATAAACATCACTGAGGTGAGTGTAAACGTGATGCTCAGACAGCGGCTGGTTTTGTCCCGGAGTCGGTCTAGCGCACCAACGACAACGTTTAGTTGGCAGGCGACATGATTTCTCAGATCACATAGTTCTAAACTTTTTTGGCAATATACTATCGTTTATAGTCCCGCAAAGCAGTAGGAGCCGAATGTGGAGAGCTGCAGTAAATACTTGCGAGCTGTGCTCGAGTGTATGCGCTTATACAATTTATACACCAATGTAGAAAGGTGTATTGGCGCCTTTGGGATAAGATATAAGCCGTATTCTTTATGTGGTGGCGGATGCTACTTAGCCGCCCTGAATATGAACTGTTATTGTGACATCACCGATTGATGAGGTAATAAGTACAGTGTACGTGTCAGACGCATGTGCTGCGCTACTAAAAATCTTGGGAGTGTAGCGGATCGCAATCTGCTACCTCCAAGAGTAGTGAGAACCCTAACCCAAGGCTAATAAACTCTTCTGTTTATAATGTAAACTGTATTTATTTGTTTTATCTGCGGCAAAGCCGCCTAATTTCAAATGTTTAGATTTTCCCAAATATATATAGTAAAATCTCTGGCTAACTAGCCACGTACCGTATTCTTATTTGGGTGCAGTCACACCATGCCCATTTCGTGTGAGTATACATCCCTGGTAACAGGTTACGTGTAACCCCGTTAGAGTCTCCCTAATTAAGATTGAGAACATTTACAGCTCCAATCGATATTGCCTCAACGAGGCTTGCGTGTCCGCTAGACACTGCAACTTAGTTCGTTGGAACAAAACGACTTCCGTGCTCAATGAGCCCTATGTCAGCGACACGGAAGTCACCAAGTCTCGCTGATTCTGACAGCACATATGGGTAGAGCA
>NW_020187445.1:1227509-1228082 GCF_900000015.1 Plasmopara halstedii | reverse complement strand
TCTGGTGAAGTGGCGGGGATATCCCGACTCCGAATACTCGTGGGAGTTTGAGGCGCCATTTCGGCTAGATTGCCAAAACGCCTCGGGCGCTTTTGATCAGATAGATCAGGACTTCCCGCGTCATCAGACGCCCCCGCTTCCCGGTAATAGCCAGGGAAGTGGAAGGGCCATGAGCTGAGCTCAAGCAGTAGTCCTGCGCTCTTGCGGTCACAGACACAGAGCTCGCGGGAGCGTTAGGGGTTGACCCATACGTCGCAGGGCGAAAATCTGAAGGAAGTCGACGGTGTGCCTCGCGTTTGGCAAACTCAAAGCGGAGGTGTCGCTCCACACGCAAGTCACTTCCTCGTGGCTCAACTGTGATTGATACAGTGAGAAAAGTTTCCGGTGCCGTTGCACCCATCGCTCAAAGGGCGCTTCGTAATCTGTAGCGCTTTCGCCAAGGGCGAGCACTACAGGTTTTGTCCGCATTGCGGGTACACGATATCCACCTCGTTGAGCACTTAGACGAGTGCGATAAACGTCTAACGGAATTTCTGCGGGACCAAGAAACGAGCTCGAAGAGCTTTCCTTGTG
>NW_020187445.1:1227182-1227499 GCF_900000015.1 Plasmopara halstedii | reverse complement strand
GAAGTCACCAAGTCTCGCTGGTTCTGACAGCGAACACGGGCAGAGCCCAACTTCGTCTGCCGCACGCGGTGCAATATCGAACAGTGCGTCCGCAGCACCGGGGAGTGTACATCCTAGGCTCGATGAGCACGAGCGTCGCGCTTTACGCACGCTATCAATGACGACTAACCTCGTCGGGGATGTAGAGGTGGTCGACCACGAGTCTGACACTCCTTTTCCCGCATGGGATGACGAGGAAGGCGAGCAACGCCAGCGGTGTGATACGAGCCCTGCTCGCCCCTTGCGGACTCCATGACCGTTTCCTGACTTCTCGTCAC
>NW_020187445.1:1226966-1227172 GCF_900000015.1 Plasmopara halstedii | reverse complement strand
TCGTAAACGTCGAACGCATTCACGCGTTCGACCTGCTCGGCTGGCGTAGACGCCACCGAGCTTTGCAAGGCCTCAGCCCCGAAGATGCCTGCTATCTTCCGAACGGACTCAAACTGAGAGTCGTTCAAATGGGGAAAGTCACTCCTGTCCATAATGACCGAACTTTCAGAGGTTCAGGTAGTCTACCCGCGTAGGCGTGGATAGAT
>NW_020187445.1:1226844-1226956 GCF_900000015.1 Plasmopara halstedii | reverse complement strand
CACATATATGCTCGTTCACTTGTACAGCTTGGGCCACGAATAGTGGCAAGTCACAGAGTTGTACATCTTCTCACGACCGAGATGACTTCTGATTAGGATGTCATGGGCCTCA
>NW_020187445.1:1226270-1226834 GCF_900000015.1 Plasmopara halstedii | reverse complement strand
TTGACCCTCGTGTGGAATATGGCTTCCGCCCTGCGGATCCCGCTTTGGAAGCGAAGGAACGCGATAACTCGATCGTTACGCGTCCACATCATCTGACCCCCGGCCAGAACGGATGACGATCTTGCCACAACGCAAAGCTCTTCAATCTTGTTTCTTGGCCCCACAAGAAATTCCATCAGACGTTTATCGCACTCGACTAAGTGCTCAACGAGGTGGCTCTCGTGTACCCGCAATGCGGAAAATACCTGTAGTGCTCGCCGCTGGCGCAAAAACTACAGACGACGAAGCGCTCGTTGAGTGATGGGTGCAACGGCACCGAAAACTTTCCGCATTGCATAACCTGCGGTTCAGCCACATGGAAGTGGACGTGCGTGTGGAGCGACATCAACGCTTTGAGTTTGCCAAACTCAAGGCACGCCGTCGACTTCCTTCGGACTGTCGCCGTGCGACGTATGGGTTAACAATCCCTAATGCTCCCGCGAGCTTTGTATCTGCGACCGCAAGAGCTCGAGCTACTGCTTGTGCTCAGCTCATCGCCCGTCTACTTCCCTGGCTATTACTGGC
>NW_020187445.1:1225768-1226260 GCF_900000015.1 Plasmopara halstedii | reverse complement strand
TTAAGGAGATTGGATAATGGCCACGCCATTTCTGCGTAATTTACGCTGTACTTGTGCATGTAGGTGGCGAGGCCAATCCACTTACGCAAGTCCTTCTGGTTCTTTGGAATCGGTCAATCTACTAGCCTTGACCTTAGCGGGATCCGCTCGAAGGCCAGGCTTCCCAATGAAGAATTCTAAAAAGGGAGTCTCTTCTGCGCCGAAGATGCACTTAGTGCGCATGCAGTCGAGCACCGCTCTTAGATGGACGATGTGGTTCTCCTCATCCATCCTCCAGTGCTCCGCACGACTGTGAATGAAGATGTCGTTAAAGTATGTCTGTGCATACGCCCTGTGGGGCCTGAACAACTGCGTCACATGACGATTAAATATTGCTGGTGCATTTGACAGCCCTTGGGGCATCACCAGCCACTCTCAGATCATACCGCTCGGAGTGCTTGCCGCTGTCAGCGAAATGTCACTCGCTCTCATGAGAAATTGGTAGTATCCATA
>NW_020187445.1:1225680-1225758 GCF_900000015.1 Plasmopara halstedii | reverse complement strand
CTCCATTACGATCAAGGAGCGGAGGAGGCGCCCTCGTACGACTACGAGGCACCTCCGCGGAGTGCGCCGCCTGCGGGT
>NW_020187445.1:1225243-1225670 GCF_900000015.1 Plasmopara halstedii | reverse complement strand
CAAAAGCGTCCACGGCGACTGGGCAATCTTGCCAAAGTGGCGCCTCAAACTCCCACGATTTTTCGGAGTCGGGATTTAGGGTTTGACCCTGGTGATGACGTTGTTTCACTTGACTATTCCACGTGATAGTGGACGTCACCGTTCTAATCGAAAAGAGTCGGTGGTGGGCGGTGGCGACCAGGTCGATCGCCGTCCGGTGATTCGTGGTGCTCTTTGAGCCCTTGAGGACTAGGTCTTTCGTAATCGGATCTCCGATGAGCGTCAAGCTGAAGTAGCATATCGCTGTGCGGACGCTCTTGACGATTAAAAGCACGTCCTGCGCCGGCTGCTTTGCCTTAAGGACTACCGCTCTCTGTCGGAGCGACTTCTAGCTGTGGCGCAGGCGAATGCACCGCTGCAGGCAACGGTGAAGCGCTTGGCACCATTG
>NW_020187445.1:1223937-1225233 GCF_900000015.1 Plasmopara halstedii | reverse complement strand
ACTTCCCTGGCTATTGCCGGGAAGCGCGGAGCGTCTGATGACGCGGGACGTCCTGATCGTTTCGATCAAAAGCGTTCACGGCGACTGGGCAATTTTGCCGAAGTGGTGCTTCAAACTCCCACGAGTTTTCAGAGTCGGGATATCCCCGCCACTTCACAAGATATTGGATCTGACCTTGGTGACGATGTCGTCGTACTAGACTTTCCACGTGATAGTGGACGTCACCGTTCTCATCGAGAAGAGTTGGTGGCGGGCGGTGACTCGTGATGCTCTTCGAGTCCTTGAGGACCAGGTCCTTCGTAATCGGAGCTCCACTGAGTGTCATGCTGAAGTAGCATATTACTGTGCGGACGCTCTTGACAATTTAAAGCACGTCGTGCGCCGGTTGCCTCGCCTTAAGGACTACCGCTCTCTGTCGGACCGATGGAGCAGGCGAATGCATCGCTGCAGGCAACGGTGGAGCGCTTGGCACCATTGGAATTGGAGGTTGTTGCACTCCGTGCTCAGAACCAGTTGCTGGTTCAACTTCTGGGTGGCCGCGGGCCCATGGGATCCGCTCCGGCGCCGACGCTTCCACGTTCACTTGCGCCGGATCCCGGTACGGCTTGAGCAAGCCTACGTAAAACACCGGGTAGGTGCGCATCCGTTTTGGAAGATTCAGCGTGAACGCCAGGCCCCGTTTGACCACAACCTTAAACCATCCGATAAACCGTGGACGACGCTTCGTCCGAAAGACAACAGAGGCTGCATGTGTAGGCAGTTTTTTAACTAAATAAAATCAGGTCATCTACCTTGAAGCTTTCCATATTGCCTCTTTCTTTTTTATCTGCATATTGTTTCGGCAGGACTTGGCTCTCAGCCATCGCATCGCGAGCGTGTCGTAGGACACTCAGTCTGGTAGACAGGAAGTCATCGACTATTTACGGAAGGTGCGGGGGCTGACATCAGCTAGCCGTTCGGCTATTCCTCCCCCACCAAGCCCTGAGCCATGGAATGACGGCGCCAGCGGGACACGAGGGTGAATCAGCCCGTTCACGTTCAACGGCGTGTAGCCGGTAGACGCATGCACTGCATTGTTCAGTGCGAACTCTACGAGTGGTAACATGGCGCTCCAGCGCCTCGGCGTCTCAACGCAAACGCTGCGAAGAAAATCTTCGATGACGCGATTCACCCTTTCGGTTTGACCATCGGTCTGCGGATGATCTGCTGTCGCCATTTCTAACTTGGTGTCGACCACCTTGAAGATAGTCGACCAAAATTTTCCGTGAAAAGGGGGTCCCTATCAAGAGACAATCT
>NW_020187445.1:1223806-1223927 GCF_900000015.1 Plasmopara halstedii | reverse complement strand
CGTATGAAGGGAGGGAAGGTGAAAATCTCCACTTCTGGGTTCGAGAGGTAGAGCTCGCAATGGACGCGGCTCTAATCTCGACCAAGCAACTTCAAGTTGCTTTTGCACTCTCCAACCTTAC
>NW_020187445.1:1222568-1223796 GCF_900000015.1 Plasmopara halstedii | reverse complement strand
AATCGAGTGCACTGTACTTCGTACACCCCACCATGTTGTTCTGAAGAACATCCTTTCTGGAAATTGGCATTTGTGCCAGAATGGTGGCAGCGTTGAGCTTATTGTAAGTATGAACGAAACGCCACTTGCCGTTCGGCTTCCGAAATCAGAACGTGGGTGTCGAAAGGTTAGACGTGCTCTCACGTACCATTCCTGCGTCGTGCTCCGCACGGAAGAAGGCGTCAATGACGTCGCACTACTCCTTAGGCAGGGGCCATAAGCGTGTTACGCAGTATTTGGTTCCCAGAACTAGGTCGATCTCATGACGCACACCTCGGTCCGGAGGTAAGGCCGAAGGCGGGTCTTTGGAGACAACGTCTTATGATTCCTTAACTAAAGGTTCCCCAAGAATCCAGTAAATCCATTTTGATTGCCTCCTAGCGATTTCAAGTTTCCCTAGGAGGAGACTACGTTCCACAATGCCAAGATCAACCAACTGCACAGGCATGTTTAGCAGAATCTTTGACACTTTCACGAGTGTCCCTGCCGCATAATGCACGGATACTGCACCATATGGTAAATCGCATCGGTGCCTATTCTCGTGTGCAGCCTCCTCGCTTGGACACCGCCCTTGAAAAGAGGCATTTCTCCGTCCGGAGCATGGTCGAAGTCAAGATTATCTGATCCAAGGAAAATCTTCTGAGTTTAAAGGGCTGGACGTAAAGTATCAGCGTCATCGCGGCGGAGGCCAGCAATGCATGAATTGACGGTTGAATTGAGAGCTCCCAGAGGTGCCACCGTAGCGCTTTCTCGTAGCTGGTGAATGCCTCCAGGTGTTCCACCACTGCTTTTGACCGTTAAGGCACCAAGCGTGCTATCGCCTCGCAACTAACACAAAGAAGCTTCTTAAGTGTGTCTAGTTGTCCCGAGAAAAGATTTTCGAACGACCCGTGTTTAATTCTCACAAAAGATTTATCACTGAATCATCCGCGTGCTATCTGCTGTTTTCGGTAATTCTGTGTCACACGTAATCGCACGAAGTTTTTCAATGTCCCATCGCCCCACAAAGGCTATGTGTCTAACCTCTTTTGGAGATATCGCTTCTTACAAGGCTACCTTCGACATCCACAAATTGATCAGATCTCAGTTTCTCCCAACAGGCGGTCCTGCTCCTAAGGTATTTGCTGGACGACCTCTGTAACTTACTGCCAAACGAGAGAGACGGAGACATACAAGACGCAGATGCTTG
>NW_020187445.1:1222326-1222558 GCF_900000015.1 Plasmopara halstedii | reverse complement strand
TCCTTCTGGTTCTTTGGAACCGGTCAGTCTACAATGGCCTTGACCTTAGCGGGATCCGTTTGAAGGTCACGCTTCCCAATGAAGCACCCTAAAAAGGGAATCTCTTCTGCGCCAAAGATACACTTGTCTGCATTGGCGTACAGTTTTCGTGCGCATACACTCGAGCACCGCTCCTTAAATGGACGATGTGGCTCTCCTCATCTGTCCTCCTGTGCTCCGCCCGACTACGAAT
>NW_020187445.1:1222240-1222316 GCF_900000015.1 Plasmopara halstedii | reverse complement strand
GCGGTATTTCAAATCCTTATCATGAGGAACCACACTTCGTGGTGTATCCGTTGAATCGTGCACGCAGTCTTGATGG
>NW_020187445.1:1222035-1222230 GCF_900000015.1 Plasmopara halstedii | reverse complement strand
TCTCCATACTGTGAGAACACAACCTTATCTAACATATCAGGTCAAATTCTCCTCAAATCCTAAAAAAGCAGGATAAATATACATGAGCAGCCATATGTGCATAAGATATTCCAAAACAGAAACTTTAAAGTACTTATTCCCTTTTACTAGATACTTTTCACGAAACTTGAAGCTCAAGCTTCGAAGATCAAGCTC
>NW_020187445.1:1221802-1222025 GCF_900000015.1 Plasmopara halstedii | reverse complement strand
CATGAGCAAGCTCATAGTCTGGTCTGCGTGACAACGCATCAGCCAAAGCATATTGCTTTCCCGGCTTAAACTTCACCTCGAAGTTGTACTCTGCGAAGAAGGATAGCCATCTAGCCATCCTCTGCGAAAGGTGGGTCGACTGAGTCGCAGTGCGTAGTGACGCATGATCTGTGTACATCACAAACGGCTTGGAGCCGAGCAGGTGGACCCTGAACTTGAAAAG
>NW_020187445.1:1221565-1221792 GCF_900000015.1 Plasmopara halstedii | reverse complement strand
TTTGAGGTTTAATATACATACTTTCAATTCTATCATAGTGATATGACAGCATACCTCAAATATTATGTTTTGATGTTATATCGCAGGTACTGCGTGCGTCACTTTGCCCATCGACTATCTCTTGAGTGTTTTAGGATACTCTAATTGCTTTTTTGAAATGTACCAATAGATTATTTTTTAATTTAAGGGAGAATAAAAAAAAATGCCCCAACTTTTGCCATATATAG
>NW_020187445.1:1221183-1221555 GCF_900000015.1 Plasmopara halstedii | reverse complement strand
TACACCATTGATTTAAAAATCGGGAGCCCAATGTTTTATTAGTTTAAACCTTTAGGAGTCCATGGAGTGTTTTGCATGTAGCTAGGAACCATAACTCATTTTAATTCAGTCGCAAATTTATCTTTAAGGTTTTAAGTCGTTCTTCTCCCCTCCAAGTCGGGACTGTCCTTCTCCCTCCAGAGCCGGAAATCGATTCCTCGTCGCACAAGCGTGTGTTGCGTGTGGGGAACTGTTTGTGAACAGTGCCCTTCTTACACCTGGTAGCACATCGAGCGATCTTTCAAACAAGTTCAAACTCATGGACTACCAGCACCCAGTGGGTACCGGTAAGCTGGCCAGCGGCGCAGACGCATTTGGGGAGGGTTTCACCCT
>NW_020187445.1:1221070-1221173 GCF_900000015.1 Plasmopara halstedii | reverse complement strand
TCTCGCTTGATGATCACCAACTCAGCGATCTCCTCGGCCTTTAGGTTGGCCAGGAAATATTCTTCCGTCATTTCCTCGAGGTTCAGTATCTCTGACACCTCTA
>NW_020187445.1:1213767-1221060 GCF_900000015.1 Plasmopara halstedii | reverse complement strand
CGGATGTAAAATCCGTGTAGCCGCGGACGAACGGGCCGGAGATGCACCCTGTGCAGAAGAAGACGAAGGGCTTTGCCCGCGGGAGCCCTCGCTACCAGCTAGACTGGATGTTTTGCTTGTCGTAGACACAGTGTTTATAAAGCGGAGAATGTAAAGTTGTTCTTTACGAATGTTAAGGTGTCTAAGACACGTGAGCCTTGTATGAGGTGATCGTTAAATGTGAATTGGAGATATTCGCAATTCGATTGGGGAGAGTGCGACGGGGTTACACGTGCTCCTATGAATAAGTGGGAATCGCACAAGATTGTGCGACCGTGCATAGGTGTGTATTACACAGTTAGTGAAATAACACAGTTGTGTGGCGACACCGTAACAAGAAGCCCCTAAGTGGCAGTATTGCCAGTAGTAATGCATATTTCTATATTAATTTGATTTTGCTATATAATTTAGGTATTACTAAGGTAGGTGACCTAAGCTTAGCTTCCTCCAAGCAAAAAGCTACGGCAGCATTGCTGCTCATAACCTCTACGATTTCATACGCCGCCGTTGTTCTCTACCAGGTTAGACTTTCTTTGACGCAATCAGCGTCCTCCACGTTTACTATCGCCTTTTTTAGGTTAGACGTACTGTGACCACTTCTTTGAGGGGAGAGCGGTCAGTATCTCCGCAACAAGCTCGACCATGTGGTTGGTATGAGGTGGACCTTTTTTTAAGAGCTCAGCTTGCAAACAGACATTCTCATGTGGTAAATGAGTTATCCAAGCTTTGCGATATGCCTTTGTAGTAGAACTGGTTGACACGGAGCACACCGCATGCTTTAGTGCACAGCCAAAGTATAGTCTTTTTTACCAAAGTGGTTAGTTGGGGTAAACTAGGCCACTGCGATAAAATTAGATTGATAACGGCTTATGCCGGAAGCCGTTTAACGCACCGCTAATAGTTTTGTCCATGTGACCTAAAGCTAAGTCGAGAGAGGAACACGTTCGTAACATCCACTTCGTGAGTATTTCCTGACCCCACAAATAACAACTTTTTTGGAGTTCTGCTTACGACTGAATCAGCAGAAGCGACCACAGCCAGCACTTTCTTTGATAATCGCGCCTCGGATTTGCTACCTGGCGATCGTAACGAGATTTGTGTGGTATAATTAAGTCTTCGATGGGGGAGATTCGTTGCTTCACTATTTTGTGGCTTTACATGTGAGTTTTAGAGAAACGCCTGACTTTTCAAAGTATAAAACGCGACGTCAACATTGAGACAGCAAATTTTCCATAATTCCGGTCTGGGCAAAATTACAAAGCCATGCTCCAGTTTATATATATATACCGCTTCACTGTTAAACCTGGGTCAAGGCCAAACCGTAAACGCGTTATACTGTACGACTGTGTCGCCTGTTCGAAAAGGCAACGATGTTATAGCGTATGCTAAAATTTCCAAACTTTAGCGCAAACGACGTCACGGCAGACTTGCCGGAGCAAGCCCTTAAACCTCCGAGGGTCTCGGTCCAGGGAATGATCCTCCTATTTACCACATATAAACTTTGACCTTGACGAGTGTGTCAAGATACGTGTCTTTTGACATCAAAGTGCATTTCGCCGTGTTCATCAGGGAAATTCAGTATCCTTACGGCTTTCACGCTGCACGACCCCTTTACTTGACTGGATGAAGTGCCTTCACTGTCTTATTGCATGCCGTCGAGAACGTCAGTCGCCAAGCGCTTAGCACCGAGAACAGCTCAAAATCCGACCACTGATTGGGCAAATACTAATCGAGATTGCATCTTCGTCTGGTGTTAAAAGTACTACTCGATCTCTTTCTGGCTACAACTGTTTGGGTCAATGTAGCGAGAACAAATAATCTGGGTGGTTGGGCTTGTAAGATATCAGCGTTACAAACTCATATCTATCTCGTTTGCCTCTGATACACCATTGGCACATCGCGATCTTCAGCCATCGCGTTGCGCACTTGTTGCATACGACTCAATTTCCTTGAGACGGAATGCTCAATCCTGCAACAAAGTGAATCCAGCTGATAGCAGTAAGTTGAATCGTGTCGACAACCCTATCTCCAGGATTGAAGTCACGGAAGCAAAAGTAGCTTAGCCTCAAGGGCCAGGTAAGATGCAGCAGGGCTACCGTAGCTCTTTCCTTATACAAAACTAAGCTAAGGTCATCGACCATTCGTTCTATACAAGAACCAGTACGAGTGCAGCAAATCGCAATCCGCTGCCTCCAAGAGTACTTAAAACCTTAGCCAAGGTAACGACGCTCTTCTGCTCAAAATTAAAACTTATTCAATTGTTTCATTTGCGGCAGAGCCGCTTATATCTAAAAGCTTAGGTTTTTCTCATTACTATAGTAATACCCAATTAAAATAGTAAAACCTGATTAATATGAGAAGTACTGGCAGTCCCGCTACGTAAAGACTTCTTGTTTGGGTGTAGCTACCCATTGTATAATTATATTGACTTTTGTAATCCACACCTTTGTACGGTCTCTTGTGTGACCCAACCTTTCATACAAATGTACATGTAACCCCGTTACATAAGATGTAGTAATACCCTCTATTTTTACATGACTATTTAGAGCAGGATTCTGTTTTATTTTGACATAGATCACATCACATTGAACTAGAAATGTGTTTTACCTGTTTGAGAGGTTACAATGTCGCTCACTGAAAGGTATAGTATTGTGGAAGCGGGAATTCTTTAGCATTGCACATTTGGCGCATAACTCGCGATCTTTTGCAGAAGAAGTTTATTAATTTTACGACGAAGTGCGGCCAATCTGACTCTAGCAGAACAAGTAGTATGACTATCTTAACCATAACCGTAAACAAGAACGAAAATACCTTGTAGAGGCGTGGAATAACGGGACTATGCATGAGCATAGTGCGAAGCCTATAATACATAAACTGCGTCTTTAATACAATATTAAGGGATGGGCATGTGAATCAGTCCTTCCGCACTTAACAATTTGGCATTTAGCCTTTTGCTTGAAAAGTCGATGGATGAACTGCTGTTTTACGTCTAATCTATTGTTAAGCACTATAAGCACAATCTGTTGGAATGTGGATTTAAAAAGGAGGTGAATCAAACAAATTGTGACAGGGGACCAATGTAGGCCACATTGTTTCTAGAAGGAGAAAAAGGTTTGATGTATCTTCGCCAATGTCAAAACTGCCGACAGAAGTTAGACAAACAATTTGATCATTTTTCAAGGCTACAATGCTGGTATTTCCGGACGCTTTCTAACGTAAGACCTCGACAATTCCATATGGATGGATTGCCAGCATTTCAAGGTCAATAAGCATGACTGCGTATCTCACCAATGACTCCTGCCCAAAGAACAGTGTGACGTCAGTGACGCCTTCTTCCGTGCGAAGCACGACGCAAGAATGGTGCATGAGAGCAAGTCCTCCCATTCAACACCCATTTTTGTATCCGGAAGCCGAACGGCAAGTGGCGAATCGCCGAGAATTTTATTATACGATAGGTTTCGCAGGCGCGCACATTAGTGCCATTTGTACATCGCAGGCCGTCGGTATATAGCTCTCTTTGATCAATACGACTTTTTTTGCCTGATTCCTTTATCTAGATTCTTATCCACCATGGCTCTGTACCTGCGGTCCTCATCGAGAGGTATAACCCCGCCTTGCGTCTTAAGCTGATTCAAAGCAGCTTTTGAGACAACGAAGAAAAGCGGCATAAAAGATTATTCAAACGCCATAATTAAACAAAATTTGAGCTCAAAACATAAATCTTTCTTACAGCTTTCACTGACACAATACAAGTAGCGTCTGTTTCATGAAACTGGTCACCATTGGGGTGACTTTGACGATGATTGATATTGTCCAGCAAATATAAAAGCACGTCTGTCATCACATTAGGCAGATCAGGTTTGTATTCTAGCTCAAAAATTACTAGGCAAAAATGGACCATCCTGTTAGAAAATGCATTGCGGTGATTTTGCCGCGGGTATGGCAGTGATTCGAAATAATTTCAATTCAATTTGAGCAGATCGGGAGTCGCCAAACTTAATAAGAGCACTCCTTGAAGTATAATCCTGTCAAATTTACGGGACACCCGATCCGGCAAGGAGATTTTTACATGACGTAGGAGATTGTTCTACACAGCTTCGATTCGGAATGCTAACTTCATCTTGATTCATCGGTGCAAACGGGTACGCATCTTGTTTAAAGAAGCTTTTATTATTAATCTTATGAGTTTACAAATAATTTGTGGTGCTAGCCATAGGTGCCAACCAAGGTAATTTACTGGAGGAAGTCGTCGAGTAGAAAACGAACTGACGAGCTGCGCGGTCCCATGGACAATACGATGCTATGTCTGGATTAAAAGGTAGATCTGCTGGGTCAAGCGTAGCGCCGGTGTGGTGCAGTTGTGACACTGGTGCTGTTAGACGTAATGCGAAGGTCTGGTCTTGTGATTCCTATGTAATTTGAATATCCTTGATTTCCATACTTTTTCACTCGTTCTGTCAGCATAACTGACGTAGTAAAGATTACTTGGTGTGCCCTCGGTGAGGTATTCCGTGATATTAAGGATATTTCATCGTGTCAGCGGAATATCACTCTCTCTCATGAGCAATTGGTTATCTATATTGACCAAATCTAGTGCGCTGTGCTTTGTACAGCCAACCATATTGTTCTGGAGGACATCCTTCCTAAAAATTAGTGTCGATGCCAGAATTGTGGCAGCGTTTAACAAATTGCAAGAGTGAACGATACGCCACTTGTCATTTGGCTTCCGGACGCAAAATGTGGGTGTCAAATGGGAAGACTTGCTCTCACGCACCATTCCTGCCTCGTGCTTCGCACGGAAAAAGGCGTCAATGACGTCACACTACTCTTTGAGCAGCGTTTATTGACGTGTTACGCAGTATTTGGTTCCCAGAAGCAGGTCAATCTCATGACGCACACCTCGGTCCAGAGGTAGGATCGACGGCGGGCCTTTGGAGACGACGTCTTGACCTCCTTCACCGGAGGATAATACGGAACCGAGGAATTTTTCAGGATCGACGATCCACTTTGTGCGCCCAGCACCCTCTTGGTGTCCTCCAGGACAGCTTCATCCATAAGCGACGACGAGTTAATCTCCTCGGTCGATCTTATAATGACCACCTTGGCTAAATTGCCTGCTTACAAGGGGCCGCGAAACTCTTCGATGGAGATCTCGTCCAGCTCAAAAAGAGCACTCACCGCGGAAATATCCTCGAGGGTAACATTGCCGTCTTCCTCTCCCGTCATACCGATAACAAGAGTATATAGCTGTGCGCTATCATCTATGGCAGACACGCCCTGTGTCAGGCTCGACGCCATGCGTCTTGCAGATATCATACGGCTTCACCGTCTTCTCTCTAGAAAGATTTCACGTCTCATCGAGACCAGTGGGAACACTCACTCGACGTCGTTCAGTGCCCCCACTCCCTGCTTCATCGGAGACTTGACGTTATTAACAAAATCTGACGAAGAGCTGCTATTTCCACAGCCTTCGTTCAGCGGACAACGTACCACTCTACGCGATTCAAAAGGGTCTTGCCCAGGATGCCTTGGACCTCGTCTGACCATGCCACTCGTGGCATGTAGCAACTGCTTTAAAACGTGAGTAGTTCTCAGTGGTTTACGTATCACTCCACGAGCATAACAAGAGTCTCGCCCTTGACGCCTCAGCCCTTAGCTGACCATGCCACTCTTGGCATGCAGCGATTGCTACAATACTTGAGCAGTGTTCAGCGGGCTGCGTACCACTTATGTTCAACCCGCGAGCAACGCTCAGGACTCTCGGCCAATACACCTTCGGTGTTTTGACAGGTCGGATACTCGGACATTGACCGTCCCAGTCCAGTGCCCGTGCCAATAGCGCTTCTGCTCCCTAGCAGATGTGGGTTCATGACTCCCAAAGCTCTACCAGAAGACGTGTGCGTAGTGCCCAAGGTCTTCGACTTCCAATCAATCCATGGCTTATCAAAGCCTTCTACGGTCGTTTTTAGGACCAGCAAGCCCGACGTGCTAACACGTTCCGATTTCAGGACCACAGAGCTCTTTGGGGCTGGGCCATGCTGCTTTCTACCTCTTTGAGGCTCAACATCTCCCGAGTAGGGCCTGCGCGCCTACTGGGTTCTCGCGTTTCCCCGCGACAAATCAGGCTGGTTAGAAGCAGGGCGTCGGTTCGACGAACCATTACGCGCCTTACGCAAAAGACAGCCCGTCCGAAGGTGACAAGTGTCTCCACAGACAAAACAACATCGGAAGTTTTCACGCTGCTTAGCAGCTCGGAGCTTTGCCCCCTCTTTCTCAAGACTGTTGAGATCCATTGCTTCAGGTCCGCTTGACGAGCTCTAAGGTGTGCATTCCAACCAAGTCATGCCGACTTGAAGTTGAATCCGGCATCAAATGCCACGTTCACCGCTAATTAAAAAGAAGACGGACGCACACGGAAGACTTCCATTTTGGCTATACCAGTGCGGAAGCCGTTCATAAAAGCAGTCACTGCGATCGCCTCATGGAGAATTTGCTGCTAGCCCGGCAATAAGAGCTCTCAACGCTTAGACATAGTCCACTTATTCCTTCTTGCCCTGTTGAGTAGCAAGAAAACGCGAACTCACACGATATACCTGATTAGGCGACGAGAACACTCACAGAAGGGGAACGCAGCTTCAACCGAAACACCACACGTTAGTGCCCATTATTGTGCTCGGTTCCCGAGCTTGCAGATAGCTAGCGCCACACGCTGTTGCTCGTTTTGGAACGTGGCAGATGCCAAAGCTGTCTCGGCTTCTCTCAAACAGAGAAGGAGATTCTCTCCATCCTTACTCTCAAAATTCTTAACGCTCACCATGAGCGACCTTGGCTGGAAGGAATCGTCCGTCGTCGACGGTGGCGTCATGGACGCTGTCGACGCTGACAACTTTTGCTGTTTGTGCTCTAGCAGAGCATATTTATAGTCTGAAAACACCTTTAGGCGCGCTTATGGCCTCGGACCCTTGCGCAACTAGGTGCTCCACGCTCTCTGGGCCCAACAGGGATATCAGCTCATTAAGCCCGTCCTGCATGCCCTAGAGCACATAGGAGTACAGGCGTAGTTTAACTGCTAGTGCTACCAAGTGCAGCGGGCTGCTGTAGCTCTTTGCTTAGAGGAAGCTGAGGTCACCTTCCTTACATTCGCTCCAAGCACCAGTACTAGTGTAGTGGATCGCAATCCGCTACTTTTAAGTACTAAAGCCTTACTAGGGCAAACGAACACTTCGGTTCAAAACGAAACATTACTCAACGTTA
>NW_020187445.1:1191302-1213757 GCF_900000015.1 Plasmopara halstedii | reverse complement strand
TGGATCAGGGTCGACGCCCGACGTCTTGCAGCCAGCATACGGCGTCGCCGTCGCCTCTCTACAGAGGGTCATGTCTCGGTGAGACCAGGGTGAGCACACATTTCGCGTCGTTTAGTATCATCCTAAATATATATAGTAAAATCTAAAATATGCATAATTACTGGCTATCTAGCCCCATACCGTTTTTTTGATTTGGTGTGGTCACACCATGCACATCTCGTGTGACCCCCCCTGGTAACAGGGTACGTGTAACCCCGTTACAGCATCAATCTGGATAGAATCGAATCTACTCTTGAAATAGCAGATCAGACAAAAGTCATTGTTACCTTGGAGACTATTGTTTTCGTTTCTGAGTGAAGCGTACACACCCAACTTAGTTTAGTACTTAGCTTAAAATCTTAAATACATGCCTTCTTTGTGCAAGGCACGCTGCAACCTCGTTGCACCTAGTAAAATGTTTATCACTTCGACGACCGTGCTGTATCATATGTAAAAAAGGAGCAGTTTAATTATCTATCCTCGGGACAGCCAGAGACACACATATACCTATTGATGGTCTCGAAGGGATATGACAATTGGCGGTCAAGGGCCTGAAGCGGTAATCGTTCGTCTGAAGGCGTCTACCAGCTACGGGAAAACGCTAGTGAGACATCTTCAAGAATGCTTCAGCAGGGCATCGGTGGAAGCGCAACCAGCTCCAAACGTGAGCTGCTCATGTAAAGCTTTCAGCATTTTAAATTTAGAGACAGGGGTTCTGTCATCCTCTAGGAGTGTGGTTGCAGCGGGGCTGTTGTAGCTCTTTCGGTCAGAGGAAGCCTTGTTAAGGTCGGTGACTTTCGTCCTTTACTAAAATTAGTACGAGTGTAGCGGTTCGCAATCCGCTTATTCCAGGAGTAACAACAACATTAACCCAAGGCTGATCACCTCCACCGTTTAGAATGTAAACTGTATTTTTGGATTCTATTTGCGGCAAAGCCGCCTATATTAAAATTTATGAGTTTTTCTATTTAGATAGGAAGCTAACTAAATAGCCAGTGGATTTCCATTGGCTGTTCCAGCCACGTACTGACTTGTTTAAGTGTAGCCACATTATTGTGTGGTCACAAAATATTGTGTGACTCACACATTTGTGTAAGTACACCATCCTGTGTGGCACACACGCCCTTCTTTTGCGTTGGGGACGTAAACCAACTTGCCGTGAGCCCATTCCTTGACCTTCCCGGACAGCCGCGTTAGGGGTAGTCGATCTTCACAGACGGCGCCTCGGTCAACACTCAAGCGATAGAGATGTTAAACTCTTGAAACCATCGATTCAGCGAGAGTTAGTCTTCGCCGCCAGGGGACACATGGACGTATCTAGTCTCACGTCGTCATTCGTGGAACTGCGCGAGGGAGTTGACACTCGCCGATTCGTATCGGCGAGCTCGCGCTTCGTGAATTCTTGTGCCGCTGGACGCTGATGGCCAGGCGTTGCTGAGCACAGCAGCGACATGACAACAGCTTATCCGGACATCACCGCGAGGCGGTGGAGAGCTTCCCACTCGATGTAAGTAAGGTGGGGGGAAGCAGCGTGGTCGAGGTCTCGACTCATGTCGAACTTGGTCATTGGAAGGACTACTAAGTGCTACCAGATGTCACGGGCCAATTATTGACCTCGTTACTAACACTATTGTGCTGAGATAGCTCGCTATAGAGCAACTACGTAATAGGTTTGTGGAAATAAAACTCTAACACTATTCTAGGACCGGGGCGAAAGTCCTGGTCGCTCACATACACGTCATCGACCAATTGGCTAATGTTGGGTCTGGCTTCCACTGTATTGGCCAGTAGGATGATAGCAGTTTAGCGAACGCTAATCATGTGCTGATGCACCTACCTACGTAACGCAATGTATATAGTTATGTAATGGATGGGCCCATCACATAACGCCGATCTTGCCCACGAAGCAATCGAGAGCGGGAATATCAGGTGTGAAGAAAATGCATCTTTCAGGTAAGCATAGAATTTATTCTCTCGCATTATTTGGAAGAATTAGCGAAGGTGGTCAAGCTGAACATCGACAACAACGTTCTCGACCGTTTATACTATGAACGAATATATTGTCAAAGAAACTCGGTGCAAACTCTTTCAATGAACGAGAAAGATTCGTGACCATTCTCTTGAAATTCGCGGGTCACAGACAGCTGGACTACAATGCGGATACTTTCTCTCACGCACATGGCCAACCTTCTATAGCTGCGCAAAGAACTGGTCAATTGCGATGACTTGTTTACTAGCAACGGCCACTGCCATGTGATACAATACTTCGTACTAGGTAGTATGGCAATCCCATGACAACTGCCTCTATCAGATGGAAGTTTGTCTGGTACCTGGTTTGGGAATATATTAGCGTATTCCTTGACAGGCCCATACATGAAGTTGATCTTTTAGCACCCTACGACTGCTCATTAAACCCTCTCTTCCGTGTATTCTCATCAAATACTTCTGCAGAATTGATAAAAAAGTCAATACCTTCTTTGACGATAGCACATGTTTACAAATTCTGGCTTTTTACGAGGCTACGTTTGACATCTTCTTGCTCATCAACAACGGCAAGTAAAACAATTCTTTGACAAAGCTTGGAGGATTACCGATCTTCACCTGACGGATAACATCGACATCAACTTCTCCGTTGTATAGTTTGTACTTTAATCAGAGGCACGCAAAATACTTGACGAAAGAAGACGAAAAAATTCTCCTCCTTTGTCTTTTATTCTTCTCTTGAAATGAGTCTTTGCTTCTAGTCCTATTATTCTACGTAGAATATTCGCCCATGACTTCCATGTCGATAGAAAAAGATACTGTCTTTTTCTGGCGCCTGACTGCTACCTTCAGTTGGTGTCATTTCTTTAGTCTCCTCACACTTTTCTGGTGAGCATGGGGGCTAATATACCCCATAATATACCTTGGACATCTGAGACATCTTCAACAGTATATGGTCCCAAACCATTTTGTTCGTCGTCAAGCTGCTTAATTTAGCGCAGGAAGACTTGTTGGCGATGGTTTTCATATCCATCTGGTCAATGCTAGGCTGGTAACGCTCTAACCATGGCACACCTAGGATGATGTCTAATGGTCATCCAGGCCAAAAATAAATAACCGCGTCTACGCCACGGCAATCCCCAAGCTTTATTGCCAAGCAAAGGACTTGCTTTGGCATCTTCGTTGCAGATCCATTCGCTAGCGAATCATCGTTTTTAGTTTTCACATTGGGCAGACTAACACGATGTTCAGTCAAAATTTGAGCTCGAATAAAGCTGTCCGATGCGCCATTGTCATTCAAAGCTCGTAGTGGTTTCTCAAAACGATCTACAAAACTCCCTGGACAATCAAAGTCACACTTTCCCCGACACTATTATGACACCTAATGGAAGCTGCATGTGCCTCATGCACGTTGAGGCTTGAGTTTTGTGTATCCACTGCATCCTCAGTACCCTTCTCCAACCCTATAGCAAACGCCACCCCTACTAGTCGCTTCTACTTTTTTATCTGTGACAACGACCCTTAAACGTCCGCGTAATCCGAACAACCACCATGTGTCTATCGCCGACTCGATAAAGATACTCTGCAGTTCCGAGCAATATGACCTGAGCTTCGACAGCGAAAACACTTTCATCGTTGTGAGGAAGCTCATTAACAGGCGTAGAAGCGTACAAGATGCTTATTGGCACTGAACCATCAATTGTAGCTGTTGACTGACGCGCTTGTTTTGGTACGAAGCCATTGAACTTAGCTTGCTTGATGTGAAGTCTTCATAAAACGCACTGTTGATGAATTCATTCAGCTTCTTGGGGTACTCACGCAACAGTTGATTTCGGATCGACCCATCAATCAAACTCGCCATGAAAATTACAACTCGCGTTGAAACGTAGATTGACTCGTCTACAATGCTCGAGACCAAGTAGCAAGCACGCTGTGCTTACGAGTGTAGGTCGTCACGACCATGACAAGGCTTCAAAAACTTGGCACGGGCTCGAAATTCACTGAGTAATGGGTCAAACGCCTTTTTTAGTACGATTTTGAAGCGTTCGTAGCTAGGAAAGCAGTAAAGACCAGCTAAACGCTTACCAAACGATCAAATCTTCGCACGACTGGCAAGGTTGAATATTGCGGACAACAATGGCTGCAAAGTGTCTCGCAGTTGTCTTGCAGTGATTGCTGCAACCGACTTGACAAACTTTTGTGGGAGGTTCTATTTCTCTCCACCGCGGTACAAAGAGACGTTCAGCTTTGAGCATCGTTCTGTAAGAAATAGACGTTCTGACCTGTTTCCTAGGTTCCAAAATCTCATGACACACGGAACTGACGGGTCCGGAAAAGACGGCTGCAGTAAGCTGACTACATCAGCCCCCGATGACTCTTTCTATTCACTCGAGTGCCATTTAGTGAAGACAACTGATGGGATATCACATTCGCCAGTGCCTCTGGTTTGCGGCAATGATGTGCCGAGTGGCACTCCAACTCTCCCTCCATGTCGCACGAAGAGAGACATAAGTATGGCTTGGACTGGGATGCACGATGGGCTTATTAGCCGCGCCTTCCAGCAAAAATCAAATTTCGTTCGAAAGACCGCTCGAAATGCTACCAGGTGCATGAGGGCGCTGTTCACAACAGTTCCTCGAATACAACCCAGACGCTTGTGCAAGGAGAAAGCGATTACTGGCGCGGAAGGAAAGGATAGACTCGAATTGGATGATGAAAGAACAATTTAGGGACTTGAAGGCAAAACGTTCCTGCAACTGAATCAAAATGAATTCATTGCTTGTAGAGCTACATGCAAAACACCCCAATAGCTCCTGGAGATTCTATATATAAGACCGTGGAATCCTATACATCTGATTATACATCAAGGAGTACTGAGTTTGAACCTCGCCTTGAACTTACTGTTATATGGCCTTCGAAGTGTTTATCCTTTCACGTTGAATCGTGGCATATGAACGTTATTTCAAGGAATAAATACTGTTAACTTCAGTTTTCAATAACGGAGACATGAAGAAGTGTCCTCATTATCCCTTCACTATACATGTCATGTTTTTTTAGTTAGCTATGACAAATACTCAAAGTATTTCGGCTCTTATTTTGCTTTCACTAGCATGTATTAATCTAGAGAAATCAGCCCCAAGATGGTAAATCTTACAGAGCATAATGATGACGATGACACACATATATGATAGCCCGTTCTGCAAGGCAGTTGACTTCAACACAATGAACTTTTAGCATTCTCGTTGTGGCGGTAGAACGGTGACCGGCTGTCAATAAAGAATGTGGTAAAGTTTGTAAATGTGTACAGCGAAAGTCAACTCCAACGCAACGTGGGAGAATTTCGCTTCAATTTTACGGCCCTCAGTGCAGCATACGTCTGTGTGCCAGTCAGAGATGGACACTTTTAATCTAGCTCATCACATTTCTAGCAAAATTACAATAAGTTTGCCGTAAGTTGCGGATCTCGATTCGAAAAGACGAACAGCATGTAAGCTATGTTGGCGAAACACTTTGTCGAGGTATATCAAAGCTAAATCTCTTACCACTTACAGTTTAGCTGACAGCAACAAGATTCGCGTATTTGCTCACATGATCCAATAAGATCACGATCCCGATATTATAGAATGCACCCCTCGATAGACCAAAACTATCTCCAAGCTCACTGATTGTCAGCACTCTGCCAAAACCGGGAGGCTGGCTAAGGGGCTTAATGCGTGCGACAAGCGCTTATTCCGCTGAAACGTTTTGTGCGGACGCAAATGCAAAAAAACGCTGCAAAAGGTGGAGTCTGAGTTCCAACACTTCTTTTATCACAAGCATTTCAACAATATACTATATAAAACTATATTGGTGCACCTAATCCGTACGGTGTGCGAAACGCGATGTCAACATCGTTGCATGCAATCTAAGTCATCGGGGCGACACAATAGCACATCCACATACGCATTAAGGCGATCCGTTTCGTTCCGTACCTTGATTGAATACTCAACAAAGACGAATAACATCGAGCTAATACCGATCAGTAACGGAATGCCGATGTCGCTGTTCGCAGCGGTACATAATCAGAATAGCTCACAAATGGTATTTCGCCCAGCAGACTTACTCTGAGCTTTACATGAACGAGCTAAGAATAAATTAGTTTCTTATAAAACCTGGTTGTTATAATTGCCGCTATGCTGGCGAGACTCAAACGTGATAACCTGGTCATTAAAACTGGGATTTGCTTGATGTAAAGCACAGCTCTGGCTAAGTCCAAAGCGTCACCGCAAATTAAATGAACAATTCAAATTCAGAAGACCAGGAATGAAATACTCACGAGGGTTTTTGCCTAATCGGCCTTTAAATATCTTTCCGACGTATTCTAGCGCCATTTAACATGCTTGGCGGCATCATTGGCACTTAACCTAAGCAAATAGTTAGTATGGCTTTTATCCTAACCAGCCTTTCATAATCATTTCGACGCATCCGAACATTATTTGACACGCTCTACGAGAAGATTTGATTAAGGATGTACATTGTCTGCATGACAGCACATAACATGTGCAAATAGTTGGCTCGACCAGCCACTTCTTTTATAATCATTTGATATAGATACACTGGGAAATCTACGACGGTCTTGATATTTGCGGGAGCCATGCTTCCCACAATGCGTCCCAGAACGAAAATGTTGTCTGGGTCAACCATCACAAGACTATATTGGCGAACAGCTTGATTCAGTCTATGCACTCAACACTGCTCGTAAGTGTTTTAAAAGATTTACATCTGGCTCGACACGCTCTATGACAATGTTCACATGTACTGTCGAAATTGATCCGAGCAAATGCGCGAAGCGCCCAAATAAAGCATATTTTCACCATTAGATGACGCAGAGGTGTTATACAATCCATTAGGCGCTACCAGCCACACTCCAATTATCCCGCTCGGAATACCGACTGGGGTGAGAAGGATATCACTGTCTTTCGCGAACAGTCGATAGCACCCGTCAGTAGGGCTAAAAGCATGGAACACGGTGAATCCAGCCCAAGCTGACCTGCAGTGCATTCATTCAAATAATTGGTGTATTGCGTCAGAATACTAACTGCCCAAATTTCCGCTTGCTGGAACATTTCCAACACAGAAATTTGGCGCCATGTGGAAGATTCTTTTTCTTGTGTAAAGTCGGTCTATGCCTCGTTCGAAAGAACGCGCCTTTGACGTCACAGCAATCCCTGAGTATGTGTCACTATTTTATAACGCAGTGTTAGGGCCCATAAATCAGTTATTCTTCATGAAGCTCTCTTTGATCTTTTCAGATATTTATTTAAATCTTAATCTGAGAGCAATTCGCATGGTGGTCACGTCATGATATTATTCAACAAAGGATAGAAAAATTAAAGGACTCTCGTGGTAGCCGTCCCTCTTGCTCAGAGCTTTGCGGTTGTCTTCAAAATCAGGCCTTTTTGTCACGAATGGTGACCTCTATTCTTTATTCAGTAGTGATCTTACCGCGTTTCCTCGTTTCCTTCGCCTTGAAGACGCTTACACTACACCCTTAGAGCTTTATAACGCTTCATTAGAGCTTCTGCTTGGGATTATGAAAAAAGATTCAGATTTCTCAGAGCTACCCTGGTACAACATTTACGAGTAAGGGAATATTCCTTCCACGCACCAGTGGAGATTCCATGTTTCGCACGGTGGGCGTGTTAGATGTAGTGCTGACCCAGCAGTACCGTAACATCCCGACAATGATGAAAGTCTTAAGAGCTGACCCTTTTACTCGCGTTTTCAGTCACCCGTCACCACCAGCATAGCACAGACGACCGCAAATCACAGTCGCTAATACCCATTTGCACTAAATAGTGCAAGAGATCATTTACTTACAGCTGTAAGCAAACTAATTTATCAAGGATTCACAGAGGAATTCATGACACAACGTCACTTATTTCAATATCAGTATAGATATCATTTGTATACTGCAAAATGTTTTTGCGGTTTCTGGATATAGCGGCTTACTGACGCTAGAGAAGAGAAGAGAAGGTTTGCCTCCAGAGCTCTGCTGAAGTCATCGTTTAACAAATGTTCGGACAGCCCCATGTCCAGCATCGGAGCTACTGCACCTTCATATCTACGCCAAAAGTGCTTTCGCTTTCAAGCAGCGGTGGTATCATGACCCATTAAAACTCCTCTAGTTATAGTGCGTAACGCCGAACGGTTCTGATTTTTAGTACGCTCATGACTCGTGGCGTTCTAGCCAAGTCATACCTGAAATGAGATCATGAATTCACAACCAAGCAAAGTTACAATTTGTGAAAGTCCTTCACCATCGCAGCAACTTGAGAAGGACCTGTGATGTTTTGCCAGTGCCCCGTCGCAATACGCATGGACATTTACGACGACACCTATAATGCCTGAGCACACTATTCACTCTTTTGGAAGTTGCGCGCCGAATGTAATTAAACCGAATGCTTCGTAACGTGAACAGTGCTCAGTGGATTTCGTGCCCTCCACGCGCATCACTGAGGCCTCGCCTTCATAGCTTCAGTCCTTGGCCGACCATGTCACTCTTGGTATGTAGCTACTGTTTTGATACTTGAGCAGCGCTCAGTGGGTTACGTGCTACGCCACGTTCAGCCCGCGAGCCACGCTCGGGACTTCTGTCCAATACGCCTCTGGTTTTGACAACTCGGATACTAGCACGTTGGCCTACCCGGTCTAGTAATAGCACTTCTGCTTCCTGGTATAGGTAAGGAAACGCGATTGCACGCGATATTCTTGGTCAGGCAGCGAGAACACTCGCAAAAGCTGCAGTTTCAGCTCCGTCCGGGAGGAATCGCCGCATCAACCGAAGTGCCGCACGTGCCCATTTTCGTGCTCGACCCCCGAGCTTGGAGATAGCTAGCGCCACGCGCTGTTACTCGTTCTGGAGCATGGCGGATGCCATAGCCATAGCCATATCGGCCTCTCTCCATCCTTACCCTCAAAGGTCTTAAGGACCACCATGAGCGGCCTAGGTCGGTCGGGAGAAGTCATCCGTCGTCGGCGGTGGCGTCATACGCAGTCGACGCCAACATCTTCTGCTCTAGGTGCTCTAGCAGAGCATTTTCATAGCGCTTCAGGTCCTTACAAAGCAAGGTGTTGTACGCCCATAGGGCCAAGCAGGGACCACACTTTCTTAATCCAGTCCTGCATGCCCTGGGACAAATAGGAGAATAACTCCATCCTCACAGAGGAGCAGTTGTAACAAATAAGGCGTAAATTGATACGGGCGCTACCAAGTGCAGCGGGGCTGCCGTAGCTCGTTGCTTAGAAGAAGCTTACTAAGTCCACCGACCTTCGTTCTATACTAGAATCAGTACGAGTGTAGCGGATCGCAATCCGCTACATCCAAGAGTCACTACAACCTTAACCCAAGGCAAATAAACTTTTCCGTTCAAAATGTGAACCGTATTTTTTTTATTTGCGGATAAGCCGCCTATATCTATATATATAGGTTTCGTAATAAGATTGTAAAACCTTAATTTATAAGCATAACTACTGGCAGTCCAGCCACGCACTAACTTCTTGTTAGGGTGTAGCCACACCATTGTGTGATTACACCGTCTTGTATAATCCATACGTTTGTATGGAAACACCATCTTGTGTGACCCATCCTTCATACCGGGGTACGTGTAACCCCCGTTACATAAACGCTTAACAAGCATTTACAGCGCTTGAAGACAGCTTCACTTTGCATTCTACCGGACCTGCTCCACAGAGAGCCCCCTTCCATACACTTCTTCAATTAGCCCATCGACCCTAAAAAAGTGAACATTTCCGCGACCGACGCCATCAAAGTATTCACAGCGAGTTGTTCTTGGAAACTGCACTCAACTCTTCGCATCTCGGCCCAACACCCCCACCCTAATATAACATAATAAAGACCAAGCCGCTTGCGCCCTCTGCGCTCCGTTTCATCTTTGCATCAGTGATAAAATCAATAAACTTTTCTTCGGCTGATAATGTTGCCCTCTTCCGCCGTTGAGCTCACAACGACGTCCATCTCATCACCAACGAGCTCGACCTTGCTCACTGAGCCCGACTAGCTAATCCGCAAGCGCAAGCCTCTCGCCGAGGCTCGCCATGAACATCACATCATGGCTATGGTGTTTATCCATTAAAAGTTACTTGCTACTCTGAGGATCCGATCTTACGGGTCTTCAGCTTACACGGAAAGGCCAGTTTGTCGCTTAGATCAACAGTAAGTGGTATAACCTATGTTCACAATGAAAATTGCGCCTTGGAGAGTGAAAGCCAGTTAGACCGACGCCTTGCGACTAACAATGCTCGAAAATCCTGACATACCCCTCTTGTCTCTATTTTTTTATGAGTGGACAAGAACTCAGAGCAACCAATACGCCGTGTTGAGCGTGATCTGCGACATATGACGCCTCCAATATCCTTGTGCTAAAAACGCCTCCCATACTGAGGTATTGCACGATATCTTTCGTTTTGCGCGTGTCCTGACAACCTAGCTTGCTGAAATAAATGGCGACGCGTTGTGATTCGATTGTAGCATGGTCATATCTATGGCCACCTCAACTACTCAAATCTGGATGGGGATATTTTCTCTCTGCGCTCCGAGGCTGAAATCTCCACATCAACAGCCTCATGGTGGGTGCCACCTAATTTCTCACTAACGCTTGGTTAGAGCTCTCTTGGAGGCCTCCCATTTGCTCATCACCAGCTTTTAAACACATTCAGTCGAGTGGGCCACTATTCCGCAAGTTTCCTGACCCCTTCGGGTCAACCATCAAGATAAACTTGTATGGCGTTTAATTGGCCAGAGACAGTAATACGAGCATCTCGTGTTCCACCCTAACAGAATATCGAATATTATATGACTCGGTCGCGGGATTGACAACAAGAGCGACAAAGAGCACCGAAGTAGCCGCGCACTTTGCACAATAAAGTTTGACTTTGAAATTTCTCGTTAACCAAACCAATCGCTCCTACCAGGAGCAAATGCGAGAGGCATTGCCGTGACTTGGTGTCTTATTTGCTCTTCTGATCCAAGATTACAAAGACAAAGGATAAAAATTAATAAGGCTGATACTCAATATACACCGGAATCTTATCTCATCATGATAATGTCTCATTGTCTAACGTACGGCGATGTATCACTTGCTTCTTCTTTACGAAATCCCGTCATCTATATACATCGGTATTTGTGGATATTAATAGTTACACAACGTGTAACGTGAAACTCAAACAATGTGCAGCAGGGCTGCCGTAGCTCTTTTGCTTGGAGAAAGCTAAGCTAAGGTCATCGACCTTACTATCTCGACTAGAGCCAATTTTCTATGATCAATCAATGATCTTCTCTGCTTTCATTTTACTTTTCGTGAAGAAAAAACATTCTATTTTAACATCGTACTAGAACCTTCAAGTTTTTAGTCTATAGCTACATTGATAAAGATGTTGTCATTTCGTAAAAGATTTACAATTAGGTTTGACATCAAAATAGTTTATTCTAAGAAGAAACGATCAGCTTGATAAGGTAGCGAAGCAAGCTAGATTAGAGATTGACACGGACTGAAGCTTTTAAACTTGCCATTCGCAACGCAGGCGGCGCGTGACTAGTCTTATGCATCAAGTAGAGCCCTGCTGTAGCCGTCCGTCTGTCTGTTCAGCGGTTATAGAAATTCAAAAAAAAATCAATTGTACTGTCAAAATGTTTTTATCTAGGAATGGTTATCACGTATGTGCATTTTACAATTAATATAAACGGCTTTTTATTGGCCTTGTGGCATTGCTAGACTGCATGTAGACCATCATACCGGCTAAGCTCCGATGAGTGCGAGTCTGAGACTAGCTAACCAATGCAATCACGGTGTAATGAATTCAATCGCCGCTCATTCATGCTGTACGCTGTTAGAACGAGATATTTGAGCAAGTTGTGTAAGCTGTGACATTAATGATAATGCATTGAGTCATGAGATGTGGTCTTAGTATTTTAGAGAATGCAAACAATGGTTTTAAATGCAAAACAGTCGAGGAAAGTCCAGTCAAAACTGCAGTTCGCAGCAGAGCTGAATTATGTTTTTCGAGAAGTAAAACTGTTGCACATTAAGTTATTTTGTCTTCTACCGGTACTCCTTTAGCAGCTCAAAGCATGTGAGTGCGCTTCCGGATAATACAGTATCGGAAACGACAAAAGTACGTACAGCTTTTGGTAAGGATTTTGTTTTGCGGCTCAAAGCATGAAAGCGACAGTGGTTGTATTTTTAAATGGTGCAATGGCTGAAACGACGAGTACGTTTAGCTTTTGGTATTACGAATTTTATTTCGTTCAGCGACGGACAATGCTAGGCTCCCGGCACGATCATTTGCGGCACCGACAATGCAAGCAGTGGAAATATTCTGATGAAGATGCCTTTAAAGCAGCAAGCTTGTGCCGCGATAATCTCATTTGCTTCTTAACTTTTACGCTTGAATCAGTCACTACCTCACGGGAACAGATAAGCGTCATGACTTGCGCGATAACTACGCCAGTCTTCCATACGGACCCATTCTACTGCAGTCATTGCATCGTCTTTGTTTGCCAGATTGGATACTGCTTCTGACAAAATGCATTTGACAAGCTTCGCTAGACTCTTGCATACTTGACGAGTGCGCTGTCTACTACAATATCGTTCGTTTGTTCACCTGTGCAACTTTTATTTTGAGACACGTGTTGCAATTTTGAACTAAATGTTCTTGACATAGCAGGTCATATTACTTTGGTAATGTAAGGTGCACACACACAATAATACAGTACATACACTCTAAATTTTGGGTCAACTGGCTGCAATGTTTGTTCCATATTTTCACTGATCCTACCTACTCAACCCTCCCATATTCGTAAAATTTCAAAACGCTTCGAAAGATTCAACTGATTTTTTTTGCCCCAAAATTTCTGTCAGCGCAAACAGGCGGTAAGTGATAGTTTTAATAATAATCGTTTTGGGTCCAAGCCGCAACCCGGCGTAGCATATCGGCGACAAACAAGGTGCGTTCCGCCAAACACCCTGCATTGCCCGATCGAGTGGGCATAATCAGCTTTTGTTTATACTTAACATGGCACAACCTCTCAAGGCTGAACCTGTACTTAGTATTCCTACTTGATCTGACAGCTTATCTAAATGTCTTTGTAGCAAGCAAATTGCTGAAAAGTAAAAATTTCCAGCAAAATGGAATCCGACGGTACTAGCGCTACAAGCCCCGAGACTGCAAGCCCTTGGGCCGTGTCCCCATTCCAGACTAAAAATCCTTTTAAGTCTTGCAATACGTCGTCTCCGCCTGCCGAATTGGAGCCTGAACCGGATATCGCTAGGTCTGCCGTGATGAATGACTTGCCAAAGCTGGATTTATTAGCTGTTTCTTCAAATAAGCAAGGAGAAAGTGCGACTACGTCGGTGTGGACGACGTCGCCTGTCACACAACTTGAAAGTACTGTGCAGGAGTTTGCATGGACGCTAGGCACGACAGAGCAGGTGCAAGAAGTTGCGAAAAAGATTGCTGGTACAAATATTATAAAGGCGGAAGACGTTGCTGTCCCATTCAAGCAAGATTATTCATCTCAAAATACGGTACTGCAAGTCGAGGAGAAAACAAAGTTCGCATGGACAACGTCGCCATGCACAACGTCGCCTCGTTCAGAGGAAGTTTCAGCAAGTGCATGGATGGTACCGGTTGAAACGAATGCTCAAGATTTTCTAGTCATGGAGGATGCGTTGGCTGGGAATTTGGCAAAAGAAGAGTTCGTGGTGGAGATACTTGATGATAAAGTAGATGAGCCAGCTGCAGCTGTGGTCAAAGAAGTCGCTAGTGCGAACAAGATGAAAAATGGGTCGGCTGCAATCTTAAATGGATGGAGTGCAGGCTCTATGCAGTACGACGAGCTGTTGGATGGCTGGAATTCAGCGTCTGAAAAGCAAAATGTTGCTCTACCTGATGTTGTGGAGGAGGTTGCTGGGAAATCCGAATTGAAGGAAAATGACCCTGCACTTACAAACGAGGAAGTGAAGTTGACCGGCATTCATAATCAAGAAATTCTTTCTGTAAGCCCTTGGACAGCCGCACCGGTACATGATACTGTGGATATAGTCACGCCTGTGAGAATTAAATCAGCACGGGCCGTGAGCGAAGTTGCGTCGCTCGAAACATCACACGCCTCGGTTGTGAAGGAAAAACCCATCATTAAAGAAGTCCAGTCCATCAGCGCCTGGAACTCAGAGCCCACAGTGAAGGTTGTAGAAGAGGCTGGTCCTGATAAAGTGATGAAGACGTCTAAAAGGGTTGATAACATTACAGAACCCGTTGCGAAATTTGCAGATGCCCATGCAGCTGATGATGAGAAGGAACGGAATGTGCTGCCAACCAGAAACGTAACGCCAAATCAAGAAAAGGCTAAGCTGATTGTTGATAAGGTCAAAAAGTCTATAGAGCCTTTGAATGACGTAGCTGCCAACCCTGTCCGGAATACTGAGTCGGTAAACCAGAACGGTGTAGTTAAGAAGGAGGAGTCTGTGATGCAGACTCAAGCTTTATATAAAGCAGAAAAGAAAGGCGTTTCTTTGGAGGCCGTGACCGCCAGCGACAATATCGATAGAAAGGCTACCGCAAACGTGTTTAAAGGTGTAGCCATCTACACGACTGGCAGCACGGTCAAGGACAGTAAAGTCTCCCGTGTTGGAGCAATCGCCAGTTCAACCGATGCACCAGGCACCTGCGGCGCGTGTGGTGTCGCTAGCTGCAGCATAATGTAGTTTGCTTGACCTTCTCGAGACAATGTATACCATGTGGAGACTGCAGTGTAGTGCTCTGGACAAGTGGCGCATTTTGCGCCTAAGTCAAATCTCAATGAACATTTTTGAGGTGTATTTACTTATTTTTCTCCGTATGTCAACCAACTCATTTGCAAATCAGCCCATCGAACGTTTCTGGTGCAAAGTAAAGGATGTCAGACTCGCCTTGGAATGCCGCCCCTGTACCTGAGCAGAAGCTACATCTCCCTAAGCCCGCAGCCCCCGTTATCAATGCAAAGAAGGAGGAGCACACTGTGTGGAACGCTGCACCCAAGCCGAACGCTAGTACGGCCGAAAAGATAAAAGATAAAACGCGGAACGCTTTGGAGGACGCTAAGGATCTTAAGGCCAAGGTTACAAGTACTGTCGAAGGGTACAAGAATGACAGCGTCGCTAAGGTGAAGAAAATAAATGAAGAGCGAAAAGTGGCCAGAGAAGACAAGAAGAAGGAAAAAAAGGCCGAGGAGTCTGCGGGTGCCTGCGGCTTCTGCGGTTGTACCATTATGTAATCTATCAGTAAATGTTGGATTTCATGAATGGGATTGGCTGCGATAGTCTTGATAGTAAACTCATGTAGAATCACTATTTTTTACGGGGTTAAATTTCGGGGTTCGTTGCTTAAATTTGTCAATCTGATGCTCGAAGCAGAATTACGTTTGAGGAACAAGCCGCTGATTTAATTGTACGACTTGTATTTGTATGTGGCAACCCTGAAGTAGTGAAGTCCGTGAATCCTGACATGTGGGGATCGCTGGCCTTGGACCCCAATAGTGAACAAGTCCGTTTCTGCACAGCGCAACGGTACAGCGATTACCACTGTTATGTCATCATCGTTGTTATTCGTCGATGAGCAAGAGCAAGACAATATGTTCACGACGCTAGGGGGAACTTGCGTTGTGAGAGGATCTCTAGGGCCCTGGTACTTTGGCGTGTTAGAGAACAGGAAACAATGCAAATGTAATACGACACAACTCACCAACTGACCGTCTCTTTTCCATCCTCAAGTGTATAGATAGATCTTCAGACGCTGTCAGCGTGATAATTTCTCGTGTTAGAAGTGAAAAGGTACCAGCAGCCTTGTGATAGCCTTACCCGCTGTGTGCAAGGTGCCACAAGCTACTTGGGCGATGTCGCTGTTAAGACCCTTATCATTATGCGTGGAGCAGTGACCAAGCTGATTGTACAGATCCAGCCAAAGGTAAACAAACACCTCCCCTGACGTCGAGATTATCGCATTATGAGCCCCTCTGTTGCGATGAATTGGGCTTGTACATTGGCCGGCAATTCAACAAGCGCTAGAGTATTTAGCTGCTTTTCCTTTAAGCCAATACTAACTGGCTGTACAAGTTACACCCCCATGCCCAAATACGACCAGCTGAGTCACATGCGAGTGAGTGCATCCCTCCTGCAGCCACCTCAACAATATATACGGCGTGAAGAAATACTAAACTTTTGTTGGAGTATGCACCACTTCTTCCAACTTAGCTGCTGTAACTTGACCAGATCTATTTCAGCCCCACGCATATACGCACCACGAACAAGCCAGCCGCAAACAACTTTATTTCATTGCTCTTTTATCTTTATTTTTTCACCAATGGTTGACCCTTTTCCACAAAATCAAGCAGCTTGCCCAAAAATCTTTCCAATATCAGCCTCAATACCAACTGTAAAGGTAGGTATCTCCCCCATCGACAGCCATGAACGTTCGGTCCATTGGCGTAAAGCACTCTTCAAAGAGCTTGTTGTCATCATGACTTAAGATCGAGATGTATCTGCATCTCATTTTAGCCAATCGTCACCAAAATTTAATCGAAATCACAACGAGCATGCAGCTCTAGGCGGTCACAGCCTCGATCACAGTCACGACTACAGCCACGACCCTGACCCTGACCACGATCATAGCCATGAAGTGGAAGATACAGACGGAATTTCCCTCTTTCCCTTCATTGACACCAACAAACTTCGGGTGCTCAATGCGCTGGACCCACGGGCTGTATCTCACCCGTTCAAGCCTAAAGACAAGACCACTCGCTGTTTCTGACTGGCAGCGAAGACGACCCAGAGCTGATAGTGTTTGCTCCATTAACAAAATCTGCCAACATTAAGGCCATATCTTGGGGTGCACTGGCGACGGCACTCACCTTAAAGAAGTTAAAATGTACGTCCTGGAGCTGAATTTGAAAGAGCCAATTTTCATGTGGTTGTTGCTGGTATTTGGATGCTATTGCTCAGTTTCACAAATCAAGACGATATTGACTTTACTAATGCAAAGAGCTGCTGGCGCAGCAGAAATTAGGTCTGGTTGAGGTCGACACGTCCAATATTAACTATCCGCTTCAGTATGTCAATCAATGTATTTGAAAGGAATGCTGAAACTCTTATCTCGTTACTCCAGATTACGCAAATTTCAAGGTGTAAGCAGTTTGACACTCTTCAACACATCTTTGAAGGCGACAAAACCAAAATCTATTATGTCAGCATCACTGGCGAAAATAAAAAAGCGCGGTATATTTTTTTTTCAAATTTACATGATCGGTACTCTATAACACAAAAATTAATTCGATTCATTCTATCGCATTATGGCGTCATGGCATAGTCGAGTGCGTTTATAAAGCACGTCCTCAGCCGGCTGACCACAAAGTTAAGAACACGATCGGACCGACGTCGCTCACTTAGTTTAATGCAGTATGTTGAGGTCGAGCGGGCGCGCCCTGCTCGACTCAATAAGAGTGTGAAAAAATGTTCATGGCCTGTTTCCTTGCTGGAATTCCAAAAGGGCCAACTCTGCTTGTGAGGCCTTATTTTCTTCCCTTTTTCGTTTCTGCTCAAGTTCGTTGAGCATTTGAGTTATATCACGCACTAAATCATTCTGCACCTGCACACATTCTTCAGTTCGTTCTTTGGTATCGTTGTATTGCTCATGGTTGGTGGTATTGGGAATGATAACGCTGTTCTCATCGTGCAGATGAGGCTCGTACCGTAGTGGAATACCGTCAATGTCGGATTCCTTTTCTTCCTCGCCTTCACCTAAACAAGCCTGAGCAAAGTTAGGTGAGTCAGACACTGTTGCACTTTCACCCCTGTCTTCAAATGGATAAATATGCTCATTGCGTAATTTGTGGTGAGTTTTTCTTGTGCCAAACTTAATAAGTTTTGGATTTGCTGATGTGGAGCATGTTGAATCTTCATTCGACAAGCTTGAACATTCAGAAACACTGTCTACAAAAGCCTCCCAGTCAAATAGATTATCTTCTGTGGTATCAGCACCAGTCTGGTGACATTTCAATGATATACTGAGATTTTCTGAAACTTCATTTAGATCCCAAGAATCCGCGTGCTTGCTTACTCCAGAGCAGCAGCTCTGACAAGAGATGAGACTTGGGCTTTTCGCCAAAAGCCTATCGCTGGCATTTCTTCTAACCTTGGCGAGACCTAAACAGCTTTGCCCTTGCGAAGATGAAACGCTTATATTTAATTGTGCAGCCGACAGGTCACTATATTCGTGTACAACTGACGGCTGACTTCTTGACGATGACATAAATGCTCCATCAACTTCAACTTGGCAATCATCACTAAGAACGTCATCACTCGGATGTACTTCGTCACCCGGAATCGGTATGTTTTCTATAGGACAAATCTTACCGGATAGAGAATGCCTTAATCCCACTCTGGCAGTCGATCGCTGCGCGTTGAATGTCTGCAATTGTGATTCATCACGCTCTTTTAACATATGCTTAAGACGATCAACCTCTTGACACAGCACCTTCTCACTAGCTACGTTTTTTTTTTGTAATCTATCGATTGTGGATGCGTATTGCAGGCGAATTTGACTAACATCCTTTGTCTGCAGAACAACAATCTCGGACTGCAAAGCCTCGACCTCAGACTCGAGAGATTGCCATTTCTTCGTCAGCTTGTCTATTTGTCGTGCAAAGATGTCCTTCTTTTCGGTCGTTTCTTTCAGCAGATCCAGCAGGCGATTACGGTCAGATGTTATTGCATTCAATTGTTCGTGCAACGATAAAACTTCTTTATTCAACTTAATGTTGCATGCTTCGGTCTCTGACAGGCGATGGCTGACATCACGCAGTTCTTCTCTCTTTGATTCGTCATGTCTAGCAAGCATTGCCTCAACCTCATACAACTTCTTTTCTAAGTTTGAGTGGAGTGCTGCTCGTTGGATAATCTGCTTTTCCAGTTGCTGAATATGCTTGCGATCACCCGCAATTTTGCTGTCGTGTTCTCGCTGCGTTCTCTTGAGAAGAAAGTCCAGATCTTTTCGTAGCAACTCCTGATTGCGCACTTCTTCCTGTAGATTTTCAATTTGAATGGCCGCTTCTTGCAGCTTCTCACCTCGAAATGCAAAAATTGACGGTGCTAAGTCCATTGCATGGTTCGTATTCTTCTTGCAGCAATTGTGCCATACAAAATGGGAGACAGCTGTTGTCGTCTTTTTCTTCGAGGCGCCTCGAGAATGCAGCAGATCGTTGCGCTCCTTTACCACCTGTGCTGCGTATCGCTCTAAGAAATGTTTCTTCTCTCTTTCGCAAGCCGCCTCTCGAGTCAGCAGCTGTACGTGGCTTTTGACTTGCTCCATATCCTGCTCCAGTGTAGACGCGTATAGACGTAGGTGCGTCGCCAGCATCTCCATCTCGGTGTAACGTGGCAAAATGTGCAGTACGTATCCCAGAAGTCTCTGCGGATCGGATGCAGGGGGAATTGGCGGTAGCTCCAGCGCTGTTAGCGTCTGTTCCACTTCGTGCCATTCGCACGAGACATGTAGCATACTCATAATTGAAATTTTTCTCGGAAATGTGTAATTTTGTTATTGAGTTGAAGCGACATTCACTCTTGTATTCCGCCCTCTTGTCACTCTTGTTCAGTTCGTCATGGACGACGACAGCCGCATGAGTGAAACATCTAGTGTGCGAAATCGCGTTCAACGCCACGTACCATCGAATTTAGGGGATATGGATACGGGCGATGAAGCCACGCTTTCTGCGTCGCACATTCGACCGCAGCTGCGCTGTAACGCTTGCTGGGATCCAATCCTGCCTGATTCGCAGTCTGCGGAAACTTGTTATCGCACAAGCTGTGGACACTTGTTTTGCGTAAGCTTCGGTTCATTTCTGATAGTCGAGTTGTCGCTCAAATTTTAATATACTGCAGGAAAAATGTGCGTACAAGCACTTCGGACAAGGAAGGCTCAAGTGTCCTGCCTGCAGCGTCGGTAGGTGATGTAACGTAATGGGCTTGACTTTGAAGCTGGTGTGGTATGCTCTGATGATTAATTTACTGGATGAGAAGATCTGAGTCAAGTGTATGCGTCTCATATGCTTTTACGCTGGATTGCTGATGGCCAAACTTGTCTTAACATTTTAAATTTTCAAGGCGTGACGGAATATCTGAGACGTAAGCTGGTAAATAGTATGGCTGTTTTTTATTTGTCGAGCTAACAGGTTTAAAGAACGATTCACGGCTTAGCGAATTCGAAGGTAGCTTCAAAAATAATCGACGATATTGATACCAAATTTGATAAACAATATATTGCCAATTTAGAGGACCGAGGTGCTGTTCTGCTGCTCTTTATGACTTCTATCGTGCAAGCTTGTATGCGTAACAAATTTGACTCAGGCAATATGGGAAGAGATGATGGCAGATCCGTCGTCGTGCTTTGGTATGATATGTTTCGGAGAACTGCACAATTCTTATATCCGCTGACTGGGTTCCGTAAACTATGTACAGAACACTTTCAACATGCTTTGGGTAACAAAATGATTGCCTTAAATCAAACTCACGTAATCTGACTCGAGATTATCTGATCATTTCATAGATTTCGTCTTGGTACGTTTTTTCAGTAGGACAAAATTGATTTGGTTCGATGCTGACAGCGTTCACTGTGCAGTTTCAGTTAGCACAAGATTCCTTCAGGTAGGGTGTGTTTTTTATATTGCTAGCAAGAATTTTTCTTTAAGTGATTGAGCAGACAAGTAAGTCCATCATCTTTTGAATTAATGTCTGCAATTTACGTTAATTCAATTGTGCACGATGATAGGAAGAGATCAGGCGCCAGCAAGGTTCGATGATATCTTCTAAATACGGATCATCGACATATTTATATTTCTATATTTCGAGTGAGCTAAAAATATGTTGAAGCTGATGAGCAAAAGGCTTTTAAAATCCAGCATGGAGAGAAGTATATTCAACTGAAAACCTATACCGATCAGCTCGAAGCAGAACTTCGAGAAACAAAATCTAAAATGCAAGCACTTACAGCATCTAATGATGAGCTTCGCGAGGCGAGTGTTTATATCATAGTATCTGTTGCTTATTTGTTAGCTCATCACGGCCTGGAAGTAGGCATACAAGGAGAAGTCACGAAAATGCCGCAACTGGGAAAAAATGGTCAACTCCGATAAAAGGAAAGTGCACACATAGACGTAGAAGCCTAATGCTGCTTGCGAATAGTGCAAAACACTTAAAGCCCACCCCAGCGCACGGCAGTTTCCATCACCAACACGGTCCACAATGGAAGGAATGGGAATGCAACAACAAAACGGTGCTTCCCTGGTTACGCAAACCAGCCAATTCAACCGTCCTTCACTGCGTCCAACAGCGAGATCCTACGCGGTCAATGCTCCAGCTCCGTCAATGCGGAATTCAATGGCGAACATGGAAAGGCTGGAGTCCCCAAGAGTGAGTCAAAGATCCAACATTGGATTGTTCGATCGATTTTCGAGACCTCATATCGGTGCGTGTTTTAATACTGGGCACAATAATTTCACAACTGACACACGCCCAATCACAGGAGGGGCCACACGTTTGTGTGTCCAGCCTTTGGGTGGATCAAGAAATCGGATCTTGCGACCTAAAACACCATTGCAAGACTCTCAACGTGTTGGATTTCTATCCAAGAGGTAGAAAAGCCCAAATCAGTGATGAAAAGTATCACAGCATCTGAACTCCTTATTTTTATGATTAGACCAACTTTTCGCATGTGAGTGTAATATACTAAAAGCATAATTATATGTGCTCAAGTTAATCTAGCATAATTCTGAGCCTACTAATAGAGCTCATAAATTAGGTTTGATAATTTTCTCAGAAATAAAAACTGGAATTTTGCCAAACGCTCAAGTACCTGTAGGTACGTAAAGAATTGTCCTCTGGGAGGAAATTGCCAATCTGACATTGGCTCATTACCGGTGAGTTTTGTCTGATTTTAATTCAGCCGCGACGATACATGACACTACGCAAATCGGTGCTGGGGCTGGCAGTGGCCCAGCCAGTCTTTAAGTGGTTAACAACAAAAAGAAATCAAGGGTGATTTGAGGATATATTACTATCGTGTCGCTACGTATGTAACGGGGTTACACGTATCCTGGTAACGGGTGTGTGTGTCACACGAGATGGGCATAGTGTGACAGCACCCAAACAAAAATACGGTATGTGCAGCAGTTATGCATGTATTTAGATTTTACTACCGTAGTTAACAAAAAGATTACTTCTCAAAAAGATCACAATTTGGATAAATCCCATCACTTTTTTATTTATTGTGATTTTGCGTTCATTTCGAATTACCGTACCATTGTTGCTACCTATCATCACCTGAGATGAAGCGGTTCTTACTGAA
>NW_020187445.1:1191208-1191292 GCF_900000015.1 Plasmopara halstedii | reverse complement strand
TGCGTCACTCGCCGCACGCATGAACCGCAGTAGCAGTGCAAGACGCTGCCTCTTGAGGCGTGCGTCCAGAATTGGGACGCCTAA
>NW_020187445.1:1190734-1191198 GCF_900000015.1 Plasmopara halstedii | reverse complement strand
CATGAGATCGACCTGGTTTCGGGAACCAAATACTGCGTAACACGCCAATGGCCCCTGCTCGAGGAGCAGTGCGACGTCATTGACGCCTATTTCTGTGTGAAGCACGACGTAGGAATGGTACGTGAGACCAAGTCTCCCCATTCAACGCCAACGTTTTGTGTTCAGAAGCCGAACGGCAAGTGGCTTATCGTTCATACTTTAAACAAGCTCAACGCTACCACCATTCCGGCACAAACGCCAATTCCTAACAAGGATGTTCTTCAGAACATCATGGTGGGATGTACGAAGTACAGTGCACTCGATTTGGCAGATGGATATTACCAATCGCTCATGAGAGCGAGTGGCACGGGAGGACAGATGAGAAGAATCACATCGTCCATTCAAGCGTGGTGCTCGAGTGCATGCGCACGAACAGTACGTCAATGCAGATAAGTGCATCTTTGACGCAGAAGAGATTCCCTTTG
>NW_020187445.1:1189385-1190724 GCF_900000015.1 Plasmopara halstedii | reverse complement strand
AAGGCATCTTGGGCACGGCCCTTCAGATGCGCGTGGAGTGGCACGATATCCACTGGACGAAGACTGTGGGATTAGCAATTATTCGTCGGATCTTGTAGATAACATCGGATCTCCAAAAGGGTGGAAAGTGAGGATGTCACTGGATGACGCGGAGTGCGTGTTCACCCAGGTCTCACCGAGACATAGAACCTCTGTACAGAGGCGACGGCGACGCCGTATGGTGGCTGCAAGACGCCGGGCGTTGACCCTGATCCAGGGTATATCTACCGTAGACGATGGTGCACAGTTATACACCCTCGTCAACGGTATGACGGGGGGTAGAGATAGAAACGTCCGCCTTTAGGCTATGCTTGCAGTAGCTGCTCTTATTGAGCTGGACGATACCATCCTTTGGTTAAGGAATTTCAAGACGTCGTCTTCAAAGACCCGTCTTCGGTCCAACATCCGGACCGAGGTGTGCGTCATGAGATCGACTTGGTTCCGGAAACCAGGTCGGGAATGGTACGTGAGGGAGCAAGTCTCCCCATTCGACACCCACGTTTTGTGTTCAGAAGCCGAACGGCAAGTGGCTGATCGTTCATGCTTTCAATAAGCTCAACGCTACCATCATTCCGGCACAAACGCCAATTCCTAGAAAAGATGTTCTTCAGAACAACATGGTGGGATGTACGTAGTACAGTCACTCTGGTAGATGGATATTACCAATTGCTCATGAGAGCGAGTGACATTCCGCTGACAACGGTAAGCACTTCAAGCGGCATGCTCCGAAAGTGGCTGGTGATGCTTCAAGGGCTGTCAAATGCACCAGCAACATTCAATCTTCTTGTGACGCAGTTGTTCAGGCTCCACAGGGCTTATGCACAGACATCCTTTGATGACATTTCGTTCACAGTCGTGCGGAGCACGGGAGGACAGATGAGGAGTACCACATCGTTCATCTAAGAGCGGTGCTCGACCGCATGCACACTAACAAACTGTAACCCAAATCAGACAAGTGCATCTTTGGCGCAGAAGAGGTTTCCTTTTTAGGGTGCTTCATTGGGAAGTGTGGCCTTCGTGCGGATCTTTAAGTCAAGGCCTTTGTAAATTGGCCGCTTCAGAAGGAATTGCGTAAGTGGCTTGGTCTTGCCAAGTACTTGACCAAGTACAGCGTAAATTACGCAGAAATCGCCCGGTCATTATCCACTCTCCTTAAAAGGATGCGGAATAATGTTGGAACAACAAACATCAGGAGGCTTTTGACAGGGTCAAAGACAGCCTCCTGCATGCACCAACACTGGCGCTGCCAGACCCTGACCGTCCTTTCAGCGTCGTCTGTGACGCTTCGGACTTCACCATT
>NW_020187445.1:1189083-1189375 GCF_900000015.1 Plasmopara halstedii | reverse complement strand
GTCCCAATATCTGGTGAAGTGGCGGGGATATTCCGACTCCGAAAACTCGTGGGAGTTTGACGCGCCACTTTGGCAAGATTGCCTAGCTGCCGTGGACGCTTTTGACCGGAAACATCAGGACTTCCCGCGTTTTCAGACGCTCCGCGCTTCTTGGCAATAGCCAGGGAAGTAGAAGGGTTATGAGCCGAGCTCAAGCGGTGGCCCTGAGCTCTTGCAACCACAGACACGGAGCGTTAAGGGTAACTTATTTGTCGCAGGGCGACAATCTGAATGGAGTCGACGGCGTGCTTCG
>NW_020187445.1:1188854-1189073 GCF_900000015.1 Plasmopara halstedii | reverse complement strand
AGGAGTCCCAAGCGTGGCTCGCGGGCTGATCGTGGAGTGGCACGTAACCCACTGAGCGCTGCCCAAGTTTCGGATCCGTCGCTGCATGGCATGCGTGACATGGTCGGCCAAGAGCCGAGTCATCGAGGGCGAGGCCTCCGTGTTGCACGTGAAGTGGCACATAAACCACTGAGCACTGCTTTCTTTGCGAAGTCGTCGCTGCATGCCATTGATGGCGTA
>NW_020187445.1:1188701-1188844 GCF_900000015.1 Plasmopara halstedii | reverse complement strand
CAAGCAATACCCGATCGGATTCTGAGACAAAGCGCGTGATCGAGTCCAGGAGCTTACGCTGCATGGCTTTGTCTGGTGGTGGAGCTCTTCCTGACGGACTGTCCGGGTCACCCATCTCTGACCCCCAGTGCTCTAAGAAACGA
>NW_020187445.1:1188601-1188691 GCF_900000015.1 Plasmopara halstedii | reverse complement strand
ATCGGGTTTAATCGACCAATGGAAGCATTCAGCGGCCGTTGAATACACCCCACGCGGCCCTCCATCCTTTGACGCAGTGTGTAGTTGGGT
>NW_020187445.1:1187712-1188591 GCF_900000015.1 Plasmopara halstedii | reverse complement strand
TGGACGATCAGATGGATGACCAGGATACGACCACAGCTTGGGACGCTCTTGGCAAGCAGCTTTTGCTTCTACCTAATGCAAGGCAAAAGGTAGTGCTAGCACAGACTAGCAGACTGATCGCTGGCCATGGTACTGTTGGAGTTGCAACCTCCACAAAATGACAAAAGAGGCCGAGGTCGACCGCCTGGAGCCAAAAATCTTTCAAAGAGCAGTACCAAGCGGAACCCATCATATTTTGAAGTCGTAGAAAAAGAAGTGGGCCAAAAGCGCAGAAAATGTGGAAACTGCGGCGTCCCAGGGCACACGCGACCCAAGTGCACTGTGAAACCAGAGAACAGCGCAGTGCACCAACCACTGGTGCAGAGATCTCGTCCTTATCTTCCGAGGATCACAGATGTCGAAGCAGACGGAAACTGCGGATATAGAGTTATTGCGCTGGCAAAACATACGATATGGCAAACTGTTTGTCAAACACTGCTTGCGTGTCTGGATAAGCGACGCTTGTTTTGGGACAATGTTTTTGGACAAATGGGGAACGGATGAACAAAGCTGTTACGAGAGAGACTAGTTTTCAATGCACAGGGATTTGCGCCAGTCGACAAGTGGTTCCAAGCACAGGATGCGCCGCTTTAGCAGCAGAAGCTTTCCGCTGTCCGATTCTTGTTCTTAGTGAACGTCAACAAGCAACTATGATGCCGTACAGCGAACATGAAGATCAGCTGCCATTGTGCATGATTCATGTAAATGACATAGATTGGCAACTAGGGCATCCTCGAGAAATTTGGCGGGAAGCTAAATATTCATATGATCCTCAGTGGAGCGCTATTCACGATGCAACCGAGTTCGCCAAAATTACAGCGGACGATCCATTTCTCCTGA
>NW_020187445.1:1180141-1187702 GCF_900000015.1 Plasmopara halstedii | reverse complement strand
GTGCCAAAAGCGGCAGCGTATACTCTTCATCCTCCGCATTTGTCGTCAGAGAGCGTTTAGCAACGACGTAGATACCCAATAGGATCAGTGCTAGACTGAGAGAGTAAAGTACGTAATGCCATGTCGCTAGATGTTCCATATCCCGAAAAAAACAAAGTCCCGAGACAGCACCAGCCATAATGTAACTCGCTTCATAAAGATATATCACCACAACTGCATCTTCGACAGCCAACGCCTCATTTAAAAGATATAGTCCGAAAATTGCCGTTCCAAGTGCGCCAATGACGCATATATATGTCACTGGAAAAGACCAGATGCGACTTGCACCGTCATCGTGCACAGCTTGCATAACAGCAGCGAGAAAAAAGAGTTGTCCACTCATCACTCCAGCAAATACACTTAATGAAACACGTGTGATGACTGAAAGTTGTTCCGGACTCGACACCGGCGAACTCTTCACACCAGCTCGACGGGAAGTAGTGGTAAAGTGCAGGGCATCTTTTGCATGATGGATTAAGAAGCAAAGTAATACAAAAAGCGCGACAAGATACAGAACGAATGAAAATGACTTGAACCTTGCTCCCAATAGCTCCACCGGCAAAGGAGGACTGTCGTGTGTTCCTGACACGCCGACTAGTACACAGCCAGTGAAAATGAGCACTGCCCCGACAAAATCGTTGGTTGTCAAACGCTCATGAGGTAACAAAATTGGTCCAAATAGTGTGTTCCAGCCGATAGTGAGTCCCGCCATAGGTGCAAGCAATGATTGCGTAGCAAAGCAGTAGGCTAATGCTCCAAGTGCTGGATTCATAACCAACATAGAAAAGAGACCACAGTAAAAGTAGGTGACGCCCATATTGGATCTAATCGATGGCATGGGTATAGAAACAGCCCCGTGGCTCTTACGAAGCTTGCTTTGAGCAGCGGCTAATTCCTCCTTGTCGCGTTCAAGATGCGCTAGTTTAAGTAAGAGTTTTCCAGCTATCCCAAAGATACTGGAGATGGCAGAAAGCACCAAACCTAGAGGCCAACCAATGAACCACATGGTACTTCAAAGAGTATATGATAAGTACGTCGAGCAGGGGCGCCGATGCTCCAGCACAGCAAGCAAAGATGATAGCAGTCCGATTTGCGACAACTCGTACGTAAAAAATAGAAATATATTTATTGGTAGTACAATCCCAATAGAAACTATCAACTACTACCATACTATATCAATTTTAGTCATCGTAAGACGGAATCTGGTCATAATGATAGCCTTTCCAGCCCTTCCACGCGCCATAAAGTTGATAGGTTGCATAACTACCTGGAATAAAAGCTGCAGGTAATCAATCCAAACGTCACCGTTAGAAAGGTGCAAAAGTTCAACACCTGAGTAAACTCTTACCAATAAGTCCAAGAATTAGAAAAGATAATCCACGCTTTTCCTCGTCCAGACCGATGAGAGTGCTCACGTATATGAGGATAGACCCAAGTAGAAAAAGACATGCGGCAGCTAAACCTGTCCGAATTGGAAATGCTTTTCGTCGGATTTCCAGATCCTAAATACCACAAATTTAGAAGTTAAGTGTTGCAATATATACAACTCAAAACAGCAAACATACCGGTGTGGCTGCCCGGGCTGCGTCTTCTTTCGAAAATGAGGCGAACTTGGAGTCATTCAATGTCTTCAAAACGCGCGAGTCATTAAAATCAGTAACACGATGCACGTCTTTCGCCATGAATTTCGGAAATGACTAAATTAAAGTCACGCCTTTTAAAGTCTTTATGATATTACCACCGTCGTGTAACATACAAATGAGGTACATAATAATGCATCAACATCTTGTATGTGTCGAGTGCGGCTCCTCAGTGGAAAAGCTGGTGCGTGACTACGGCAAAGGGAACTTACGTTTGTCCATTTGCAGTGCATGTAACTCAGTTGTGGACAAATATGTTGAGTACGAGACGATTTTGCTCTTTCTTGATGTGCTGCTTCTTAAGCCTCAAGTGTATCGACATGTGCTGTATAACCTGCCTGCACCAATTTCGACTCGTACAATACTTAAGTTATTTGTGATACTTGCAATGTTGGATATGAACATCAAGGCTTATTTGGTGGACCGAAATGCTGGTGTAACTTTCCGCTTAGAGTCCATGTACAGAATTTCTGATACTACAACGTCTGGAATACAAGTCGGACTATATTTGTTGTGTCTTGCATTACTGGAGAACGTCGTGTACTTTGTGAGTATCTTTTGCACCATCTGGATTGACCCATTGCACCGCAATTGGCGGGATAAAATTCTACTCAGTGAAGAAAGTGAAACGATTGACGCAGCATGGACACGATACGCCAGTGCTATGTGTATCTCAAGTTTTGGTAAGCTCTTTGCTCTGCTGACAGTAATTTGGGAATATCATTGGACTTTTGTTTATGTCATTGGAGCGTTGGTAGCTGTATCTAATGGACTAGCACTGCAACTTTTACTAGGTGAAGGAGGCCCAGCTCAAGTCAAATCACCATATATTGTAGCTCTTGTCGTGCTTGGAGTAATTGCCAAAAGTGCAACTCAGCTTACACTTTTCGCGTTGGGCAATTCAGTACTTTTCCACGTACTTTTATAGCGAAAATATTGAATAGACTATTTTTAACATTGATGACATTAACATTTTCTGAAGAAAAGCGATCTTCAGTCACTATGAGCTCGGTTGAACTTCCTTTAGTGACCAGCGCGCGGTCGTCAGATTCATCTGCTTCCTCAACCCGTGATCGCATTCATTCAGCAAGTTCAACTTGTGATAAAAGAACTCAGAGTGTGCGCAGTCAACATAGTCAAGAGAACAATCATCGAAAAGGGAAAAATAATTCAGAATCGAGAAATGAAGAACTGTGGAACGAACTTGAATCATTTTTAAGCAGCCCATCGCCGACTTTTACAAATATATTCGGAAAAGGACTCAAGGTAAGTGGCAAGAAGCCACCACTAAGTGAGCTGCCTTTGTTAATTCAAAAAAGGGATTCTGACAACCAAGCTACAAGGCCAAATCGGTCAGCTTGTGCTCCAATTGACTCAAAGCTGCTTCAAGAAGCCTTTGCTTATGTTGATCAGCTCGAGCAAACGAAATTTGATGAGAGTAACGAAGAAGAGCAACAGCAATCATCGAAAAGTAGTAAAGGTTCAATGATGCTGAGAAGAATACCAACATCGTCCTCGGCTTCGAGTCATGCGCTCTCGAATTTGTCACATGAGCGCCGAGGGATAGCTAGTATGTCGGGTAGTAAAGTTCGGAAGAAGCTGTCGGTTTACAGCGTTACTGCAAAGCCAAAAGTTGCCTCACGTAAAAGTCGCAGCACGCGTGAAGACACTCGAAACACGAATGGACACATGGATCCTCAAACACTGCAAGCTCTTGTTAGCAATTTTCAAAATGGCACGACAATTGACGAGTTACGTCGAGAGCTCACAGCTTCTCAGCAAAGTCTCACTGCATCCTGCCACATTCTAAAAGAAGCAGCTCAAAAATTTTATCATGGTTTAGATTGAATTATACTGATACAAATCACACCAAAATATATAGTAGTAGTGAAAAAAGCTGATCGTTTGAAAGCCAGCAAACCCAGGACGCAGCTACATAGAAGAAGCATAGTTTTGAGCAAATTCGCTCGCCTCCTCTAGCTGCATGGCTGCACGTTGCATCCGTTGTACGTCTGCAATCGCAACACGTCGTTTCTCTTCGACAGCTTTTTGCAGATCCTTATTCTTGGCTTCTAGCGTCGCCACTAGATTCTCCAGCTCCTTTTTCTCTTCCTGCTTCGCACGCAAGCGTTCTGCTCGAATTTGTGCTTCAGGCGACGTTTCTTCCTGCGTCTGATTTTGCTCGTCTTTTTCCCCTTCCGATGTTTCCTGAACTATCGCATCTTTCTCATCTACTCGACGCAAACGTCTCTCTTCGGCCTGATTTATGACATCCTCAAGCTCCAGTAGCTCTGTGTCCACGTCGTGAGTTTCACAGAGCCATCCAAATAGCGTTTCAACCTTTTGTCGCAAGCTTAGCACCGCCTGTGCCGCCACTTCTTCAACACTATCATGCTCTGGGCTCTCGGGCGATGATGGCGAAAAGAAGGCGGCCAATAGCTCCTCATCTCCACCACACTCACTTTCCAAAAATGATCGTAAATCCACAAGCGATGCATCATGAACCGAAACGTCAAGTGCCTTCTGGAGAATTAGCTCCATACGCTTCCTTCGCACAGGTTTCCCTGTCGAAGACGCTGGGAGCAACGGCATAATTGCATTAAGCATTTGATGCATTTTATTGGCTGATATTAAATTTAACTGTTTAAAATTCCAAAGCTCTTGTGAAAAAACGACTTATCGGCGTGCTTAATGTGGTTCTCGGCTTTGCGACAAAAGCTTCAGCTGCTGATCATCATCTTTTTCATCTTTGTGGCATTTGCAGCGTCTGATGCAGCCTGGATGCCTTGGGTAGGTGCTTTGCAATTACATAATTGGTAAAGTTGTCATTTACGTTTGTACCTTTGCTACAGGCGACGCTCGTGATCTTTCTTACGATGCTACTCGTGACGGATCTCTTATTTCTTGGTCAAAATGAGTTTAAGTACGATCCAGATTACAAGGTAGGAAAGCATTTATATCATAAAGGAAAGGTTTAGAGAGTTAATTCTATTTCTTCCAGAATTGGGCTCGTGCGGTTGATCCAAAATACTGACGAGGAACTTCATATCTGCAATGACTTTGACGGTGATAACATGAAATGCTGAAAAGTCAATCTTTTGACGCTATGGTAGTGAATGATGAGACAGCAAAGTGATAATATTTTTTTAAGAATACATGAGTTTCACTAATATATATGACAGTCGCCCGTCGCCACGCTCTTCAATACATCATGGCATAGTACCGCGAAAATACAAGAGTTGCAAACATTAGAGCATCAATACGATCCAACACGCCGCCATGTCCAGGAATGAGAGTCCCGGAATCTTTAACTCCAGCTGCTCGTTTCAATAAACTTTCAAACAAATCTCCAAGGCGTCCAATAATCACCGCAATGACTGTAAAAAGAACTTTTGCCTTATAGGATCCTGGTAATTCGAGTTTGTCGGATGTCACAACCATAGCGACGATTCCAAACCCAATTGCACCAAGAGTACCTTCATAATCTTTGTTTTTGGATAAATGAGCTGCAAGGGGGTGATAATACGGATACTTTGCAAGTGCTAATGCTTTGCCTGTAACATAAGCCCCTGTATCGGACGCCCACACGACATAAAGTAACGCAATGAGTAACTTTCGGTACAGTGTCCGTCGTTCATCGTCCACAAATGCCACAAGAACTGATAAGGTACCAATAATATAGATCAGACCCACAGCATCTAATGCAAAGGTCAGAAAAGCTTCAGCATTGCTTCGAGAAGTTGCAAATCGAAAAATCATAAAGACGATCATGCCTGCTAACACAATCTGTGCTGGCTTAATGGCCATGTGGCAAGAGAGAACATTAATCGGACAAGCAGTGGAATGCAAGGTGAGGATTGTAAAGATGGCATTTTGTACGAAAATAACGACAGCATATTGCCAGTCAGGTGACATGCACGCACACATTGCTGCCACAAAACCTGTCGCGATGGTGTAAAATGCTCGGGCAGCGTAAAATTCAGTTGTTGCGAGGACAGGCATATTTTGAATTGCTAGTAAGAAAATACCGGACGAAATGGTACACATGACAGCAGAAACGGCCACGGCCGCCAGCCACTCGTATCCTTTGAAAAAAGATGTGGCCACATTTGTGACTGCACAGCGACGGAGTCGAGCTTCTTGTTCTTTTAACTCGTTATTCACTCGAGCCATTTCCCTAGCCTCTTGTTCTTCGTGAAAAGCTCGAGAAGCTGTAGTTCGTGATAGCATAGGAGCGAAATATTTATCATCATCGCTTGACTGTCCTCGATGCAGTTGAGCAGTGCCATGGCTATTGATTCCAACAGTCTTATTAACAGTCGCGACTTCACACTCAAAGCTATTAATGCTTGTGCATCTATCGTCGTGATAATCTTGCGAGTCACTTGAAGAAATGTCGCTGGTCGACAACCTTGGTTTTGTTTCGTTGCCCGTAGAGTTCTCAAGCGCCTCGAGTCTTGTTAACAGTCGTAGACGAATGCGATTAGCTAGACACGCGTATTCGTATGAGCATGTACTTGTCATAAAGCTACAGACAGTAGACGTGGCAATTGCAGGTGAAAGCCATAGGAAGACTGTCAATGCAGGAGCAAGCACTGCAGCTGAGAGCGTGCGCTGCACCACGTTGTAACGTAAGAAAGCAGGGCAGCGAATTGTATCAAACAGAGACGGTGGCGATTGTTGGAGGCTACGGTACGAGCTCTCCAGTAGTGAATTTTGCGATAGTTGCGGCATGACTGGGTTTCGCTTTAGATGCCACTTACCATCGCTGGATCAGATGCCTGATATACGGACAGAGATATTTTGAGTGTCTTAAATAATATATACTACTAATCTATTGATGCTGCGGTAGGGTTTATATGGCTGTTTGTCTTTTATGCTGTGTAACTCAAACGCTCTTGGCAAGTTGAATCAAGTGCTTGTGCTTGTTGTCGAACCCAAACATGATTTTTGCTCCGTCGTTATCTTTCAGATCAGAAATGCTTTGACATTTGAAAGGAACGTCATTATTATGGACTGGCTCAGAATCTACACCGGCTGTTTCTAGAAAAAATCACAACAGTAGATCCCTACTGTTTCTTTCTCGCCTTGGACGATTTTGGTACTTGCATTTGATCACTTAGAAAGTGAAGCACTCGCAACATGTTGAGAAAGTTAAAAACGTTCTCAATTGCGACCCATATCGATCTTCTTCGATAGCCTTTAAGTTGATGCTAACTTCGCACTATAAACTTTATGAACTTGGCCAAGCCACGCCAGTAAATTCTTTTGATAGTGACAGTGGGCAATTTACAATTACCTTAATCTTTATGAGATCTGCCCGAAGGATAACATGCCAAGAAGAGGATTTCGTCCGCATAAAGATACAGATATATTTAAGAACGACACCCGTTTTTAGGATCGTGTAAGCCATGTCAAGCACGTGCTGTAGGGTTTAATTCATTACACTTTAACCCCGCTCTACCCAGCCCGGGGATTGTGTTAAAAAAGATGAAGTGAGTATATTATGGTCCTTAGTTCGCTACTCCGAGCTACCTCTAAGCCTTTCCTATGGCGTTATTCTGGGCGCAATCATGTCGCGTCATCGTGTGTGCAATCACGTCGTCCTATGGTCCGGAGATTCGATCGCGCAAAGTATGCTGTAAGCCGTTCTTCTAACACTCCTCCTCGCGATCGTGTCCCCACCGCCATATCTAGCGCAACCCCACGAGCGCTCGCAGCTCTGCAAGCTTGTGCTTGTCTAACGCCTCTGTCAGAAGTCCGCGAGCATAAGCCCTGACCGGACGTAGCGCATCTCAACGACGCCGCGACGAGCAAAGTCCTTAACAAACTTGAGGCGCAAGTCGATGTGTTAAGCTTTCAGAGACGAAGCCTCTCCTTCA
>NW_020187445.1:1180057-1180131 GCF_900000015.1 Plasmopara halstedii | reverse complement strand
TGCCACACCACAGGTCCCTTGGGAGAGTGACGGGTCACTCTCATGTAACCCCGTTACATCCTCCCCCACTTATA
>NW_020187445.1:1173262-1180047 GCF_900000015.1 Plasmopara halstedii | reverse complement strand
ATGGCTAGCGCTACGCGCTGTTGCTCGGTCTGGAGCATGGCGGATGTGATGGCCATCTTGAACTCTCTCCCCCAGAGCAGGAAATTTTCTCCATAGTTCCCCTCAAAGACCTTAACGCTCACCATGAGCGGCTTAGAGCGGGGAAAATCATTTGCCACCGACGGTGGCGTCATAGACGCAAATGATGCAGACATCTTCTGCTGCAAGTGCTCCAGCAGCGCGTTTTCGTAACTTGAAAACACCTCTAGACGGGCACCGATTGCCTCGGGACCTTGCGCTACAAGGTGTTGCACGCCCTCAGGGTCAAGCAAGGACATCAGCTTGTTAAGCCCGTCCTGCATGCCCTGGGGCAAAGAGGAGAATTTCTCTATCCTCACAGAGGATCCGTCTAAACGACCCAGGTGTAGATTGACTACAAGTGCTACCAAGTGCGGCGGAGCTGCCGTAGCTTTGCGCTTAAGGAAGCGTAAGTTAGGTCACCGACCTCTCGTTTTTATACTCAGAACAAGCACGAGTTTAGCGGATCGCAATCCGCTTATTCCAAGAGTAATTATGGACTTAATCCATGGCTAATCAACTCTTCATTTAAATTCAAAACTGACTTTCTAATTTTAATCTGCGGCAAAGCCGCCAAATTTTAAATGCATAGATTTTCCTGAATATGTATAATAAATTTTTATACATGTACTGGCTATCCAGCCCCGTACCGTATACTTGTTTGGGTGTGGTCACACCATGCCCATCTGGTGTGATCCCCCCTGTTACCAGGGTATGTGTTACCCCGTTACAGAGCGTGAGACAACTATACTTTCAGTGAGATGAAGCTCGAATCACCCACATACTTTAAACACCCACATACTTTGAATAACACAAACAGACTCACAGCTCCAGTTGGTCCCGATGGAGTAGCATAATTGGCGGTTCAGTGCTAAGATATCATTACCGCTCGCCTTGTGGCTTTCACCAGCTATGAGATTGCGCTGATGAGGCTCTTTCAGGAAAGTCTCAATCGGACGCTCGTTGAGGGACAACCAGCTTAAAACGGGCTATGTAAGTGACACCCTTTGTGCTAAGTATGAAGCCTTTTAAGAACAAAGATGGCGATAATATCCTCCCGTGGGCACGAGAGGTTGAGATGGCCATGAAGTTGGTTATGATTCAAGCAGAGCATCTACCAATCATCAAATGAGAAGGCCACCAATGATTGAGGAGCCCCCATGACATTGTCATCAAGTTGATGGCACGAGTCTCTGCAGCGCCTAATTAGGCTTACCGCTCGCGATCTAGGTTTTATCTGCCCGCTAGGTGAAAGAAGCATATGAAAACTTTATCGAATGAGGAATTCTTATTGCCAGATAAGCAGCTAACCCTTTGCCGCGGTCAATAACAGTTACCATATCCATGAAGGATGTGCGACTTGCTCATGAAGTTTCCGCTTTTACCCGATACCGTGATCGACAACAGTCTAGTGTGTATGAAGGAGATGCAACTCCCTCCAAGATCTTTCCTGTCCATCCGACCATTTTCAATAAAATAAATTTGACACACAGTTTTCAATCCAGAACGGTTAGTCTAGGTGATGAAGGTGAGAGTTCTGTGTTCGCACCATATGCGATGAATATCAGCCATCTTATGAGGACAAGATTAATTGCTCGGCTGCTGAACAGCGCATTAGTATTTACACTGTGAGAATACCATACATATACGCCCTCTGTACGACCTCCGCTTGTAATTAAGTTATATTAATAGTCTTTCGGGCATGCCAACCGGCTTGGCATGCCCCCTCGCGGAGAAATATCAAGTCACAGTAAAAGCGGGGTAGAGTACTAAAACGCGTAAACACTTCGTACTGTGTGTATGTTTAGGTCGTTGTGACCTAACTCTAGATTTAGCTAGATACTCTTGGGTTATAGCCAAGAGTTACAAGTCGGTGATTTCGGCAAAACATTTTTTAAGGCCATTAAAAGCCCTATTCGATTCAGATACGTCATGCAACTATCTGCGACAAAAGGAAAAAAAATGTGAAGGCACTGAGTTTGCCGGGCAAGGATACAGCAGTTATATGTCCTGCGACGACGGGGACTTTCATTGACCTATCAGAAATTCTTTTGAATCTTGACAGCGTTAAGCTCAATTTGGTCATAAAGCTGGAATCAAGATACGGTCTCATCTTAATGCAGCCTGGCTGGATCTATGAGCAATGCTTGGCTGGGAGTCGAAGGGATTGACTGCTATAAACTTCATGTTGTAATTTTTGATAAGTCATCAATTCATCAATGATAGAAATTAGAAGCGCGATTGACGCGGGCTAGAAGGTGGGACAGCTTTGGTTAGAGCTTGGTATGATCCGATATAATCAGCAACATATTGCTAAAAGTATTGAGTGAAGCTCGGTTGAGTGAGCCATGACCCTCATAAATATACAATTTTTAGATGGTTAAAGACATATGTCAGCTGGCGGTTGCAGCGATACATCTGTTGAAACGGGAGAAAGCAAACATAAGTGGTTTGACCTTGATGCGACAGATAAGTACGAGTTTGAGCTAATTCTATAGATGTGACCTGTTTGATATGTCACAGACACTAGAGTGAGTCGGATCGAAGTGGCTGAGCTTCAGGGTACATCAACATTGAAACAAGCGACTATGTGCCCCGAGAATTCGGGTTAGGCCATGATGTTACCAAGGATGACTCAATTTCTTGCCATGGTGCGACGTTACAGCTGAGTGAGCGACACTGAGTGAGGTGCCAATCATGGAACGTCACCGCTTTGCGGCAAAAAATCGTATATGCATTTATTTAGAGAGTGTGATAATGGAAGGGAATATTTGTCTCGCATCTCTTTCCCAGGTAGAGGAGCCTGTATAGCTTGAGAAGCTGCAAGGGCGCCCAGCCAAAAATATGCAAGACAGTGATTTATTTTATCGAGTCTAACTCATAGAAATAGCTTAGCCCATCATCTTTCATGGGAGAGTTCGTCCTTCGAATATTGCCGGATGACATCAATAGTACATTAGACACCCATTTTATCGTGCACTCTAATAAAGAAGTCATGTTTGTCAGAATTGAAAAAGAGACGAGACATGACGGAAAGGTGTGTAACAGTAAAAATATTTGTTGGAAATTAATCTTTCGTTTGTACGCCATCAAATGTAGAGATTTTACCTGCCTGAACGTAACAGGGGCCGAATGTAATGGACTACACCTAGTCATTACATGAAGGTACGTCTTTGCACTGCCTGGGTGAATGGTAGGAATTTATAACTTGGAATTGCAGTATGGTGACCCAACATGCATATACGACATCTTCTAGGAACTCACAAACGTTCTATGTGACACAGAATGCCAGTTCCTACTTGTGGATTTGTACACACCCGTGCACAGAAGCTCAAGCTGAAGCTTCTCGTAAGTCAAGCTCCGTACACCCAAGATCTTGTAAGCTTAAGCTGAGGCTCAAACTCTGTACACCCTTGATATTCATTAGATTTATAGAAATTCAGTGATTTTATTGTTAAAATCTTCAGGAACTCTTGGGGTATATTGCATATGACTCTATGAACGATTAATTCGTTTTGATTTCAGCAGCAAATCTGCCTTCAAGTCCCTATATCGTTCTTTCTCGCCAAGTAGGGACTGTCTCTCTCTCCATATAAGTAATCGCTTCCTCGCCGCATAGGAGTGTGTGTTGTGTTTGAGAGCTGTTGTGAACAGCGTCCCCGCACAGTCTGCATGTTCGCGAATCAATATCACATTTCGTTTTACGCCGACCGTGAGTTTTACAGCGCATGCAGATTAGTTTGAATAGTCTCAAGACGTTGAAACTTTAAGCTATGCCCACCACAGAATCAGAGAGAGAATAGACGCTCCGCTAAGGGGCTAACAGTGAGGTTGCTATTGTTACAGCTGAGTTACACCGTGAAAGAAATCTATTTAATATGTTTTTAAATTATAAAGACATCACATTTAAATAGAAAAAAGCAAATAAGTATCTTGTTACTTGACAGAGTAAAGGTTTTATTCCTGGGTGCAGCATACAAACCACTCCCTTACGCGCTTATCAAGACAAAATCTCGAGTTTAATTCTTCCTCCGAGCATGGTCCATGACGGCACTGGGTAGCATCAGTCGTCGATTCAACGACCGAGTGATCTGTGAGGATGAAATACAAGATGTTTGAAAGTCTGTTCTCATGACAGCTAGACGCTTTAAATAAGCTCACGTCTCTTGCTGATCTCAGCAAATAATACACTTAGCGGCCGAGAAACCAAAAAATGTAAGATCTCAGCCGGCGGCCCTCATCGTCTAGGAGAATGTGCCAGTGAGACACCCTCGAGAGCGGCCACTGTAATGGCGCGCATGCTAAGCGTACATACCATCGTCGGCAAAACAGAAGAAAATTTCTGGAGTATGAAAATTGATTTGGCTGTGAAATGGTTATAACTCAGATAAGTTTCGATGCTGGCGCGCTGATGATGCAGCAGGGCTGCCGTAGCTATTTGCTTAGAGAAAGCTAAGCTTAGGTCACCGACCTTACGTTCTTTCCAAGAACCAATGCAAGTGTAGTGGATCACAATCCGCTAATTCTAAGTACTTAAGCCTTAACCAAGGCAAACGAGCACTTCTGTTCAAAAACCGAAACTTTATTTACTTGCTTTAGTTGCGGCGGAGCCGTCAATAATCTAAAACCCACACTTTTCCAAATAAACATAGCAAAACCTGATTGATATAGTAATATGCATTACTACTTGTACTCCTGCCACGTGGTGGCTTCTTGTTACAGTGTAGCCACACCACTGTTTGATTACACTATGTTATACACACCTACGTACGGTCGCACAATCTTGTGCGACCCGCCCTTTCTTACAATGGTACGTGTAACCCCGTTACACACTCCCCCATTAGAAATTGTGAATATCTTCAATTCCAATTTGGATGTCGCCTCATACGAGGCTCGCGTGTCTGAGACACCTTCACGTTCATAACAACAACTTTAAACGTTCTAAGCTCTATGAGCACTGTGTCTACGACACATAAAACACTCAGCCTAGCTAGGGCAAAGCCCTTCTTCTTTTTTTCTTTTGCCCAGAGTTCATCTTCGGACAGTACGTTCGCGGCTTTACGGGGAGCACATCTTAAGCCCTCTGCAGCTGGGCGCGACACAACGCGCCTGCCCCGGGCAACGTATTTCCTCCTCGAGGTGTTAGAGGAAGTCGACTAAGAGTCGGACACTCCTTTCCCAGCAAGGAGTGACGAAAAAGATTCTGTGCGCCAAAGGCGCAACGTGAGCCCAGCTATCACCCTGCGGACTCCGTGATCGTTTTCCGACCTCTCGGCTAGCGAGAAATTGGTATTGTTTCCAATCGCCTCGAAGAGGCACAGGAGCAGCAATTGGAGGCTCCTCGCAGGGGGCTCTCCTGCGCTTGTATAGACGTTCAGTCTCAAACCCTCGCGTGAGTTACGGCTTCTGCTCGGCAGATCACACTACTGAAGCGAAAGACGCGATCACTAGATCATGAGGCGTCAGCGTAGACAGGCTTTCGGCCAATACACAAGCTGAGCATGATCAGCGGAAAGCTCTGCAAGCTCACATTAAAGTACCTAAGAGATCCCAATGGCTCGGTAACGCGCTTGACTTTGAGCTCAAAATTGAGGTGCTCATGTTTCCGCAATGCGGACCATTCCTGCGGTGCTCACCCCTGGCAAAACCGCTACAGATATTGAAGAGCTCTTCGAGCGATGGGTGCAGCGGCACCGGAATCTTTCCTCGCTGTATACCGTACAGCGAAGCCATAAGGAAGTGGACGTGCGTGTCTAGTGCCATCAACGCCGACTTCCTACGTATAATAACCCTGCGACAAATGAAACTATCCGTCACGCTCCCGCGAACTCTGTGGTTTCTCATACGGGTGAGTCTACGATCACAGCAGCTCATGGATATCGCCTCATGACCCTTCGGCATCTCACGCCATTGCTGACAAACACGACGCGGAGCGTCATGATCCTTCTGATAATAGCGTCCACGACGTCTGGACAGTCTAGTCAAAGTGGCACCACGAACTCCCACGAGTTCCCGAAGTCTGGAGTCTGAATATCCTCGCCAGTTTACAAGATATTGGGTTCGACCCTGTCGACGACGTCGACCCACAAGACGTGTAACGTGATAGTGAGCGCCACCGTCCTCGTCGAAAAGAGCCGGCGGTGGCCGGTGACGACTGGGCAGATCGCCGTCCGTTGACATGCGATGCTCTTCGGGCTCTTAAGGACAAGGTTTGTCGTAAACGGGCTCCGCAGGGCATCATGCAGAGGTCGTATTGTGCGGGGCGGAAGTCCTCGAGATCTTGGTCTGTCGAAGCGACGCCAAGCCGTCGTGCAGGCGAATACGTCACTGTGCCGGATTACGGTACAGCTTGAGAACCCACATAAAAAACCGGGTGGGTGCGCATCCTTTTAAAAAGATTCGGCGTATATGCTAGTCCTCGCTTGGCAACGAGCTTAAAAGGTGCAATAAACCGTGGACAGAGCTTCGTTTTCAAGACATCAGAAACTGCATGTGTAGGAAGGTTTTTGGCGTTTACTAAAACCAGGTTTCCGACCTCGATATATTAGCATTTCTTCTTCCTTTTCCGTCCGCATATTCCTTCTGCATGTCTGGGCTTTCTGCCATCGCTATTAAATTTAAGAATCTTGACATCCAGGTACACAGGGACCTTCGGCACCGTGACACATGTCCCCGTCACTAATAGTGACGGTGTCACTCAATCGTGCTTTCAGCGTCTCAGCATACAG
>NW_020187445.1:1153732-1173252 GCF_900000015.1 Plasmopara halstedii | reverse complement strand
GTGGTGGCTTACTTTCTGGCGAAGAAGAGTGAAGTTGCTGACAAGATCAAGATGTTCAGAACAATGCATGAAAATCAATGGGGACCCGTATCAAGTGCTTGCGTTCGGACAACGGAACGAAGTTTGTCAACAAGACAGTTACGGAGTTATGTCAGCGGAACGGTGTCATACATCAGCGTACAGTACCAAAAAGTCCCCAACAAAACGGAATTGCAGAACGAATGAGCTGCACAATTATGGAAAAGGCACGGAGCATGCTACACTAACAGTATGTTCCGACATGTTGGTGGGCAGAGGCAGTAAGCACTGCGATGTACCTGATCAACAGCTATATCAATACAGTGCACCCAAACAATACCCCGTATGAGCTGGGATTTAAGACGAAGCCTCGGATGAATCACCTTAGGGTGTTTGGGGGATCAAGGGTATGCTCATATTGATCAAGTGAAGAGGACAACGCCCGAAGCCAAAATCTTTGAGTGAATGTTTCTTGGTTATTCCGAAGACACCAAGGGAAACAGAGTTTACAATTTGGAGAAAAAAAATAAGATACCAGTATCACGGTCGGTGAAGCTGGACAATCGTGAAGTGGGCAGCATTTATGAGACGCACCCGCCCAAACAAATAAAATTGATATACATAACCAAGAACAACGATGAAAGCGCAGTGTTCGGGCCGACAGAATACCAACAAGATCAAGATGGGCCTATGGAGTGTGAAGAAGAAGAAAAAGTTTCAGATGATTCCATGAATAAGGAGGAGTCCAACAAAACTGAATTTAGGGTCGAGGTACTGCGATTACTGGCCAAAGTACACTCTGAGCTGACAGAGTACAGAAATCCTACATTGGGCGCACGGGAAGATCGATTGGTATTTAAACCGCAAGTGGAACGCTCAAGGCGTACACGCGCACCAATGTTGTTGTTGAAGAACGGATCATATGCCGAAGAAAGCTAGGAAGGAAGCGGAGGATCACCATCTAGAAAGCGTGCAAGAATTGATGAAGACGGCCGTATAGCATAAGCTGTTCTCGCTTACGCTGTAAGTGTTGGTGAAGATCAGACTTGCCTACCACGTATGCGCAGGCGATGGCTAGTGACGAAGCAGAACATTGGTGACAAGCAATAGACGCCGAATTACAATCGCAACACCAGAACCAAACATGGACACTTAATTCACGAGAATCAGTTAGACGTACGATTGGATGCTGTTGGGTATTTGCCAAGAAGCGTGACCAGAATGGATGTATTCTGCGCTACAAAACACGATTGTGGCTAAAACGTTTAACCAGATATACGGTGTGGAACTTTTCGAGACTTACTTTCCAGTGGCCAACAAGAATTAAATTCGAGTTGTACTTGCGGTGTGTGCGGTATTAGGCTACAAAATGGAGCAGCTGGACGTCGACACCGCCTTTCTCAACATTTTGCTGTCGGATCATGTCTACATGGATTGGTGTTAAGGAAGCTCAAGGATTTGCGTGTCAGCTGAACAAAGCTATTTTTGAATTCAAGCAAGCTGCAAGTGCTTGGGCAAGACGATCGACCTCGTCTTTAAAAAGTTCGATTTTAAAGTTGTGAAGCGGATCAATGCGTCTACGGGAAGAAAGTGAAAGAAGGTTTCGTGTACGTATGTCTATATGTCGGGGATATGATCATTGCAGCCAAGATGAGCAGTAAGATTCTAGACGTCAAGGGGATGCTAAGAAGTGTTTTCAAAATGAAGGATCGCGGTATGGCGAAGTTCATCTTTGGCATGGAGATCGACCACGACAGGTCATCTTCCACACTCAATCAAGCAGACACGGTACATTAGCGACGTGGCTGAGCGTTTTGGACAGAAAAACGCCAAGGACCTCGGCAAATCATCCCAAGCTGTTACCATTACAGTCACCAAGTACAGAAGCTGACCATTGAGAGATGCAGTCAATACCATACCGCTCACTGGTTGGATGCCTGCTATACATTACAGCTTTCACTCGGCCGGACATCACATATATCGTTTACACAACTGTCTCGGTTTCTCGAGAATCCCGGGTTACCACATTGGAACGCCGCAATTCGTGTACTACGCCACTTAAATTCGACACGGAGTCACGGGATCATTTACCAAGGAGGGACTGGAAAGGTGATTGCTGAAGCTATTTCGGGTGCAGACTGGGGTAGCAACACCGACGACAAACTATCTGTATGAGGTGTGTTGGTCAATGTTGGAAGAGCTCCGGTTGTGTTCAAGTTCAAATATCAGAGAAACGTCGCGCTAAGTTCTGCAGAAGCAGAGTATATGGCGCTAAGCTTGTGCGCACAAGCAGTACTCTGGAGCATTGCGCGCGCAATGCTTAAGGTCATGGGTCGAGAACAAGTGGGAGGCGCCCAAATATGGGAAGATAGTCAAGATGCGATAGCTTTAGCAAACAATGCGGGCTACCATGCTTGTACAAAGCACGTGGACATTCGACATCACTTTATTCGGGAGAATGTTCAGCATGGTTTACTCAAGATTAGTTACATCGATACAAAGCGTCAGCTTCCAGATATGCTCACCAAGGCACTTGGGACCAAGATGCTACGAGAGGCAACATGCATTATGACCAGGTCAGCAACAACGCACACTCAACACTAGCGGTGAGTAGGAGTGTTCAGTTTACACCGCTGAATGCATGTGGATGGCGTCACAAAGATTACGGTCATGTTTACATTTACCATCATGATCACGGTAGCTGATTACGGACGTAATCGTAGTCGTGCATTGGTCTAGATAAATCAGATTACATCAAGAAGCTTCTAGAAGGGTCTAGAAAGACAGGCTTAGATGTAGCACAGAGTTAGCGACACCTGGGGACCTTAATATATGTACTTTGGTTTTTGCCATCTTCTCAGCACATCTTCTCATCAGTTTTGTTGTTTAATCTGGATGTTGTTCTCGATGCAATGACCAATCCATTTGTTGTTCATCCCATGTGAGATTCATGGACTTCAAGCTTGCTAAGGAAGCGAGAAATCTCAAGTTAATACGAAAAACAATGCTAGTATCTCATGCATTCGTTGATCTCTGGCGAAGATGTCTTCACTTTCATCAATATTCAATATATATACTTATAAGAAGATATAGTATGATAGATGAAATACATTATACTCGAAAGAAGTGGTGTAAGTTGCAAAACGTGGTGACTTGGCGACATAGGTGACTCTTATATCTAGAGTTACTGTAGTCGACTGTCATTGAGCGGAAGGTAGTGGTGACTCATGGTGCTGACTCATTCACTTTTGAATGTCTAGAGATTGACTTAGAGGGCGAACTGATGAGCTCAGTGGTGACTCATGCTGACTCATTGGTGACTCACTTCAAATTGACATCGACAGATACACTCGGACGATCATCCGATAATGTGCTCCAAACACCGTTCTCTATATAATCGTCCACCTTCCGCTGAATGATAGCCGACTACAGTGCTTCTAGATATAAGAGTCACCATGAGTCGCTGAGTCACCACTTTTCGCTACTTCAAGCATCAGGAATCGTTGATTTGAGCATCAAACAAAAGAATTTGTGTTGTGTCGACTCGTCCTTTTCGCGTCGATATCGCTAAGACGTTCAACACTGGTTGTGGCATTGCGTCCCTTTTTTAAAACGCTTGTGATACGACAAAGTATTGTGACTGCATTACAGGGTGGTGTACATTGTCAACCGCCAAACTCACATACCCACCGATACTCAAATCTTGATTTTTTTTTAATGAAAACTAACTTATTGCCTTTACCGATGGCGATTGTGTTGGTATCGATAGCCGAATCATTGGGTACGTTAAATCTCAAATGGACAAGGCTCTTTAAATCGATAGTAAAAGTTGCTTAGCTTTCAAAAAGCTTCATCAACGCTTGAGTCGATTATATGACACCGTTTTTCGTGTAACTTCTCCTGTGTAGATTTCCGCTTTCATCAACGACAACTTAGCACCGATATATTTGTTTTAAGCGCTTAGTTAGGTTATTAAAATTATATCCTGAGATCACTATTATCAAGTAAATTTGTCTTTTCTCAATCATAAAGTTATCCAATCCTGTCCAATTTCCCTTAAAACTTTCTTTCCAAGCATGAAAGAAAAGCATACCTTGAGGCTACGACAACGGCGGAAGTTCGACGTTTATATTACTTCACAAATTTTTATAAATTGTGTTCTATTGAAAAATTATATCTATTATAAAAGAGATACTTTAGTAGCTGGCTCCGAAGCTGAAAGAAATGCGTAGTATGATGGTATTGTCAGCTAAAGCTGACTTCAATCAGATACATACATGAGGTTCAAGCTGCTTGGAAATCGTTAGCACACCATAAGATGTCTATCGACATGATGTGCATGTTGCCTCGTATAATTAAATTCTGGTAGACAGATTCATCTAGATACTTCTTCACTCTTACATGAGACACATATACTGCACCACGTTTATAAAGAGAATTTTTCAGATAGACAGACGTCCCTCGGATAACTGATAAATGCGGAGAAAAATTTCTATGATTTAGTCAAGGTTATTAGCAATCGAGCCTTTTTGCGAAAGTTTTTGCGCAATTACATTTACAACAAATAACGTTTTACAAATGCGCAGAGGCTCGGGTCTGCAATCAAAAGGCCAGATATCAATGGATGAGTCAAAGTGCGCTTGTAACATGGGCCGCTCAGACGTTTGGCGTTGGAATCACTCAATTTGCTACTAGCAGCATCCCCAAAAAGAGTCGCGAGCTCGAGGCCATGACAGATATTGAGCTTTCGGTCAATCGGCCCCGCGTTGCACATCGTCTGCAGCTCAGTGAAGACAATAGTAACACGGGTGCTTCAATGCCAGACAAGGCATGTATCCATTACTGAAGATCTCATCAAAACCAAGGCAAAAGTCTTTGCCGACCGCCATGGTTTGCGCGAGGATGCAAGCAAACATATCAATTAGGTTTTACTATATCAATTAGGTATTACTATACCAATCAGGAAAACCTAAGATTTTTGATTTTGGTGGCTCTGCCACAACTAAAACAATTAAATACAGTTTCAGTTCTGAACGGAAGATCGTCTTTACATTGGTTAAGGTTCAAGTACTCTTGGAGGTAGAGGATTGCGATCCGCTACACTCAAAACCGGGTCGGCTTAATGTGGTGGTAGATGCATCTTGCGTCGCCCGAATCATTTGTCCTATCTCATATTTTTGACATCGCCAATCGTACAGTGTGGGTCAGACGCAACATGTGTTTGACATGTGATGGTCTTTCGTGGTCGGAATCTTCAGTACACTCGATTATTTGAGGCAGATAAAACTCTTTGGTTGGCCATCTCGGAAAAGAGTTGAAATACTGTCTAGTGAGCAGTAAGTGCTCGCGTCTGGGCTTTCAATTCCGTAAAGTGGAGAGTCTAAGCACTATGCCTTCTACTTGTTATGCGGATCGGCCATATGCCCTCCGATGATGGCGGAGTTATCCAGGCAGGATTGGAACCACTCCCATCAGAGAACACCTCGGCTTTCTTCCGAAGAATTGACTCAAGATCGTTTTTTATGACGGCCGCATCTTTCTCATAGGCTCGCTGAGCTGTGTATGACGATAAAGAAGGCTAGCACTCCGCATGCGAAGTGGCTTGCTGTAGGATTCAAGAAAAACGCACTTTGTAGGGATGCAAGGAACGCATTTGGGTGTTCACTAAGCGCTCTTTTCTGCGCAACATTCTCAGCCCATAGTGCGACCCACATCTTAATGGAAGATGGTGTACGTACTTTTGTTGTGTAAGTAATCCTTACAATTATAAATTTTACTGGAGAATACAAAATTGTACAATCTTACGAATCTTCTATTGCTCTTTCATGTAATCGTGAATATTCATAAGTATCAAAGTGTCGATACTAATGGAGATGATGGGACTCTGTCAAGGAGAGGTCCGTGGTACACCTGGGATGTTAGCATAACATCAAGCAGTAAATATAATTTTGCCACTAGACAAGTAGCACGAATATATCTAATGTTAATTCATACTGACTAGAATCACTCTAAAACATAGCACACCAAGCACGTGGTTTTACTGGAGGCTTTCGAATCTGCTCCTTGGTAAAGCGCATGAACACAACATATATCTCGTCGAGAAGAAAGCTTACTCGGTGTACAGGTCCGCGGCAACTCGTTGAATTTCTGACATATCGAAATATGACGTCAAACAAGCTAAATTATAATATTCGAGTGTTGACTTAACGCTTTTTTCTTGAATACCTCGACAGGACTTGAATGATTGTGTGTGTATTGAAAGACAACCAGGATGAAGTCACGTGAGCAAACAATGCTGAATGCTATGCGAGCTCCACATCCTTCCTTTTAGCCTGCTACATAGTTTGTCTTTCGAATTGTAATTTGTAAGGCATCGTAAACTGGTCAATTTGAAGGTTATGACCCTGCAGTCTATATAAATGTATATCTGGCAAAGAAAGTTACAGTGGAAGTTTGATGTCTATATGTTCTATTATGACCACGCCTAAAATAGGTGACGAATTTAGTGAGAGTTGAGCGATAGGACCGCGTATACACTTGGCGCATTAAGCGGGGAATTAGATAAGCTGTGAGGTAAATGTGCATTGGCGAACTTGGTTTGAACTTCTTACCAATACTTGAACCTCTAAGCTTTGACTAGAGTCTACATCAGATAATTTCCAGTAATTCATGTCAATTTTCGGCGGCTCGGAGCGGTTTCCAATTGAACATGGTGAGCATAACAATTGAAATGGCTCAACGTTTCAAAAATTATAATTCATTTTGAACTCTTGCTAGCTCGATCACCGGGACCAATTTATGCCAAGCCAGATGTACGCGACAATGGGCAAGTCGTTATGAAGGCCGATTACAAACCTGTGGATGAGACTCAGAAATGGGGCAAACGTGAGGGATGGATTGGTGGTAAGTTTTTTTGTAAGACACATGTCGACCATCCAAGCTGATTATATTTTGTGACTTGTGTGACGACCATAAGGTAAGCAATTAGCACAAACGTTCGTGGCTAGCAAAGGTACAATCATAACAACTGAGGCGTTGGAACAAGATGCTTGATATGTGTAAATGTTTTGTACGCATGGAATGTCAACGAGACTAATATGATACCTATATGCCTCATACTCACATCATTGCTGACAGAAAGCATTCGAGCTCCTGGCTACTACAATGAGAACATAAGTTTGATCAAAATAAGGGCACCACAAGTGTCATTTTCGAAGTCGGATCGTTTCTTATCGCAAAAAGGTTCGTGCTACTACGTATACAGGCTTGTAATTGCGTACATTGCTTATTGATAAATGCCATTACTGCTTGGTGCAGTGAGTATGACAGACGGGGAACACCAGCGTGAACGTTTGACTGCGGAGAGTCCTGGTCCGAAATACAATGTTAGTTTTCTGGCTTCAAATGGTGGTAAGGCTGCATCTCCAAAGATTTCCTTTGCAGCACCACCGTCACCTAGATCGACTGCTCGAGCTGAATCACGTAAAATGCACTTGCCCGATGTCGACAGTCCTCGTCCAGGCCTCCGCGAGTCATGGCTGTCAGCTATCAATCGCAATGGAGTTTTGATCATGCCTGCATCTCCTTCACTACCCCGTCAATTGACAAATAAAAGCGCTGCAACGCCGGAACAAGCTGACACCACATTGTCTGACGATGCAAAGCCGCGTACACCTAACAACAACGCGACTGGCAAGAACAGTGGTAATGCTTTTGGACACGAAAACCGTTTTGGTACACGCCATTTAGACACACCCGAGCAGCTTAATCGTGCTGCAGGCAATACACGTGTGCAATATGTGTCAGCTACGCATACCCGTGAAAACATGGGTGAGTTTTCACCTGGCCCGATTTACGCACCGTCTCAGCCAGAGTGTCCCGGCGGTAGATTGGCGCCATCGCCTCAATCAGCCCGACGTCCACAGCTTCCAGGAAGTTTCAGTGATATGAAGGATCCACATGCTAATCTCAGTTGCCGAAGTTCATGGCTGACTGGTGCGGTACACAAGTCCAACGGACAAGAGACTGTTTTGATGCGGACAGGCGACGTTTTTCCTGGTCCAGGCTCGTATGCTGCGCCGCTGTCTTCGTTCACTACCTTTTCACACAATGCTAAGACCAAGATGCGGGTAATCCACCCCTCGGCACTGGTACATATAAAACCGCTTTGCAATTATGAGAAACTCATGTCTGTTCTTACTAAAGCTTGCAATATATAGGTCACTCGACAATCCTCAAGGCAGACTGGATCGATATCTACGCGCACGTTACGTCAGGCATCAACGTTTTGCAGCAAAAGTATTGCCACGACAAGATCTGCTGAGCCTACTTGGACTGACAACCAGTTGTGAAAAGCTCATATTCTTGTCATCAATAAATTCGCTAATTGCCCCGTATAGGGTGTTTTGCCAGTCGATAGCCTTGTCTTGCTACCTTATATAACACGCACCATGTACAAAAGCCATTTCTTTTGCATGCATATACAAATGCATCGATTTGAGGCTCAAGTCATGTAATAGGGAACCTGTAGCAATTATTCTCGACCGTAGGTTGTGTTGACAGCTTAGTGATTTGCGAATAAGGTGTTGCTGTATCTGATACACTTACCTGCTAATCACGTAAGCAATCTTGAAGTCGTAAGAGGAGGGACCATCGCAACATTGTGCATTGGTTATGTGTGTACTGTGTGTTTGGGCTTTCGTTCAATCGAGAGGTTAGCAAAATGCAGTCAAGATAAATTGCGTAGCTTTGCCGCAATAGACAAATGTGTTGTATTGTGCAATGAGTGTACGTACGTAGATATAATTTGTAACGCGACGATTCCATGGAAGAGCCGTGAGTAATGTGGAGCCTTTCGTTGCAATGGAGCATTCGGCATCTAAACGCCCATGCCCTGTACTCTCTTTCAACTTCAACTGCGATACACACGCACTATGCGATTACAGACACGATAGCAGATGATAGTATAAAGATTAAGTACTCAAATGATTTTCGGCGATACTGTGGAGCGGCAGCAGTATTGATCTGTTACGTGAACCATAGATATTTTAGCCTACCTTGCCCCGTCAAAGTGCTACATTCAGATGAGTGATTGTCTGCCATGGCCGGCTCTTTCCTGTCGTAAATCTGGCTCTCTCGTGTTTCTACGTCACGTTGTAAGCGGCATTGACGGACGTACGTCAGTCGCGGCAAGAATCTCGTCAGATTGAATCAGTGCATGCTTTCATTGCATTTTAGCTTAAGAAAATATGGTGAGGCTTCCTACTTATGGTAGCCATCGTATGCTGAGCCATGTGTTTCGTCAGTATTTTCAGCTGAGTTATGACAGCTGCATTCTTCAGAAGGCGATGGGAACTTGTACATAAAGTGCCCGCTGAACAGAGCCGCACATCGAGTCACAAGGTCCCCCCTCACTATGTCCATAAAACTACCATGAATAATACCACCACGTATGATTTTATATGAGCGGTATAGACTGTCTGAATGTCTGGTTTCGCTGACGAATACCCACGCATTTGACTGGCTTCATATTATGTAAGAAGTCAGGTATGTTTGTATGGCTCGGCTACGTTTCTTTATAACAATCTGACTACAATACAAACCCACGTGCACGGAAAAACAGCAGGCTTATTCAATCTCTCCCCTTTGTACGGGTAGGCTGCAAAACAGCGATCCCCCCTCACTCACAACTCCACTTGCTGACTCTCGCGCTTCAGACTCAATCTGGTAGCATTCATATATCAATAGAAGGCTTGAGTCTAGATTAGATGGCAGGAAGCTCCGAGACAGCGGCGGCCCCGGCTGCCGCTCCAAACAATGGGCTAAATTGCGTCAAATGCGGCCGTGACGTATCTGACGCCGATGCTTTTTGCATTTACTGTGGCACGAAGGTGAGTCTCTCGCTCTCGCAGCGTAAACCCTCACCAGTGTCTGCCCCAGCACCTTCACCCGCTTCAGTTAAATTTGAAGCAAAGCCCGAGGCAAAACCTGCTGCACCGGCCAAACCTTCCACAGCCGCTGCGAAACCGGAGCTGAAATCAGCTCTCAAAAAGACTGATGCTGGACAACCCCAGCTCAAGTCAGCTCTTAAAAGAACCAATACTACGCCTACGACAGCTCCTCAAACTGGTGGCCGCCCACCTACCAGCGGCCAATCTACAGCTCCATCCAGCAACAATTCAGCTGTAGGTGGCCACACTTCCCCATCGAATGAAAACCTTCCTACGGCGGTGTCCGCACCTGTCCAGGAGCGCCGCTCGCAACCTACTTCACTACCGTCACAAGCAATTACACGCAAACAGAGCGACGACCGCATGAACGACCACGCAGGTCGCGGATCGATGGATGGCGTGCCGTCTGATGTCGCGGGCCTTGAGAAGCTTTGGGTTCCTGACAATTTCAGCAGCGAGTGTATGGATTGCAAAACACCGTTTGGATTCCCAAAGCCACGTCGTCACCATTGCCGCGTATGTGGCCTTCTTTTCTGCCGTCCATGTGTAAATCATAAGATTCAGGTCCCTTCTTCGTTTGGATACGGCAATGCGCAGCAGCGCTGCTGCCGTAATTGTATCACGGCTTTACAAATGAAGGCTATCACGACACCCGCTGACGTGTTCGCCCAGCGTCGTGGCCCCGTGAACCGTCCTGTTTCCGGTCAAGACAGCTACGACGTTTTGGGCGTCTCGCAGGATGCGACACCCGAAGAGATTGCAGCGCAATACAAGAAAAAGTCGCGTTCCATGGATCCAACTAAGCTTGAAGACCAAGAGACGCTCGAAAAAATTAACGATGCATACCGAAACTTACAAGACCCGAATGCCCGTAGCCGAGACGACTCTGGTCGTGCGCGTGACTCGAGTCTGCTAAACAGCGACCCGACGAGCCATTTTGTGTCCGAGACGGCTCGTAGCGACCAAACGGAATGCCAAGTCTGTTTTCGTCCTTTTAAGCTTGGCCGTCGTCAGCACCACTGCCGTCGTTGTACGCGCAGTGTTTGTAATCAATGCAGTGTCGAGTCCAAACCCATTCCAGAATTGGGCTTTCCTATGCCTGTGCGTCATTGTACGTCTTGTAACGAGAATCCACCCAAATTCATTAAACCTGTCATGGACCCGGTTGCTAAACCTCCTGCTGGCTTCGAGTACTTAACCAAGCTTGACATTAAAGTGAGTGTCAAAGCTTCATCAAATGGGAATACCCCTGATACAGATACCTACTTGGTCAAGACGTATTGTGAGCCCAATGAGGCTGCAGCTAAGGCTGCCGACCACGATGTCACTGAGTCCGACCTCGCTGTAACTCACGAGTACCAGATTCTAGAAGAACGCAGCATGGCGGACTTTGAATGGCTCTTTGTGAAGCTTGGGGAGTTTACGAATCCAAAAGCGCTGCCATTTTTCCCAGAAAAACGTACTCCGCGTGGAGAACGTGAAAAGGTTCTACAAACTTTCTTGTATGGTTGTATGCTGCACCCACTTTTGCGTGACGCTGACTTCCTCAAGGCTTTCTTAGCATTACCGACCGACCAGCTGCGTCAATTCCAAAAGAGTGGCAAAAAGACACTGTATAACACGGACGAGTTCAACACGCTCATTAAGTCGCTGCGTCTTGAGCTCGAAAAAGCTCAGATTCGGACCAAATTAAATGGTCTAATTGACCGCCAAAAGCAGCAGAAGCAGCGCTTGGCTGAACAAACTGCTCGAGCAGAGGAGCAAAAGAAGCGCGAAGCTGCCCAGAACATCCGACGGGAGCAAGCTACGTTCCGTTTCAAGGCACTGGAGGCTCGAAAGGAGACGCAGACGGAGCGGATGGAGCGCGAAAAGGAGCGTTATGAGAAGCAATCCAGTACAACCCACATCCTCTATTTTGACGTTGCACGTGACCAGTCTGTGCGCAACACTGAGGAAGAAACACGTATAAAGGAGAAAGTCGAGTTTACAAAATCAAAGGATAGTTTCCAGCAAGATACAACACAATGGAACAGTGACATGGCACAGTGGTCAAAACACCGTGCAGACTGGTCAGAAGCCCACAACCCCGCCGTGTCGAAAGATATTGCAAATGACTTCATTGTGCACTCATACGGCATATTCCACGCGTCTAAGGACCAGAAAGACAAAGTTCCACGTGAACTTATTGACCTCCACGCGGAATTTGTGAAAATACAACAAAAGGAACCTGAATTACTTGAAGAAGAAGGAAATACGGTTGACGCAGAATGGATGAAGCTCGCCAAGGAACGAGAGCACTGGACGAGTAGCCGTGCTAACATGAAGCGCGAGGATGAAATGTGCCTCGATGAAGACACACGCTACAAGCAAGAGCACGAGTACGTTCGTCTGGAGGCGGAAGCACGTCAGAAAAAGATCAAGACGATCGAAGCCGACTTGCTAGCGCTCAAAACTGAGATTAATGCCCGTACACGCTCTATTGCTCAGCGTCGTTCGCGCCACCAGGCTCTGGATGAGGAGTACGAGAAGGAGTGGCGTGTGGTACAGACCCAGCGCTTTGCCACAACCAAGTCGCGTTTGGACGAGCACGGATCTCGCATCACGCGCGGCAAGAAACGTACGGAAGTGTTTACCGACCAATTGGCTCGTCAGACCAATTCGCAACGCATGCTGCTGTTTAAGCGTGCTACTCTGACAGAAGAGCGCAAGGCCGATTGCTTACTGTTTGATGAGCACTGTGAGGACTGCAAAAATACTTTGGACGAAGCTCGCAATGCTTTGATCATCACGCCCGAGTATGTGACTCGTCTGGAAGCCGATATGAAGGTCCGCGCTAGCGAGCTTGCAGCGGTAAAAGATAGCAACAAGCGCATCCCACAGGAGGGCAGTGATACCGAGGTGGACGAACGCGACGAGTTCATGAACGACGTACGTCGTCGGCGTGTCCAGTTCCAAAAGGAACTAGACGACCAGGCCGCCCAACTTGAGACGGAGAATAAACTCTGCACGTCACTGTTGGAGCGCATGAATCAACATATCAAGAATCTTGAGGAAGAGGTGAAAAACGCCGCGCAAGAGGAAGGCATGATCACCGAGTTTAACAACCTTATTGATACAGAAACCAAATTGCTGGCCGATGAAGAGGCGATGCGTGAGGAAAAGAAGTTTTTGATAACCGAACTCATGAACAACGCGGGGAACTGGGTCCTGGAATCACTGCACGAACACTCAGGCCGCAAAAAAGTTGAAGCAAATCGTCTAGTGAAACAGGCTGTGCGCGCTGCTGATTTACAAAAGCTGGTGCAACACTTTACACACCGTGTTATTGACCAAGAAGAGCGAATTATGCGTCAAAAGCAACGCATTTTGAATGGTGAGCACAAGGTTGAAATGCTCAAGTCGTCGGAAAACTGGTACCAGTACGTCACTGGCCACGCGGCTAACATGGGCAAGAAGGACATGAAAATTCTTGAAGCTGGCACCAAGGAGCGTGGTGAAGATTTAAAAGAGTCGTCTCGTCTTCAAAAGGACGATGAAGCAGATATCAAGAGTGTTATTCAGGAACTAGCAGTGAGTCGAAAATTCGCTCAGGAGAAAGTGGAGAAGCGCGCAATCTGGGCTCACGTGGAGGACGTGTACAGCGTATCCATGCCACAAGAGAAGGACGAGGATATGATGATGACGTCACAGATTCGCAGTTTGTTGCAGCAACTTGCAGAGGCGTTTGAAATGCTAACTAATCGTCTTTTAGAGGAAGATGAGAGTCTGCAGCACGCGTCCACTCAACTCGAAGGTGAGATTGAATCAATTAATGCCTTCATGGAGCGTATGGAGAGCGAAGAAAGCGCTTTATGCGCTACAGAAAAGACGTCACTTGCCAAAGAGTCGCAGGTGCGTCGCTCTGAAGCTGATTTGATCGAGCAGCGCGCCCGCGCATTGATTGACAGCTACAAACAGATGCAGGCGGAGCATATGAAGTATCCAGTGGAGCTTAATAAGATCAAAAGCCGACGCTCAGAGCGTGCCAAACCGATTTTGCCTCGTGAGGCAGAGTTAGAGGCTGCCAAAAAGCTTATTAAAAACCGCAATTACTACGACCGCAAGGCGTGTGCTGAATTTGCCAAGCGCTTTAAGGTAGATCACGAGCTGAAGGAGGTTCGCGACGTATTTGACTGGCTTAAGCTCGTTATCGAACGCGACATAAAGCTCATGGAAAAGTGGCTTGACTTGAGCCGCAAGGAGCGCAAGGAGATTGAGAACTTAAAGGTGAAAGGCAAGGAGATCAACTGGGAAGAAGATACGCTCGAGCGGATTCCTGCTCTCAAGGACATTCAAAAGAAGATTGCTCGTCAGAATTCAGGTCATCGCGGCAATAACGAGGCAAAGCTGGCTGACGCGGTACATCCGTCCGAACAATGGATTGTGGAGCTTCTCAAGTTTAAAAAGAATATCTGTGAGATCGACACGAGGCTTTTGAGGGAAATTGGCGTGTCAATTAACAGTGCTGTGAGTGAAGAGGACATGGTCAACGCAAACTTAAAGAAGATGAAGAGGGACAAGGAGTACGTGCTAAACAGCATCCGTTTTATTGATCAAGAGGAGGCCAAGGCAATTCGTAGCACTGGAAAAGGTGGTGTCCCCGGTCGCCACAGCCCCAGCTCGGAAAGTGGAAGCTTTATTAGCAATGATGACCAACAAACCCCCAGGGGTCACACTCAGTCACCCGATCTGGCACGAACCATGTCGCCGCACCCAGCACGCACAATGTCGCCGGCACCTTCATCTCCATCTACGTCATCGTTTTCCAAGTCGAGCTCGACGACTATGATGGCATCAAAGCCGCGTGTTGTGGCAAAACCTCGTTCAGAGGAGTTCTAGATATAGAAAGACGACTGTATAAAGATCAATGGTAGTACGCAAGCAGCATGGTGGTCTCCTCTGACGTCGGTATCTATCGGAGATGAACGGCACTTGCCCTGTTCCGTGTTTTTAACCTCATTTTAATCGCACATGTTTAAGCTTTAAAGATTTTTTTTTATTATTGCCGCAAAAGTTTCTTTATAGGGTAATTTGATGTTAAATTGAACAATAACATAAGTTTATGATAACCTTCGACACTCGTACTCTTAGTGAGACCAACTTGCGGGAGTTCTGACTTCTTCACAACGAGATATTGTTCAGAACGCAATTAACAAGAAATTGTCTCTAGCGCAGCTGGTGCAAATTTAGTCTACCCTTCACTGGAGCTATGGTCAGATTAAAAAATTTGGTAAAATTAGCATAGAGAGTTTGAGCTGAACTCACTGTTAAGAGCGATCTTGCTGCATCTATCATGACAAAGCACATGTATGAATTGAGTGTGAGGCATTCGAAAAAAAAATGGTGAAGCTTTGGTGTGCATACTTGTAGCGCAGGAAGCGATTCTGCAATTAGAACAAAGTAACTAAAAGCTGGCGTACAGATTACTTAAAACTGATGTTTCCAAATCGAACAAATCACAACAAAAGGTCATCGCTTAGATCCTGTCCTTGCCGTGATCCTATCCACATGAAAGCACACTGCACAAAATCTTAACTTGCGTGACGAAGATTGCACATGTATCAGCTGCGAATGAGTCGCGATCGTAAATCTACCATCCTTGTGCTAGACATAGGTTTAGGTTCCTGAACTGAGACTTTTCACCCAAGATACAATGAAGCTTAGTGCTGGTACGCGACCATGAGCACCCAATCATCGACCTTTTCCTCAGTCTTCACAGTCTTCGCCAGGGGTTTTAAGCTTGATACGCTAAAGTCGAGGGTAAACTTGACCTTGTAGGTAGAAATATCGATGTATGAATTTCGTTTGTAATTTTGGAACTAGCAGCAAAGTATTAAAACCTACCTAGCTTACGTGCAAACAATAATAACAGGTACTAAGTTTTTTAACCGCTAGAATATCATCCTCGCTTCCGCCGTCGATATAGTGACAGCCATTCACCCTTGTACTCAAACATGGGGACATATCGGCAATCAGAGCATATTGGTTGTGTCGTAGCTAGTAGCTACGCATGTGTATCACCTCGACTTTTTTATGTGCCAAACAGCTAAGAAATATCCCCCGAAACTCCAGCATTATCGACCACTTTTCATCGTTTCGCGCTGTTCGACGGGTCTGAAATTGTTCGATTACCTTACTTTTGATATTTACTAACGTTTACTATCAAAAGAGCGTTTCCAGCGCTTAGCTTCAAATTGGTCTAATTCCATACACATGCGCAGGCCATTTTCACGTTTAAAATTGCTCTGGATTCGGCCAAACTCATATTTTGAAGGTAATATATAAAGAATGACATTGTTTGACATCCTTCAGCTGTCTCTACGACATGGCTTTAACATACAAGAAGATATACCACATGCCTTTTTATTGCTTTTGGCACTATTCAACTTACAACTGCAGATTTTGATCGAAAGGGTATCCCTGACAAAAGTGTTTGGCACGAATTAGCATGTTGAAGCTACGACTTTAAAAGTCGCCGTGATAAATCTAGGGTATACAACTGAAGCCATATGCCGTGCAGCTTGCACAGAAGCTTAATATCGAGGGGTCGGCATTAACGATATACCTGGTTTGAAGTAGTACGCTCCACCCAGGAGCGGAATCGAGGGCCTTCAAAGCAACTAGACATTTATCTCTTCTCTACTTCAAGAATTTGGGGTTTACATATTTATACTTCTTATCGAGATGTGGAGCTCGCTAGGTTTTACACTTTTGCTAACTTATTGCGCAAGTCAAGGCAACGAGCAGTCACTACTGTCGTACATCACAGTTACTTCTCCTATTAGCCGCAACCGCATCGAAAGACCCCTCCCCAGCATTCCGACATGGCTCAAACGAGCTACTGATATAAATGCAATTCTCGCGACTGAAGTCCACAACATCATCACCAAAAAGAGATGTGGCAGGGCCGCTCACCTAGGAAGAGCGTTTCGCTAGTTTTCGCTTATTTTCTACGCGAACTACACACTTCAGGCTTGTTCCCTTAACCGGAACGTTTCACGACACCACGTCCAGCTGCTCATCGACGAACCTAGCCATACTTGTCGAGTCAAGCTTGCCCGCCTACAAGCACAATGATTACAGTGACCACTGCGAACACCATTGCGTTATGATTATGACTAAAATCTTTCGAAATTTTCTCGCCGTACTGTGGCAGAGCTTTCACACTCCAATGCGTGCGGGCATTCTTCTCATGCAAAAGCAAAACGAGTGCTCAGATTTTGTACCTCGAGCGCTTTTTAAATCACATTGTCCTTACTCTTTGGTCTTCCATCTGTACCTGAAACAAGAGCGAGCGGGTTTTACTGTACTCTTGTAATTGGCACTATTCACAACAATCTGTCAACCACAACACACAAACTTGCGCGACGAGAAAGCGATTTCTGACGCGGAGGGAGAAGGACAGTCCCGACATGAAGGAAAAAAAGAATGCCTTGAGAGTTTGGAGGGAAATTTGCGACTGATATAAAATGAGTTAATAGCTCTTAGTGAAACATGCAAATCACCACAAGGACCTCTGGGGAGTTTTCTGATAAAACCTTAGGTTCCTATTAGCCTGATTTATACAATCAAGGATGTACTGAGATTGAACCTCCGCATGAACTTAATACAAGATGTGCGGTGTACGGATCTTGAACTTCGAAAAGGTTGAAATACAAATGCCGTGAAGTGTATCCAGTAGAAGCGACTGGATTACGTTGCCCACGGAAGACAGAAAGACGTTTGTCTCGTCGCCAATTCATATCCCCATGTGGGAATTATCAATCTGTATCAAACAGATTGTTTGTGACTTCATGTCAGATGTCACATGCATGTGGGGGCACCATTCTGTGGCCACTTGTGATATAAATTCCTACAATGTATACAGAAGGTACACAAATGGACCTTTATGTAATGGCTAAGTGTAGCTCATTACAACTCTCCATTGGTTGGGTACTGAACGCGGGCAAAAGCGTCGAAGCATACTGCAATCTATTCGCGCACGAGAAGAGTAACACTATCTGACAATTTTTTGTAAGCAAGTGACCGACTGAAAAGTTGTTTGTTATTCGATTATGCGGAATACAGAGTGCGACAGGAACCTTAGTGAATGCTTATCACCCTAAGCTCCTACTAGTGACAGCTCTATCCATATCCATGGGCCTTTGAAACAGCTACCGACTAAGCCATGAAAATGTATCAAGGAAAGTTCCCGCTAGGTTGTGGGAAGCCGAGTATTCATCTTCTCTTACGATAATGATGTCTGATCATTCAGATTGTCGAAAGCGGCAATGGCAACAGGCAATCTTGCAGATAAAAACAGTCAAACCATGACTTCCAGAGTGAGAGTTCCTTGCATTTCACCAGACGTCGATTACAGCCCTGGTGAGCCCGCTGATTTGCTTATAGCTTCACAGGAATGTGGTTTACTCATTGATCATCGCGGCGCGTGACGACACTCTTTTGCTGGCTCTTACAAGCGCTCTTCGTCGAACGACACGTCGACGCTCTCCGATCGTCTCGGAATGCGACCAATACTGACATCAGTCTTTCAATAGATGCGCTTTGTGAGTTACGTCATCGTTGCTGTTGAGCAAAGTAAATTTAATTGTCTGTCTTGTGATGGTTCAAAGCATATCCACCCTACAGCAAATATTGTTTTCGAGGAATGGCTGAGGCGTCGTACTGTCTGCCATAGCGTACATCACGTCCGACGACTCGTTAAAGTGGGATCATGGTCTGGATTACACAACCCACATAGGCCACAGGATGGGTCTGCATTTTTCTTAAGATGCTTTAAATATTGCTCAATACATTTCGGGTACTACTGTAAGAGATCCGATGTCGCGCTGATTGGCGCTGCATGCATGGTTTACCTGTCTCTGACAACAGTGAATTGCACCTAAATAACCTGGTATAGCCATAGGAGCACGACACTCAAACTCATTAGGATGAAATAAGCGACTTTGGCACACAGTGTGCGATTTGAATCTTTTCTTACGAGGTGGTCATCATAGGGGGTAATTTGCGCCTCGAACAATATCATGTACTTGAGGTCCTCGCCATGGAGTACCACCATTCATTGAGTGTCAAGCGGGCTTATGCATTAATGTAACAAGGCTTGAATCTGGAATAGAACTGTCAGCATGTAGCCACGCGCTTCGATTAAACTGTATCTAAACTTCCACACTATTCGCCTTTTACAGCTTTCGGCAATACGACACATGTTCCGTCTGACCTGTACGCTGTACGTTTTGCCTCGTCGATGCGTGATGTTATCATCATAAACCGGCAATTCTCTCCGAAAAATGGCGATGAAGTCGCTGATCTAAGTGTATAGATCAAGAATGGCTCACCGTAAACTTGACAAACACATATTTTTGGGATGTGGCATCTTGTCATGAATTGAATAGCTCTTCTCAGCAGATATACGGTGTTAATCATGCGCTTTGATGCTCTCATGCCCGTCCACATCTACCTGAAGTAAGGAACAGTGTATGGCACAAGTTGAAGCACCACACACAACATTTGAAA